>NC_092086.1:100548260-100894260 GCF_045679555.1 Salvelinus alpinus
AGGCAAGCAATTGACTCTGTGATAACGCTCTTGGTAGCGGATGTGGAGCAAGACTTTTAAACAGGTCAACATTCACAAAGCCGCGAGGCCAGATGTGATCCACCAGAACATGTACTCAAAGCATGCGATGACCAACTGGCAAGTGTCTTCACTGACATTTTCAACCTCTCCCTGACTGAGTCTATAATACCTACATGTTTCAAGCAGACCACCATAGTCCTTGTGCTCAAGGAAGCGAAGGTTACCTGCCTAAATGATTACCGCCCCGTAGCACTCACGTCTGTAGCCATGAAGTGCTTTGACAAAGGCTGGTCATGGCTCACATCAACAGCATCCTCCCGGATACTCTAGACCCACTCCAATTCGCATACAGAGGAAAGCTCATAAAATTGTCAGACGCCAGTCCCCAGCCATAGACTGTTTTCTCGGCTACCGCACTGCAGAGCAGTGCCGGAGTGCCAAGTCTAGGACCAAAAGGCTCCTTAACAGCTTCTACCCCCAAGCCATAAGACTGCAGAACAATTAATCAAATGTTACAGTCCTGTTACAGTCTTGGTCAATCCCCCCCCCCTCCACACTGCTGCTACTCACTGTTTATTATCTATACATAGTCACTTCACCCCTACAAAACCTACATGTACAAATAAACTCTAACCTGTACCCCCGCACACTGACTCGGTACCAGTACCCCCTGGACACAGCCTCATTATTGTTATGTTATTGTGTTACTTTTTATTAATATTAGCTCTTCTTGAACTTCACTGTTGGTTAAGGGCTTGTAAGTAAGCATTTCAAGGTAACTTGTTGTACTCGGCACATGTGACAAATAAAGTTTATTTGATTTGGTCATCTAGCTATGCACGTAGCCAGCATCTGTTTCCATTGGTTTCCATTGGACTAGACTAGAGCTTGATAGCTAGGTAGCTAACGTTAGCTAGCTAGCTAATGAAGATACACCATAGTCAAGGGTCTGCAAAATCAAGCAAATGGTACTGAACTCATGACAAAATCTTATATATATATATTTTTTTGTGACTTTGGGAATTTCATATTTTTGGCATTGAACTCTGATTTAACTAGCTATGTATCTAATCCGGTTTCGGCATGAAATCAAATTCCTGCGATATACTGCGAGAATTTTCTCACTCACGGACATCAAGCCTCAGAAATAAAAGATCTGGTCATGGATTACGAGCCACTCCCTTTAAAATAGGATTCTTAGAATGTTACTAAAGTTTTCTTATGTTTTTTATGTAAAGTTTTCCTAATGTTCTCGGAACAATTTGAGAACATGACTTTAAATAGAACCACAAGTAAACCTGTAGTAAACGTTAGGTTGAAGTACTGAAATTCCCACAGAAGAACGTTGTTTCTTAACGTTCTCTGAACTAATTGAGAACATTCCCAATGTCAAACCAGTTGGAGAATTTTCATAGAACATTAACCAAATTTAAATTAAGTGTAACCATGTTAAAGTAAAGAAATACCAAGAAAGTAACGTTTTCTTGTCAAGTTCCGTATAAATGTGCTAAGAATGTACCAATGCCAAGCAACTATCCTGCACCATTCCCAGAAATATGTGGGAAGGTTGTATGCAAAATAACGATAGGACAACCACACTCTCACCAAGCTCTAAGATACATATGGTTCTCAGAACGTTATGTGCTATCTGGGTACCCCTTGATTCTGATCTTAGGTCAGTTTTGTGGGAAATAGGCATAGATCTAGGATCAGTTTACCTAAGGGCAACTTTTTAGAGAAAGGAAACTTCTACCTGGAGCTAACATCCCAATATTCCTTAGTTTGTATCATAAGTTTAACATACTAGTAATTTTCAGAAATGTACTTAGAGCTAAGAAGAGGCATCAAGTAGTATTAGAGCGGCCTAAGCTTATTATCATCATCCAAAGAAAGCAACCAACCAGTAGTGTTTGGCAGCTGTTAAAGCAGATGTTACAATTTATGAATATGGATGGATCAAATTAATGACAGGATACAATATAATTATGTAGTTATGGATGTCTGAATAGGCTTAATATTCATTGACATTAATAAAATACATGGACACATAGAGAGAGGAAAGTCACTACAACAGCTGGTGTTTTCTCAGACCGATCTCAGGGAACCCACCTGACGGGCAACAGGTAATCACAGGGGGACGTCATTTATCACTGGGACCGCTGCCTAGCACGTCTGTGATCCGGGGTACAAAACCGGTCACAACACCTCACTGAGTCAGTTAATCAGAATAATATTTCATTTCCATCACCTGGAATACTGGCTTCACGCTAGAGAGAACACATGCATTCTCAACGGCACCCCTATTCCCGATAATTCCGGTGCGCAAAAAAACAGTAGAAAACAACAGCTTAAAGGTTAGAAATACTTGCCTTTCTTGCACTAACACTAGCACTTTTCTTCTCTTAGTAGCACTGACTTGGCTGATAGCTGCTTTATTGAGGAAAGTTTGACTTACTATGACTGATGTGCGGTTGTATTACCTAGCTGCCTTGAGATGACTGAAATGTTTCAGATTTAAACGACTTTGGACCAGAGCCCTATCTCTTTGCTTCTTGTCTCTTTCTCTTCCATGCCTGAGCTCTCGTTGCCCTTCTCAATCCCCTAAAACTATATGCAGTGCATTCTTTTCCCACATTCTGTTACGTGATAGATTTATTCTATTCCAAATAGTTTTTTTCCCTCATCAATCTACACAAAATACCCCATAATGACAAAGCAAAAAACAGTTTTTTAGATTTACATTTTTTTAAATTAAAAATAACAACCTGAAATATCACATTTACATAAGTATTCATACTCTTTACTCAGTACTTTGTTGAAGCACCTTTGGCAGCGATTACAGTCTTGAGTCTTGTGTATGACGCTACAAGCTTGGCACACCTGTATTTCGGGAGTTTCTCCCATTCTTCCTTGCAAAGCCCATCACCGTAGGGATGGTGCCAAGTTTCCTCCAAATGTGACGCTTGGCATTCAGGCCAAAGAGTTCAATCATGGTTTCATCAGACCAGATAATCTTGTTTCTCATGGTCTGAGTGTCTTTAGGTGCCTTTTGGCAAACTGTAAGTGGGCTGTCGTGTCATTCACTGAGGAGTGGCTTCCATCTGGCCACTCTACCATAAAGTTCTGATTGACGGAGTGCTGCAGAGATGGTTGCCCTTCTGGAAGGTTCTCCCATCTCCACAGAGGAACTCTGAAGTTATGTACCTCCCTGACCAAGGCCCTTCTCCCCCGATTGCTCAGTTTGGCCCGGCGGAGTCTTGGTGGTTACAAACTTCTTCCATTTAAGAATGTTGGAGGCCACTATGTTCTTGGGGACCTTCAACGCTGCAGAAATGTTTTGGTACCCTTCCCAGGTCTGTCCCTCGACTCAATCCTGTCTCGGAGCTCTATAAGCAATACTTCCCTTGGTCAATCCCCAAAATACCATCTATCTAAACAATACTCTCCTTCCTCACCCCTTTCCAACTATATCTACATCAAACCATCTTCCAGCCCTTTAACCCACTCTGTCCTCCCCATGTAACTGGAGCTACAGGAAAAGATCTGGGTTTATTTATGTAAAGCTCTCATACTCAACGGTACTGGTGATAGAAGAATGGGGAGTGTGTGTGTGTGTGTGTGTGTGTATATTATTGTTGTAAGCCCTCAGAGTTGTTGGGGGAATGGTAGCTGGATAACCTTTTTCAATGCCAGAGGTGGGGTGCCATTCCTGATTATTTCCCTGGTCGTGTGTGAGCACCGTGCGTGAGCCTGCACGTTGGAGGGCTGGAGCACACACAGACAGGCTCTGTTAACATGGGATGTTATGAATATTTGCCTGGTCCGTGTTTCAGAGCCACATGAAAGCCAAGCAGACTGCATGAATGAATGGGCCATTCTTAACCTGACCAGTGAAACAGGAAACATGCACATAACATGGAGAGGTGTGGTATACTGCACAGCCACCTAGAATCCTAGCAGCTACCTTAGTAGACCCATTACCAGGTTATTCTTGGAAATAGACTGAAATTGTATGGAAAGTTCTAAAGACACCAGGATTGCATGTTGCTGCTTCACTAACATGCTGCTTGGATGGCCGATGTTGTACGCTGCATTGACAACAGTGGGAGTGTATCAGTTGTGTCTCATGGCCATCAAGAAAAACGTGGTCAATGTAGAGAGTAGTCAAATCAAAATCAAATCAAATGTATTTATAAAGCCCTTCTTAAATCAGCTGATATCTCAAAGTGCTGTACAGAAACCCAGCCTAAAACCCCAAACAGCAAGCAATGCAGGTGTAGAAGCATGGGACGAGATGTTAAAAACTGTCCATTGTGCCAATAGATGGTATGCACTCACATGAGATTTGCCGTGATGTTGACAGAGTGGCATGGGAGGTTTATTTCTTAGACTGGGTTAAGATGTCAATTTTGGGACACATCCTCAGTAGTGTGCCTTCGAATCAGTGGGTGTTTCGGCCTTTAATTACTAAACACCCTCATCAAAGGTGGCCAGCTAAAGGGTGATCAAGCCTTAGCTTGTGTCCCATGCCCAATTAAGATTTCCCACGGGACTATGCAAGGCAGGGGCGTCCTCTTCCCTGAGCCAGCCCTACAGCTGACCGCATACCTCATATGCCCTCCTCAAGTTGGAGGGATCTGAATTGGGTTCTCAGGTGGGGGTGGGGGGGTCATGAAATTATAGCCCAGCAAGGGTCCTTCCGTTTGATCCAGATCCACTGGCTGCCTCTTTCAGCTGCTTGAGAAACTGCTCTGACGGTCTGCCGCAGAGCCTGTCCATGGATTCCAAGTTCTTTCAGCAACCTGATGGTGGAAGAAGCCACGAATCCTCTGCATCCCACTTCAACTGGCCAGACTTTTGCATTCCAGCCACGCTGAGTTGCGTCTGCTGCCAACTCTGTGTAACGCAGTTTCTTACGCTCGTAGGCCTCTTCAACAGAGTTTTCCCACGGGACTGTGAGCTCTATGATGTACACAGCCTTTCGTGAAGGGGACCAGAGTACCATGTCTGGCCTAAGGTTGGTAGAAGCAATCTCAGGTGGAAAAATGAGTTGCTGGCCAATATCGACAAGCATCTTCCAGTCCCGGGCCATGCCTAGGTGTCCAGTTTCTGGCTTTGTAGGAGGATGCTTGGGCCTTTTCTGTCCCTCCCGGATGAATGTTGTTGTTTTGACGGGATTGCTTGTTTTTGGAGGTAATGAATTGGTTGCACTCCTCTTGGTCTCAAGTGCTGCAGCCAGGCTCTTGAGGACCTGATTGTGCCTCCAGGTGTAGCGGCCTTGTGAGAGGCTGGTCTTGCAACCTGTCATTATATGCCTGAGAGTCGCTGGAGCTGGGCAGAGGGGGCAGGTCGGGTCCTCGCCATACCATTGATGTAGGTTTTTTGGTGATGGAAGCACATCATAAACAGCTCTTATGATGAAGCTGATGTTGCTTGCCTCCATTTGCCAAAGCTCACTCCAGTTGATCTTTCTCCTCTCCAGGCCTTCCCACCGCGTCCATTGCCCTTGTTTAGCAAGAGAGACAGCCTTTGCACTTCTTGCAGTCTCCTCCTGTCTGCGCACCTCCTCGACCACCAGCTTCCTGCGTTCAGATGTTGTTGCCTTATGGAACGTTGGTTTGCTTGCTGCCAGGCCAAAGCCTCCTCTTCCATGCTGGATATTCCCCACAATGTCTTGGTGTCTCAGGGCTGATGTTGCTTGCTGCACAGCCTTGGATGATGTCCATTTCCGTCCAGTTTGTAGGGGAGGTGCAGCCTTGCTAATGGTCTGGTCTTTGGAGTCCTTCAATGTCATCTGAAGTCTTACTTTAGAGCACTTGTACTCCTCCGTTAGACTTGTAAGTGGTAGTTCAAGGACCCCTTTGCCATAGAGGCCGATGTTACTCAGGCATCGTGGGACACCCAGCCATTTCTTCACGTATGAGGTAATGGTTCGCTCCATCTTCTCCACTGTTGTTATTGGGACCTCATAGACGGTGAGTGGCCACATTACCCGGGGGAGAAGTCCAAACTGTAGGCACCAAAGCTTGAGCTTCCCAGGCAGTAGGGTCTTGTTGATGTTCTCAAGTCCGTCGGCGATGTCCTGTCTTACTTGCTGCACTTGATCTTTATCTCGGAGGCTTTCGTTGTACCATCTACCCAGGCTCTTGACGGGTTGCTCAGACACCGTTGGTATCGGGTCATCTCCAATGCAGAACCTCACATCTTTAAGCTGTCCCTTGACTATGGAGATGCTTCGAGATTTGCTTGGCTTGATTTTCATCCGGGCCCACTTGATGTTATCCTGCAGTTTTGCAAGTAGCCGCCTGGTGCATGCTGCAGTGGTGGTCAGTGTAGTCATGTCATCCATGTATGCTCGGATAGGTGGGAGACGGAGCCCTTCCTTAGTTCTCTCACCGCCGACCACCCATCTCGATGCCCTGATGATGACTTCCATGGCCATAGTGAAGGCCAGAGGTGAAATTGTACAGCCTGCCATTATGCCCACTTCCAAGCGCTGCCATGTTGTTGTGAAGTCAGGTGTTGTAAAACACAATTGCAGGTCTTGGAAATAGGCCTTTACCAGTGTAGTGATGGGTTCTGGTACGTGGAAAAAGTTGAAGGATTCCCAGAGGAGTTCATGGGGAACTGAGCCAAAGGCATTGGCCAGGTCGAGGAAGATGACATAGAGGTCTCTCTTGTCTTTCTTAGCTGTTTGGATCTGGTGCCAAATCATACTAGTATGTTCCAGGCAACCAGAGAAACCAGGAATGCCTGCTTTCTGTACAGATGTATCAATGTACTTGTTCCTTTCCAGGTAAGTGGACAGCCTCTGTGCTATTATACTGAAAAAGATCTTCCCTTCGACGTTGAGAAGGGAGATTGGTCGGAATTGACTGATGTCTGTCGCATCCTTCTCTTTCGGGATTAGCACACCACCAGCCCTTCGCCATGCCTTTGGTATTATTTCCTTCTGCCACACTATCCTCATGAGCCTCCAAAGAAAGCGTAGAACATCCGGGGCGTTCTTGTAGAGCTTATATGGTACTCCATTAGGCCCAGGAGCCGAGGCCGCTCTTGCTCGTCGGACAACGTTCTCTACTTCCTTCCATTTTGGAGGGTCAGTGTCCAGATTGAATTCTGGTGGTTGAATAGGTGGGATGTCATGTGGGATGATTATCTGCTCATGCCTTTTCGTGTCCTGGTGGACCTTTTCCAGATGTTCTTCCAGTTCTGGCTTTGGAGTTTTTAGGATTCCGCACTTTTCCTTTGCGAAGAGGTCTTTGACAAACTTAAAGGGGTTTTTATAGAACCGTGTTCTTGAGTGTTCCTTCTTCCTACGAAGTTTCCTTAAGTTTTCCGCTCTTCGCAAGGTTGCCAGCCGACATTTGATGTCTGCTTGGAGTAGCATGAGACCTTCTCTCTCTGCATCAGAGGCCTTCTTCCACTGCTTTCTCAGCTGCCTTCTCTCTCTGACAAGTATCTCGATCTCTTGCTGCCTCCTAGATTTGGCTGGCGCGGGTGGTGTCTTGCCACTTCTCCTTTCGTTTACTCCAAAGCGCTCTTCTCCGTAGTGGTAGATAATGTCTCCCATCCTTTCAAGCTTTTTCTCTGCTGTTCCTACCTGTTGTTCCAATATTTTTGTCAGGTCGTTGTTGATTGTTTCCCACTCTCTCTTTTCAACAGCTTTGGGCCACTTCACACTCGGTCTGTGCCCTTTGACCTTTTCCTCTTTTAGAGGTCTCTGTGGTTGGGTGAGTTCATCCACCGGCATTTCTGTGCTTGTGTTATCCTCCTCCGTTACAGGGGTGCTGATGCTCTGCGAACTTTGGTTTGCGTCCCGTCGCTGTGCTTCATTCGACTGATTTGACTGGCTGCTTCGTAAGAAGTACTGGTCAATGCGAGGTCCCTGTCTCTGCTCTACCAAGCACCTTTTCCTCCCTTGATGGATCCTTAACCCCCTTGCCGATGTTACTCTCTCCCAACCACAGCTGCACACCTGAAGTGTGTGTCCTGCTGCTGTTATGGTTGTCTCATGTGCTGTGTTCCTACTCGTAGTCGTTTCCATTCCTGGGTCCGTAGCCGTGTGATCAGTCGTTGAGCCATCTTGCGCCCCAGCTCTCGCAGGCTCTAGGGGTATGTTCCTTTGTTGACTTTCAGTAGCACTTAGCGGGTGTCTCCAACATACTGAAGCAGCGTCGGAGACTGCCAACATGGGTAGCTAGCCCATTACAGCCCCATTGGGGTCTATTCCCTCCGGTCAGCTGTCTTTCCAAGCTGTCACACAGACTTTCCTATGTTGTCAGCTGTCCTTTCACAGCAGTCACTGGACAAGTCCAGATAATCAGAATCATAAAACATGGGACGAGATGTTAAAAACTGTCCATTGTGCCAATAGATGGTATGCACTCACATGAGATTTGCCGTGATGTTGACAGAGTGGCATGGGAGGTTTATTTCTTAGACTGGGTTAAGATGTCAATTTTGGGACACATCCTCAGTAGTGTGCCTTCGAATCAGTGGGTGTTTCGGCCTTTAATTACTAAACACCCTCATCAAAGGTGGCCAGCTAAAGGGTGATCAAGCCTTAGCTTGTGTCCCATGCCCAATTAAGATTTCCCACGGGACTATGCAAGGCAGGGGCGTCCTCTTCCCTGAGCCAGCCCTACAGCTGACCGCATACCTCATATGCCCTCCTCAAGTTGGAGGGATCTGAATTGGGTTCTCAGGTGGGGGTGGGGGGGTCATGAAATTATAGCCCAGCAAGGGTCCTTCCGTTTGATCCAGATCCACTGGCTGCCTCTTTCAGCTGCTTGAGAAACTGCTCTGACGGTCTGCCGCAGAGCCTGTCCATGGATTCCAAGTTCTTTCAGCAACCTGATGGTGGAAGAAGCCACGAATCCTCTGCATCCCACTTCAACTGGCCAGACTTTTGCATTCCAGCCACGCTGAGTTGCGTCTGCTGCCAACTCTGTGTAACGCAGTTTCTTACGCTCGTAGGCCTCTTCAACAGAGTTTTCCCACGGGACTGTGAGCTCTATGATGTACACAGCCTTTCGTGAAGGGGACCAGAGTACCATGTCTGGCCTAAGGTTGGTAGAAGCAATCTCAGGTGGAAAAATGAGTTGCTGGCCAATATCGACAAGCATCTTCCAGTCCCGGGCCATGCCTAGGTGTCCGGTTTCTGGCTTTGTAGGAGGATGCTTGGGCCTTTTCTGTCCCTCCCGGATGAATGTTGTTGTTTTGACGGGATTGCTTGTTTTTGGAGGTAATGAATTGGTTGCACTCCTCTTGGTCTCAAGTGCTGCAGCCAGGCTCTTGAGGACCTGATTGTGCCTCCAGGTGTAGCGGCCTTGTGAGAGGCTGGTCTTGCAACCTGTCATTATATGCCTGAGAGTCGCTGGAGCTGGGCAGAGGGGGCAGGTCGGGTCCTCGCCATACCATTGATGTAGGTTTTTTGGTGATGGAAGCACATCATAAACAGCTCTTATGATGAAGCTGATGTTGCTTGCCTCCATTTGCCAAAGCTCACTCCAGTTGATCTTTCTCCTCTCCAGGCCTTCCCACCGCGTCCATTGCCCTTGTTTAGCAAGAGAGACAGCCTTTGCACTTCTTGCAGTCTCCTCCTGTCTGCGCACCTCCTCGACCACCAGCTTCCTGCGTTCAGATGTTGTTGCCTTATGGAACGTTGGTTTGCTTGCTGCCAGGCCAAAGCCTCCTCTTCCATGCTGGATATTCCCCACAATGTCTTGGTGTCTCAGGGCTGATGTTGCTTGCTGCACAGCCTTGGATGATGTCCATTTCCGTCCAGTTTGTAGGGGAGGTGCAGCCTTGCTAATGGTCTGGTCTTTGGAGTCCTTCAATGTCATCTGAAGTCTTACTTTAGAGCACTTGTACTCCTCCGTTAGACTTGTAAGTGGTAGTTCAAGGACCCCTTTGCCATAGAGGCCGATGTTACTCAGGCATCGTGGGACACCCAGCCATTTCTTCACGTATGAGGTAATGGTTCGCTCCATCTTCTCCACTGCATGCATGATATTTCCAAGTCTTCATCTCCACTAATCAAATCAAATTTTATTGGTCACATACACATGGTTAGCAGATGTTATAGCAAAATACTTGTGCTTCTAGTTCCGACAGTGCAATATCTAACAAGTAATCTAACAATTTCCCAACAACTACCTAATACACACAAATCTAAAGGGGTGAATGAGAATATGTACATGTAAGTATATGGATGCACACCAGATCATCCATGCTAATCAGAATGACCGTGAATGAGCATTGTGTGATGTTGACCATGTCGTGTCTCTCTTGCAGGCCATTCTGGATGTGGTGGTCAACCTCCAATTCAGTCTAATAGAGAAGCTGTGGCAGACTTTCTGGCGCTATTCTCCTTCTGACTCAGTGGAGGGCGCCACCATCACAGAAAACAGGTCAGCTTTCTCTCTCTCTCTCTCTCTCTCTCCGTCTCCCTCTCTCGCTCTCTGTTTCTCACACACACTCTCTCTCACTCGTTATCTCTCCCTCTCTCTTGTCGTCATTAATCATTGTCCATTAGGGATGGATCGAGATTTACACAATGGTTACCTGGAGGAAAATGGGAGAGGGTCATGTTTTTAAAATTTCAGTCAAAGGAAAGGTTTAGTATTTTTGTATTTATTATGTAGTCCAGGGGAGGGTCATGTAATATGTAATTGATGAAATGTAAATATTTCTCAGTGTGTATCAGTTTTCTGTGTGTATCAAGAATGGTCCACCACCCAAAGGACATCCAGCTAACTTGACACAACTGTGAGAAGCACTGGAGTCAACATGGCATCCCTGTGGAAAGCTTTCAACACCTTGTAGAGTCCATGCCCCGACGAGTCTGTTCTGAGGACAAAAGGGGGGCGGGGTGCAACTCAATATTAGGAAGGTGTTTCTAATGTTTGGTATACTCAGTGTATACCCGATGCCACCCCTCTTCTCTGATTCTCCGCTGGGCGCCCAATATCAAGTGCGCCTATAGGCTATTTAGTGTGGTCTCAATCAAAGGATCCATAGCCTATAGGCTACAAAGTCCATGATCGGAGAAGCATAGAGCAAAGTTATATTTGTAAGATAGCTGCTGGGATGGTGTAAATAAAACTAGGCTGCATTACACACTGTAATGGATATTCCAACCCTGAGCCCCGGCCTGCTCTGCTCTTGCTGATCAAAAACGTTTTTGTGAGCTGTCTAACCAATGGCTGTGCTGTGTAGGCCTACGGGGGCAGTTCAGGAGGAGAGTCAAATGCTTCTTCCAAAGAAAATCTTTGACTAGGCATAGTCCAAAAAATTCACTGGCTTGCGTACCGACTACCTTGTTACTACTAAGCTATGTGGAATTGTTTTAAGGTCATACCAAGGATAATTTTGCGATTTGATTTTGAATTTTAAGACCCCTTGAAGTATCCCCAAAATGATTAGATGGATAACATTTTTTGGTTTTACTGCTGTTAGCCCATAGAAATGCATTGAATAACAGATTCACTACATGGAACAACAGATAGTCCCCCCCAAAAAAATCTAAAGGAAGTTTGTTCTGAAGGATCTGTCCTATATCTGAGAGATAAGAAAGATCAGGAAACAATATATTTTACATGTATTTAACCCCTTATTTTTGGCACTAAACTGTCTCCATATATACTGTATTTCATTACATTGTTTCAACTGGTAGCGGGGGACCGTCAGACGAATCTTGAGGCTTGTGCGCATCTTAGAGCAAAACCAACATGTTTGTGAGAGTCTCACCTTTACATAGAGAGGTCATATTTGTGTGTTGCCCAAACTGTAGCCCAAAATTCCTGCGTTTGCCATGTAATGCTTACAGGATGAAGAACCGTTTTTAAAACTGCATATCTAAGGCAGTCTGTCTGTCCAAGAAATGAGGGTAAACAGTAGACATGTTCTCTGCTATCCACTTTGTTTTAATTATTATTTTGGGTATAGGGGCGGGTCACTTTTTTTCAAGTGTTCAGGAAGGGTTTAGGTCAAATGTATTTTGCTGAGCTGAAGGGAGGGCCATCCATTTTCATTTCAGAGAGGTCTGATTTTCTCCATGTAACCCTTATTATAAATAACGTTCACTTCATTAAAACAGATGTCCATTAGAAACATATTTCATTATAGTTAGCCTAAACTCTTCATCCTCTTGAATGCTTTAAATATCCTTTTGATTATGTCTTTTGATTGGAGAGATGTAATGTGGCTGGTCAAAAGTCAACCCCATCCCCGGACAGTAGGGCCAGTGAGATTGAGGTGAATCTGATCCAGTATATGAGAGTATGTGTAACTTTTGAACCCTGTCTCCACAGTGGTGTGAGTGAGATTGAGGGCCGTCTGCCCTGCTGCAGACTGCTGGTGCTCTGTAGGAACGAGGCTGTGCTCAAGTGGATGAGTTCCTGTGACCACCTGATGTACCAGGCCCTAGTGGAGATCCTCATCCCTGATGTCCTCAGACCCATCCCCAGTGAGTGGCTGTCACACACAGTCACACACACGCACTTTCTCACTCGTCCTTAGTTGGGTATCAGAATTAACATTTTGGTCATTAAATAGACTGCTGTGCTTTGTATCTGTCCCTCTAGGTGCCTTGACTCAAGCCATCCGCAACTTTGCCAAAAGCCTGGAAGGCTGGCTCAACAATGCCATGAACACCATTCCACAGAGAATGATCCAGACCAAGGTAAACACACACACACCTACTTGCTCACCTACTTACACACATGTTGGCAAATCAACTTAAATTGCCTATTTTTGTATTATTTGCTTTGATCCTGACTTTCCTCTTTTATCCTTTCGATTTGGTCTGATTCTAATTGGCTGCTGTTTGATTGGCTGCAGGTTGCCGCTGTTAGTGCCTTTGCTCAGACGCTGCGTCGCTACACTAGTCTGAACCACCTGGCCCAGGCAGCACGCGCCGTGCTGCAGAACACCTCACAGATCAATCAGATGCTCAGCGACCTCAACCGCGTCGACTTCGCCAACGTGCAGGTCCGTCTGTCCCTCTGGCTGGCTGTCCGTCCCTCCGTCCGGCTGTCTGGCTGTGGTTTTGTTTGATTGTCTGTGTATTTATTTAGAAGGATACATCTGTCCTCATCTGTTAGTCCTCTCTCTGCTTGAATTTGCTGTTTATTTCATCAAAGGATGCGTGTGCGTCTGTGTATTTGCAAGTCCACACTGACCCGTCCCATCTCTCTCTCTCTCCTTTCTCTCTTTAGGAGCAGGCGTCGTGGGTGTGTCAGTGTGAGGAGGGTGTGGTTCAGAGGTTAGAGCAGGACTTCAAGGCCACCCTGCAGCAGCAGAGCTCACTAGAGCAGTGGGCTGCCTGGCTGGACAACGTGGTGACCCAGGTCCTACAGCCCTTCGAGGACCGGCCCAGCTTCCCCAGGGCGGCACGACAGTTCCTGCTCAAGTGGTCTTTCTACAGGTCAGCTACTGTACCGTCCATAGAAATAGAATGAGATCATAGACATTGAATGAGATCATGGAAATAGAATGGGTTCTGTGAGTTTTCAAAAATGTTCAATTTCTATGTTTTTGCCCTCTTACCCAATTTAAGTAGTGTGTTGTATTGTTTATCATATTCATTGAGCTAGATAGCTATGTCAGCTTATTAGAAGTTTTCCAGTGGTTGATGAGGATCTCCTGTTCATCTCTTTGTCAGCTCCATGGTGATTCGGGACCTGACCCTGCGCAGCGCGGCCAGTTTCGGCTCGTTCCACCTGATCCGCCTGCTCTACGACGAGTACATGTTCTACCTGGTGGAACACCGCGTCGCCCAGGCAACCGGCCAGACACCCATCAGTGTCATGGGAGAAGTAAGGGCCAGAAGAAATTAACACGTTATATATATATATACACACACACACATAATTGTAACAGTCCCATTACCTTTAGGCTTAGTTTCAGAATGGTTTCTGTGTGATGTTTATTGTATTGCAGTTCGATGACCTCAACGCCATGTCACCTGCTAACATAGACAAAGGTAAGCCAACCCCAAGCTGTGTCTACAGGCTAAGTCTCTGTAGGTTTCTGCGTCTACAGGCTAAGTCTCTGTAGGTTTCTGCGTCTACAGGCTAAGTCTCTGTAGGTTTCTGTGTCTACAGGCTAAGTCTCTGTAGGTTTCTGTGTCTACAGGCTAAGTCTCTGTAGGTTTCTGTGTCTACAGGCTAAGTCTCTGTAGGTTTCTGCGTCTACAGGCTAAGTCTCTGTAGGTTTCTGTGTCTACAGGCTAAGTCTCTGTAGGTTTCTGCGTCTACAGGCTAAGTCTCTGTAGGTTTCTGCGTCTACAGGCTAAGTCTCTGTAGGTTTCTGCGTCTACAGGCTAAGTCTCTGTAGGTTTCTGCGTCTACAGGCTAAGTCTCTGTAGGTTTCTGTGTCTACAGGCTAAGTCTCTGTAGGTTTCTGCGTCTACAGGCTAAGTCTCTGTAGGTTTCTGCGTCTACAGGCTAAGTCTCTGTAGGTTTTTGCGTCTACAGGCTAAGTCTCTGTAGGTTTCTGCGTCTACAGGCTAAGTCTCTGTAGGTTTCTGCGTCTACAGGCTAAGTCTCTGTAGGTTTCTGCGTCTACAGGCTAAGTCTCTGTAGGTTTCTGCGTCTACAGGCTAAGTCTCTGTAGGTTTCTGTGTCTACAGGCTAAGTCTCTGTAGGTTTCTGTGTCTACAGGCTAAGTCTCTGTAGGTTTCTGCGTCTACAGGCTAAGTCTCTGTAGGTTTCTGCGTCTACAGGCTAAGTCTCTGTAGGTTTTTGCGTCTACAGGCTAAGTCTCTGTAGGTTTCTGCGTCTACAGGCTAAGTCTCTGTAGGTTTCTGCGTCTACAGGCTAAGTCTCTGTAGGTTTCTGCGTCTACAGGCTAAGTCTCTGTAGGTTTCTGCGTCTACAGGCTAAGTCTCTGTAGGTTTCTGCGTCTACAGTACATGGAGTTCTTAAGATCTTTGAGATATGTCCGTCCAGCATGGCTGTGGGTCATTCAGCTTTCAGGAGCCTTAACTCCTCTTATCTTGGTCTCCACGTGCTGTCACTTAAAGAGCAGCGCCTTCAATTATTACCCATTGATTTAGTTAAATGTAACATTAAAATGTTAGTAAGAAAAGCTGTTTTTTTGTGTGCAGCCTTTCCTGTCAAAACAATGGTCCCGCAGGACTACTGAGAATCCTGGAGAATCATTATTTTAACCCTGTACCTCTGGTCTTCCTGTACCTCTGGTCTTCCTGCCCATCTGTCTGACTGACCTTGTCCCTCTGTCCAGACGAGGTGAGTGAGATGGACAGTGACCTGGAGGAGGACATGGAGGAGTCTGGGGAGCCGCTGGCCAAGCGGGAGAAGGCTGAGGTGGAACATGAGCACCAGGTGATCCAGGTGATTCAGGTGGGGGCTCTGGAGGACGGCAGTAACCCCGTGGTGGGGGTGCTCCAGCCGGGCATCCTGCACTCCCTGCCCCAGCCCCCCCAGAACCATGCTGAGCACATCCTCACCTCCTCCGCCGCCACCACCACCATCCGCCACTGCAGTGCCACCGGCAACACCTACGCCTCCGTCTGAGAGGGAGATGACCCCCCCCCGGCCAACCTCTCTTCTCTCTGTCTCTCTATCTGTCTCACTGTCACACACGTCTGCACTGTCCCCTCTGTCGTACGCTGTGTTTTCTCTGCACTCGTCTAGACACACTCCTCCCCCCTCCACCCTGACCAGTAGGGGAGCGTGAAAAACATCACGACCACAGCTGGCGTCACACAAGCAGTGGATGGATGAGGGATGAGTAGAGCTAGACGGGAATGTGGATCTGCTGGGGAGAGTCATGTGGACGGGCTGTCTCTGTCATGTGGCTGTCCTCTGGGTCAGGGAGGGGGATTGGGAGGTGGGGGGGTGGGGGGGGTTGTACAGGCGTGAGACACTGGCTGACCCTACTGTAGCTGTGTAGAAGGGAAGGTGTCCTTACTTAGAGATTCACATATTTCCTGATGTTTAAAAGCTCAAATCCAAGCCACCAGCCCCAGAAGAACAACGGCATTGATTGACAGAAAACACTTGGTTCTCTCTTAGATTGGCTTGTTTAGTATATATCTAAACAACCACACAGGTGCTGTTCTCTTACACTACCAGATGTTCAGACAGAATTCAGTTGAATGACATAATATTTTTTAAGTCATGAATCTTTCGAAGCTTTGTTGAGATTGGACATTTGGTGGATTATGATTGCTTATTGCTTGTAATGTGGTGTTTGGCATCCTATGATTTATTGAATAGTGTATAATTGTAGCCTTGATCCCCTGATAAGCACTAATGGCCTTTAGCCATGAAGTTAGTTCTGCCCATGAAGGAAGACATTCTGTTATTTATGCTGTTTTACTGTGTAGAGACAGAGAGACGAGGTTAGACAGACAAGCTGTAGTACACCACTTCTACAACACTGGCTTTTCTACGCACTTCATGCATAGTGTGGGATGCGCATGACTTATGGCTTTGTTTTGGTTGGGTTTAGATGCTCGATAGTGTGACAAAATTACATTAGTTGGACTTATTATCTACTGATATGTTCTCAGTACAGTAGGTGTGTTTTTTGTAGATTTCTTGAGTTCTGAATGGACCAAAAACCAATCAACCAGAGGAAACTGGCAGAGTGAAAGAGAGCCGTCATGGCTGCCACAGTTACCACGGCGAGGGTGCTGCGTGTTCTGTTTCCTGTCCCAACAGTGCCGTGTTGCAGAGTGAATGTCAGGGATTCTATGTACCTCGGCTTCATCGTAGTGCCTTAATAACCCTTACTGCAGCTGTCCATGTAGTCCTGACTGATTGTGTGGTTGAGGGAAAGGATAGCACACACACACACACAGAGACACACACACACAGAGACACACACACACAGAGACACGAGACACACACAGCTCCTCTGCGTTACTGTCCCAGCAACAACTTTGTCTCTCTGGTGACTTGTGGCTGGATTTGGGCTGGCTCATCAGTGTTACTGCAGGGCTGGAGAGATGCAGGTTCAGAGGTGCTTGTTGAGTTCTCTGTGCTGGTTCTATGAAATGTTTTGTTTGTTTGTTCGTACCTGCTCTCACTCTTTCCACACTCAAGGCCTGCTCCTGCTTTGGCCTCTGCTATTGGGTGAAGTGTGTGTGCATGTGCAGATGGGAGGACTTGATTGAGATGTTGATTGTGTGTGTGTATGAATGAGTCTGAACATGTGTTTGAGCACACCCACTAGTCACCCTACCTCACACCAGCGTTGCCAGCCCTTTGACACGTACAGCACAGTCACCAAACTTGTTCTGATATACTCATAACCGTATTACTCCTTCAACACTGCACACTAACATTATACATGCCTCTTACACCACACACAGCTAAAATACACACTCATTTCAGCCCCTTCAGTTCTTAGTCCACAACGTTATCACCCCTTATTCTATCCGTTCTAAAGTGCATATTTGTATAGTGGACCAAAAGTAGATATTTTCTGATATTTAAAGATATATATATATATCTATATAAGGATGATACAATGTATTCATTTTGTTTGTTTTGTTTTCATGTGGTTGATCTGATTGTCATCTGTGATTGTTTCTTTTGTAGCTCTTCTGTGATTGGTTGATTGACTGTGAAATGGGTGGGGGCATGGGGACCAGCTTCTCTGATGACACTGGATACACATTTTGTACTTGAACTGTTATTGATAGCTTTTAGGAAATGGAGAACACACAGGAAAAATGTGTTGAACTGGAAGAATCTTGTTGTTGATACTACTGAAGTTACCTTTCTGTTTTTTAACTCTCATCTGGAGAACTGTCTGCACCAATGCTTTGCCTCGACTTCATTTATTAGTATTCATAGTGCTTTTGTTTTACTATTTGAGAAATTATTCTTAAGTTATGCACATGTATCCATGCTTAAACCAGTCTTGAAAATGGAATTATAACTTCTGAAGAATTTTACTACTGAGAAACAAAATGTACCTGCAAAAGGACTGGAATTATGTTTTCAGTGGAAGTGGATTTATTTGATAAACTCCATTTTCTTTACAGGTATATGAGAAAGGACAAGTAGAATTATATTGCCTTTCATTCGTTTTCACGGAAGATAAAGTGCATTCACTTTAAACTGAAGGTCATTGACCTTGCTTACAGGTAATTGAAGGCCTTTGGGCATTTGTTTACATGCCAAACTCTGACCTCACAGAAATTACAAGATCTTTCTTAATGACTGTACTGTCACCCAACATGCCGTTAGATATGGCTCTTGAACTTTGACCTTTTTGTCATGAAAATACTGAAGATGTTAAGATTAAATGTGTATTCATTTGTGCCTGGAGTGCAAACGGCTTACAGATGTGCTTTAGATTCTTGAAAGTGCTTTTTTTGGTCTTGCATGCCTTTTTTTGTGCTGATAGAATCTGTTGGTTTATCTAATTAGTTTTTTTTTTTATATGTGCCAGACAGTAAATGCTGTATTCACTCTGTAACCTCATCAAACCTGCCTGTTTTAACATCAATTGTGTTTTATTCATAGTTGACCATTCACAAAAAGTCGTACATTTATATTTGTTTAAGATTGAAAATATTAGGGCCTTTCCTTTTTGGTTCCTTGATAATTGAGCCCATTTCCAACGTAAAAGGTTAAATCCAGCAACTACAACAAAAAACTGAAAAGGAAAAAATCTTGACATTCTGCAAAACATATCAACTCCTCTCAAACTATGTCAGTTGGGAGGGGTGAGAATACGTCAGCTTCACTGATCCACAAGAGACCCAGTGCCTTTGATTTTGCCCAGGCAGGGGGGCCTACGTCTCTGGTCTGACTCCATGGTTCCAGATACAGGCTCTTTAGACAGGCGTTCTATGGTAGTGAGGTGAAAATGGCTGCTCACAGTGAGAGGAGGATATGGGCCTGAGGGATCGTACACTTCTACCCTTGATCCTTATCTCATCCAAACTATGACTACTGGTCAACTGTTACTGACCTATGACCACACAGGACAGTTTACAATGGATGGAGCTTGCTCCAGATATTTGCTGTTGGACTGCGCATTAGGAGAGAACTACTATTGTATAGATTTACTGTATCACTAAACTAACAAAGATTGAAGTATAACTGGACTGGGATATTTGCCAATAGCAACACTGTACTATCACTTTCATTGTTGTCACGATCATTTCCTTTTGTTGTATGATATTCACTGATTTGCTGTATGTTTGCTTTATTCAGTATGATTTGTAATATTTTCCTGATCTATTTTAAGTGCCATTTGACAGTCTAGTGAGTTGTGGCCCGCTGTAGCACGCTCTAATGCAAGCACACGCATTTGGCAGTGGATTTATGGGGAAACCTTTTAGTTGAAAACTCCCCAGATGTAACCAAGATGTAAATATAGACAAAATGGGAAGAAAGGATATTTATTTACTGTCTCCTTAAATATTTGTTTTGTTATTTTTGGATGAGTTTTATTTCAGCCCAAAAAAACATTGATTTCTCTTTTTCCTCGTTTTGGATAATGTATTGTATTCATATACAGGTAGCTGCCACAATAATGTTAACACTTCAGTAAATGAGGGATACAAAGTATGTTAAAAAGTAGGTGGTTCTACAAAGGTGTGGTTCTTGAATTAATTAAAATTAAGCAATGAACATCCCACCATGCTTAGGGTCATGTATAAAAATGCTGGGCAGGCCCTTGTTTTGGCTAGCATGGCTGTGCCCCTATCCACAGGGCACGAGTGGTCACCTGAATGGTTTTGATGAGCATGAAACAATGTAAACCATATACCATGGCCGTCTGTCACCAGATCTCAACTCAAATGAACACTTGTGGGAGATTCTGGAGCGGTGCCTGAGACAGCGTTTTCCACCGTCAACAAAACACCAAATGATGGAATTTCTCGTGAAAGAATAGTGTTGCATCACTCCCATAGAGTTCCAGACACTTCTACAGTGTTTTCAGAAAGTATTCACACCCCTGATTTTTTTTCAAATGTTTTTGTGTTACAGCCAGAGTTTAAAATTGATTAAATTGAGATTTTCTTGACACTGGCCTACACACAATACCCCCATAATGTTAGAAATTTTTACAAATTAATTTAAAATGAAAAGCAAATGTCTTGTGTCAAGTATTTATGGCAAGCCTAAATAAGTTCAGGAGTAATAATGTGCGTAACAAGTCTCACAAGTTGCATGGACTCTGTGTGCAATAATAGTGTTTAACGTGATTTTTGAATGACTACCTCATCTCTGTACCCCACACAATTATCTGCAAGGTCCCCCAGTTGAGCAGGGAATTTCCAACAAAGATTCAGCCACAAATACTAGGGAGGTTTTCCAATTCTTCACAAAGATGGACACCTTTTGAGCATGGTGAAGTAATTAACTCACCATCAGGCCAATGGTGACTTTAAAACAGTTAGGAAATTGAGGATGGATCAACAACATTGTAGTTACTCCACAATACTAACCTAATTGACAGTGAAAAGAAGGAAGCCTGTACAGATTAAAAAATAATTCTGCAAAAAATGTGACAAAGCAATTCACTTTTTGTCCTGAATACAACGTGTTATGTTTGGGGCAAATCCAACATAACACATTACTGAGTACCACTCATCTAATTTTCAAGCATAGGGGTGGCTGCATCATGTTATGGGTATGCTTGTAATCGTTAAGGACGGGGAGTTTTTCAGGATAAAAAGGAACGGAATGGCGCTAAGCACAGGCAAAATCCTATCATATGTTTGTTGTGTAGTAAATATTTCAGCTTTTATTTAAAAACATTTTTTTCCTGTAAAGCACATTGTGTTGCATTCCATGTCTGAAATGTGCTGTGTATAAATAAAGCTTGATATGATTTGATTAGAGGAAAACCTGGTTCAGTCTGCTTTCCCCCAGACACTGGGAGATAAATTCACATTTCAGTAAGACAATAAACCTAAACACAGGCCAAATCTTCACTGGAGTTGCTTACCAAGAAGACAGTGAATGTTCCTGAATGGCTGAGTTAGTGTTGACTTACATCTATGGCAAGATCTGAAAATGGTTGACTAGCAATGATCAACAACCAATTTGACAGAGCTTGAAGGATTTTTTAAAAGCATAATGGACATATGTTGCACAATCCAGGTGTGCAAAGCTCTTAGAGACTTACCCAGAAAGACTCATCTGTAATCGCTGCCGAAGGTTATTCTGTGTTGACTCAGGGGGTTGAAAACTTATCTAATCAAGATATATTTGTTTTATTTTTGTAAACAACTTTTTATTTTTACAAATGTTAGATTTTTTTCTTACGCTTTGACAAAGTATTTTGTGTAGATTGTTAACAAAACATGACAAATCCATTCTAATCCCACTTTGTAACAACAAATTGTAGAGAAAGCCAAGGGGTGTGAATACTTTCTGAAGGCACTGTATGCCAAGGTGCATTGAAGCTGTTCTGGCTCGTGGTGGCCCAACGCCCTATTAAGACACTATGTTAATGTTTCCTTTATTTTGGCAGTTACCTGTATATACATACTGTATATCTCAAGTGACTTTCTTTTTGTGTGTTGTTTCAAGTTACCTCTCAGCTAGTATATTATATCTTCTTAAATTGGCAAGAGCTAACCAATAAGTGTAGGGTGATTTGTATTGTGTATTTTACATAAAAGATGAGGAAAACTGGGAAACTTTTATATTTATAAAGGCATATATTAACATTTAGTTTGTCGTAATGATGAAAATATAGGAACTATTAAAGACACGTAGTTTGGTTTTCTGAATATTTCAGACTTGAGCTCAGGCTAGCTTAGTGTTGTTTTCTTAAAATTTGTGGCTTGTCTTTTAAATTAATAAACTTTTTCTTGTTGAAAATAATTGTCATGGCTGTTGTATCTCAATTAAGTTGTCATAGAGAGTGGACACACCGAGAAGATGAACGGATAAAAGCAGTGGGCGTATTAGTGATCACCTGCTGTATGGCGAACGGTGGCGATTCAACATGTAGAATTGTCGGGAAATTAACGGCACATTTTCTGGTGAGAGGCAATAGGACAGCCACCCGTTGCTTAGAGGAAATATCTACTCAAACCATCTTTTGGTCTTTTTTTCCCATTATTCCACAGTCCCAAAATGTTTTGCATGTCAGCAGTCAAGTTTTCAAGATATATGATACTTAATGTGACACTTGTGGTGTGTTCAAAACAACTGGGAGCTCTGAGAAATAAGAGGTTAAATAATGACGTCAGTGAGCTTCAGGTCGGAAAGTGAGTTCTAGAAAGAGGTCAGTGTTCCCAAGTTGGATGACTTAACTATTTTTCCCAGTCGGAGCTTGAGTTCCCAGTTGTTTTTGTTAGCTTCTTGAAAATCCTATATGTTTTGCATGTCAGGTTATGTCTTACCAGTGGACTAATATAAAAATACCAAAAGATAATCTGAGTATGCGACCAACGTCCAAAAAATCTTGCTCTGTGGGGAGTGATGCAGCTATGTGATAAAACCAAGCAAAGGAATAAAAACACCAAACAGAAATAATACACATTCAATATAATACATTTTATTTCCATTAATAGGTATTAAGGTAAAGAATGAGCACTGCTTCCTTAGCCTACATATAACTTTCTTTAAAACATGATAGATGGTCATAATTAGGTAGCAAAATGAGTATAAAATTGTTATTTATAATTGTAAACTGACAAGTAATCCAGACCCACATGATTGCTAATATTCTCAAATCCATAATTGGGGACCAAATGCAGAATCTGGTCTTAAAAACATGACTGCTATGACCATTTACACCTTTCATATGGGTCCATTTGGTATCAATATAGCTTCAGACTTTCCTCCAATATCTCTAAGGAATGTCATCACAAGTCCAGGGCGGGACGATAACAGTATCGCAATACTCGTTAGCGTCATGGCAAGGAAACAAAACTCAAAGCAGATTTAACTTCTTTAGGAAAACAGCCCTATGGTTGAACACAAACATGTTGTCATCCAGAGTTCAATTTATTTTTTCTCTCCAAGCTATAGCAAAATATTTTCCATACAGCAGGTTTTTAAAAGGATCAAAGAGTTTGGTTTGCTTCATGTTTTCATTTTTGCCATAGAAAAAAATATTGCGATATTGGTATCATCACAGCCCTTAAGTCAATTCTTCCAAGTCATGTTTACAGAACTTATAGTGGTGGAGATAAAAATGGACCGAAACTGAAATGTACAACCGCCATCTGTCTAGACATTGAGGCATCTGAAATATTAATTTAAGTCAGTGATGTGAACACCATCTTCCAAAAGCTCTGGCCTGGATCACACTCATTGCTACAAAAGCTGAATATTCTGAGACACACATACCTACTTTCAAATATAAATGTGGAAACCTACCTCACACTGCATACCGAAATACATTTTCTAAACAATCAACATACTGAAAACAAGCACATGAAAAGCAAACCAATAAAGTGCTAATTTAAGCTAATGTCATTTAAAAAACATAGCAAACTCAAAAATACAGTATATAAACTGACATGAATAGGAAGGTATGAAAATAGATATTTATGAATAGAAAAAACAGAATGAAAAGCATCCATGAGTCGTGACTGTGTATCCTGATTGAGGCGAGTAGAAAACGGATTCATGAGCTGGTATCTTCAGAGCGGGAACTCTGGCTGGCTGTGATGCCAGCGGGTAGAAAATATAAATCAGATATATTCCTCTGCTCTCATCCCATTCAGCACAGCAGATAGCGGGATGATAGTTAAGATGGACTAGCCTACGGGGCATGGGCAGTCCATCAGTCAGTTCAAGGGATGGCTGGCTATGGACAGTTCGTGAACGTGTTGCCGCTCTATAACTCAGTCCAGAGGCTGGGGGTCAGCGATAGGCATGGTGTGCAGCACCTCATCCAGTAGCTGCAGGGCTCGGTGGAGATGGATCTCAATCCAGCACGGTGTCTCCTTGATGCTCTGCCGGGGGTAGTCAGGCCCCCAGCCCTTCACAAAGCTCATTCTCAGTATACACAGCCTGCGCAGGTCGTCCACTCCTATACCCGCAGCCGCAGACATACCTGGAGGAAGGGGGTTAAAAACACTCAGTGGTTAAAGGTTGTAGTTTAGTGCTACATATCAGACAGAATGAATCACTCAGTTATTCACTACCTACTCGGGGGAATAAAGAGTTTCATATCTGAGACAGTACATACACTTCCCCATTTCTGTGAGGTCCTGAGATGCTCTGAGACAAGACAAATGGATATATTGCTGGGCAGACAGGTTAAAGGATGAATATTATGTAGAGACTCACTAATTGCGGGGGCGATGCCTCCCACAGAGCCCGGCCCGGGGATGTTTCCAGCCACTGCTGCTGCCTGTGCTGCGGCTGCCGCCTGGGCTGTGGCTGCCTGCTGCTGCATCTGCCTGTGGCACTGACGCAGGTCAAACACCTGCACATCACAAGGGGGAAAGGCAGGGTTAGGGCCTACACACAATAGGGTAGAAGGGATAGGGGTTCAACGAGGGATGGGCACCTGAAATAATTTCACTATTCGAAACATATGAAATATTTTCCAGATATCCAGATTGTCAAAATTAGGGCTGTGCCGAGTACTCAGACAAAACAAGTATGGTAACGGATATGGAGAATGTTACAAATACGATTATGACGTGAGTATTTTTGGTAATTATGTGTTCAGAAAAAAGTAATTTTCAGCTGCCAGCACATCTCTTTCACTCAGTGTGAAGCGCTGTGCACTCTAAACAATTATTGGCTAGTTCTACGCTACGGTCACAAGACACAGGCCTCCTAATTGTCCCTAGAATTTCTAAGCAAACAGCTGGAGGCAGGGCTTTCTCCTATAGAGCTCCATTTTCATGTCTGCCTACCCATGCGAGAGACGCAGACTCGGTCTCAACCTTTAAGTCTTTACTGAAGACTCATCTCTTCAGTAGGTCATATGATTGAGTGTAGTCTGGCCCAGGAGTGTGAAGGTGAACGGAAAGGCTCTGTTGCAACGAACCGCCCTTGCTGTCTCTGCCTCTCCGGTTCCCCTCGCTCCACTGGGATTCTCTGCCTCTAACCCTATTACAGGGGCTGAGTCACTGGCTTGCTGGTGCTCTTCCATGCCGTCCCTAGGAGGGGTGCGTCACTTGAGTGGGTTGAGTCACTGACGTGATATTCCTGTCTGGGTTGGCGCCCCCCCTTGGGTTGTGCCGTGGCGGAGATCTTTGTGGGCTATACTCGGCCTTGTCTCAGGATGGTAAGTTGGTGGTTGAAGATATCCCTCTAGTGGTATGGGGGCTGTGCTTTGGCAAAGTGGGTGGGGATATATCCTGCCTGTTTGGCCCTGTCTGGGGGTATCATCGGATGGGGCCACAGTGTCTCCTGGCCCCTCCTGTCTCAGCCTCCAGTATTTATGCTGCAGTAGTTTATGTGTCGGGGGGCTAGGGTCAGTCTGTTATATCTGGAGTACTTCTCCTGTCTTATCCGGTGTCCTCTGTGAATTTAAGTATGCTCTCTCTAATTCTCTCTTTCTCTCGGAGGACCTGAGCCCTAGGACCATGCCTCAGGACTACCTGGCACGTTGACTCCTTGCTGTCCCCAGTCCACCTGGCCGTGCTGCTGCTCCAGTTTCAACTGTTCTGCCTGCGGCTATGGAACCCTGACCTGTTCTACTTGTCCCGACCTGCTGTTTTCAACTCTCTAGAGACAGCAGGAGCGGTTGACATGCATATTATGAATATTAGCTCTCTGTGTACATCCAAGGGCCAGCCGTGCTGCCCTGTTCTGCACCGATTGCAATTTTCCTAAGTCCTTTTTTGTGGCACCTGACCACAGGAGTGAACAGTAGTCAAGGTGCAACAAAACTAGGGCCTGTAGGACCTGCCTTGCTGATAGTGTTGTTAAGAAGGCAGAGCATCGCTTTATTATAGACAGACTTCTCCACATCTTAGCTACTACTGCATCAATATGTTTTGACCATGACAGTTTACAATCTAGGGTTACTCCAAGCAGTTTAGTCATCTCAACTTGCTCAATTTCCACATTATTTATTACAAGGTTTAGTTGAGGTTCAGGGTTTAGTGAGTGTTTTGTTCCAAATACAATGCTTTTAGTTTTAGAAATATTTAGGGCTAACTTATTCCTTGCCACCCACTCTGAAACTAACTGCAGCTCGTTGTTGAGTGTTGCAGTCATTTCAGTCGCTGTAGTAGCTGATGTGTGTAGCGTTGAGTCATCCCTATACATAGAAACTCTGGCTTTACTCAAAGTCAGTGGCATGTCGTTAGTAACAATTGAAAAATCAAGGGGCCTAAACAGTTACCCTAGGGAATTCCTGATTCTAACTGGACTATATTTGAGAGGCTGGAAGTAACACCCTCTGTGTGCTGCTACTTGTCTAACTCTTTATCCACATTATAGCAGGGGGTGTAAAGCCATAACACATTCGTTTTTCCAGCAGCAAACTATGATCAATAATGTCAAAAGCTGCACTAATGTCAAAAGCTGACAATTTCTTCACCTCTTCCACACTGACTTTACGGAATTCAAAAGTACAATTCTTGTCTTTCATCAGCATTTGTTGGTGACATGTCATCCCTAAGTTTGCTTATCTTGCCAATGAAAAAGTCATTTAAGTAGTTTGCAATATCAGTGGGCTTTGTAATGAATGAGCCGAGTTGGCTTTTCCCCCAAAAAATATATTTTAAGGTGCCCCAAAGCTTTTTACTATTTTCTTTATATAATTTCTTTGTTTCATAGTGTAGTTTATTTTTCTTTTCATTTAATTTAGTCACATGGTTTCTTAATTTGCAGTACATTTGCCAATCAGTTGGGCTGCCAGACTTAATTGCCATACCTTTTGCCTCATCCCTCTCAACCATACAATTTTTCCATTCCTCATCTAAGCTTTACAGGAATATGGTTCTGAATATAGCCCGCAACAGCGCCCCCGTTGGCATAACCATGTATTGCTACCACTGTATCAAAGGTATTATCTAAGTTAGTTTCAGAGAGTCAGAATATGAATGTCATCTGTTACAAGCAAGTTATTGACTTCATGGACCTTGTTTCTTAGGCTACATACATTAATATGGGCTATTTTTAGCACTTTTCTGGGTTGTTTGTTTTTAATGCTTTACTGGGAAGCTAATCAGAGGTAGACTTACTCATGTTATTTACATTGGAGCTGATAGTACAGGGTGAGCTGCATAAAGTGGTCTTCCTACTATTGCACACCGCCTCAGTGCTAACAGTGTAACTCTGGTTTATAGGCTCATGATTACTGCTTACAATAGCTGTAGGATAAACAGATGTATTTGGTGCAATTAGGGGTACATAAATTAAATTACTTACACTGTGTTTGCCAATGCCCATAAGATCATGTACATTTGATGCAGCATTATGACGACTCATTGTCACAATGGTAGGGATTAACTGAGCAGGTCTTGGATCATTTACCAGTCATTGTTTCAACGCAGCCTTGAGTCCAGGAGCAAAGATAATTTGGATGGACTCCGTCATTCCTGTGGAGTATCTTCTGCTTCCAGAAGGTGTCAAAGTTATCAATAAAAGTGACTCAAGCAGAGCTACAGTAGTCTTTTAGCCAGATGTGTAATGCCAGCAGTCTGCTGAATCTTTCACACCCGCGGCCCAACGATGGTACCGGACCTGAAATTATTGGCCGTTTTTTTGGAGTCTTTTAATGCTAAAATCAGTTCTTTAAAATCAATTTTCAAATGTTCCGAGCTAGCCCTCCTGATGTCGTTTGACCCCACATGGACTACAACAATGTCAGCTCCCGGCATCTGTGGTAGAACAGTCAGAAGCAGCCTTGTTATGTCCTGTACTCGTGCTCCTGGGTAGCACAGGGTTTTTGCCTTGGGGACCGAGGGACCGAGATGTTTCTCACCATAGAGCTGCCTATGATGACAGCTGGTGATGTTGAATGGGTCAGTCTCTCAGGCAGCCTCGAGGTCTAGTGAGGCTGGGAGCTCCGAGGATCTGAACCTGAAGGTAGAAGCCACCGGATCTTGATTGGGCAGCCACCAAGGACGAAGGCACTAGAACCTCTGGCTCCAGGGCGGCAAAGCGGTTTCTGGTCTGTGTCAGTTCCGGGCTCAACATCTCCATGGAGACCCCCGTTGCCAGAGGATGCTTTCTTTGACTTCCACGGCGAGTGATATACCTCCATGGCTGGTTGGGTCGAGAACAGCTCTGTTCTCCAGGGAAGGGGGAGACCCCTTCTGGCATGGAACCCTGCCTAGCACCGGCCAGTCGGCTGTGGAGAGCCGACATGGCAGTGAAACTTCCACCAGACCAGAGCGGCGTCCAGCTACTGGGGTGGAAGAAAAATAAAAAGTAGGTGGGCGTGGGTTCCCCAGTAGTTTATGTAGGTTTGCTTCTTGCTTGCTAAGAGTAGCTACTTCGCTCCTGTAGTCCTCCGCAAACAAGCAGTTGCTGTCGTTATGTCGTGATCCAAGCCCATGCTTGCTTGCTATTATTTATTCTCGCTTAGGCATGTTCACCGAGCGACAGATTATTAGAAAATAAAAATAAATGTAGATAGTTTATTTTGATCGCACAAATGTGGCATAAGTGTTGGGAGAGAAAAGCTTTGCTCCTCTTCAAAGTGAAACAATATATGGGACAAGCGAATTAGCCTACCTTCATCTAAATCTGTCTGGAATAAATGCAGGGAGTAGTAGCCAGCCATGCTATTTATTAGCCTATTTTGTTGATAATTTAATAGGACCAATTAAGTAAATCATGTGCATTTTGATCTGTCGGTGTCGTTTGCTAGGCTTGGGCAGTATACCGTCTATCAGGGTATTTGGAAAAAGCCACGTGATGGGTTTTCAATACCTTCAAAACTATTTAAGTTTCTCTATGAATTTGAATATTTGTAGCTACTTTTTAAAGTTAATACCTGCATTCAACTTGTGCAATATGTAAGGAGATAAAGCAGATTGCGTTCTTCATTTCACCTGTCACATTATGAAGCTTAACATAGTTCTCCAGAACAGTTGAGCCAGACACCTGTTTGTTTGTAATTAGCACAACGGGAGAAAGCGGAAGCTGGTGAGTCCATAGCGTTCTGTCTATCGGCGACACTAAAATCATGTTTGCCATCAGATATATTTCAACGGCTTTCTGCCAGAAGTCAAAGGGCTCTGGATGAGTAATTTTTTCCCTGTGCTTCCTACTAGCATTTTCTTTTTCCTCTGCGCCGCGTACAGATGCTGCTCTTTCTTCAGAAAAGCATGCATCACAACTTTGTTCACTTGCACAATTTCTCTCGTTCACTTTTGCTTGTAAATGTCCACACATTCGGTAGCTACTAGCTATGCTTGTATAACTTTGAGCTGGATGACTGTCTTTGCAAATAGTTTGTTCGTTTTCGCGTGTTAGCATTTAGCTATGTGATTTCGCTATTAGTTTGTGCTAATTTTGATAGCATTCTGGTAATAGAGGACTTGCGTTTTTAAAGCCCCCTTGTGTGCTATGCCGGTAATACCGTAAATCCTGGCATGAGATGATATGACAATCTGGATACCGCCCAAGCCTAACGTTTACCTTCGAACAATGTGTGTGAATGAGTGAACGAACACAACGATGCGCTCTGAGTGATAGAGCAGTAATGCGCACTTGAGGTACAGTACCAGTCAAAAGTTTGGATACACCTACTCATTCAAGGGTTTTTCTTTATTTTTACTATTTTCTACATTGTGGAATAAAAGTGAAAACACCAAAACTATGAAATAACACATATGGAATCATGTAGTAACCCAAAAAATTGTTATACAAATCAAAATATATTTTATATTTGAGATTCTTCAAAGTAGCCACCCTTTGCCTTGACAGCTTTTGCACACTCTTGGCATTCTCTCAAATAGCTTCACCTGAAATGCTTTTCCAACAGACTTGAAGGAGTTCCCACATATGCCAGTCATCTGGTGCAGCACTCAATCACTCTCTTTATTGGTCAAATAGCCCTTACACAGCCTGGGAGTGTGTTGGGTCATTGTCCTGTTGAAAAACAAATTATAGTCACCCTGCGCAAACCAGATGGGATGGCGTATCGCTGCAGAATGCTGTGGTAGCCATACTGGTTAAGTGTGCCTTGAAATCTAAATAAATCACTGACAGGGTCACCAGCAAAGCACCCCCACACCACCTCCTCCCTGCTTCACGGTGGGAACCACACATGCGGAGATCATCCGTTCATCTACTCTGCGTCTCAAAAGGACACAGCTGTTGGAACCAAAAATCGCAAATTTGGACTCATCAGACCAAAGGACAGATTTCCACCGGTCTAATGTCCATTGCTTGTGTTTCTTGGCCCAAGCAAGTCTCTTCTTCTTATCGGTGTCCTTTAGTAGTGTTTCTTTGCAGCAATTCTGATTTACGCAGTCTCCTCTGAACAGTTGATGTTTAGATGTGTCTGTTACAATTTCTGAGTCTGGTAACTTCATTAGTTATCCTCTGCAGCCGAGGTAACTCTGGGTCTTCCTTTCCTGTGGCGGTCCTCATGAGAGCCAGTTTCATCATAGCGCTTGATGGTTTTTGCAAGTGCACTTGAAGAAACTTTCAAAAATCTTAATTTTCCGTATTGACTGACCTTCATGTCTTAAAGTAATGATGGACTGTCATTTCAATTTGCTTATTTGAGCTATTCTTGCCATAATATGGACTTGGTCTTTTACCAAATAGGGCTACCTTCTGTATACCACCCCTACCTTGTCACAACACAACTGATTGGTTCAAACGCATAAAGAAATTAACCACAATTAATCCACAAATTAACTTTTAACAAGGCACATCTGTTAATTGAAATGCTTTCTAGGTGACTACCTCATGAAGCTAGTTGAGAGAATGCCAAGAGCGTGCAAAGGGTGGCTACTTTGAAGAAACTCACATGTTTTTATTTGTTTAACACTTTTTTGGTTACTACATGATTCCATATGTGTTATTTCATTGTTATGTCTTCACTATTATTCCACAATGTAGAACATAGTAAAAATAAAGAAAAACCCTTGAATGATTAGGTGTGTCCAAACTTTTGACTGGTATCGTATATGCTTTACCAGCATTTAAAACACACGTACGGGTTATCCAATCACAAGTAAATCCGATGAGTATCAAGTGTGATAAAAACGGATATGATTACGAGTATGACAAGATCAGCACCCCCTAGCCGAAATATATTTTCACTTGTTTTTTAACCTGAGCACTTATTGCTGCAGGAGGGCGAGATGGTGGCTCTCGGCTGCTGCTTCAGTGGGCGGGGGAGGGGCCGCTGTGTGTGAGACGGGGGAGCAGGGCAAGCAGAGAGTGAGAGACTTGTAGCTGCCATTGGTTATTTATCATCCCATCTGATAGTGCTGGTCTTGACTGCACAGTAGACAAGCTAGCCAGCTAGCTACTACATTTTGCTGTGCTTTCTTTCTCCCTGTCCTAGTCTACAAATAAACACCCACAGCCTACCTGTTGGCCTAATCCCTCTCATTTAGCTCACTTTTAATTGAGTCATTTTAATTCCATCTTGCAGTGATTAAAGATCTCTCACTTCACTTGCTACACATTGAGCCTCTGACTGTAGTGCAGCTTTGATTGGCCGACCAAAACAACAAGCGACACACTTGAAACACGGGTGTATGTAAGTTACCGGGCATGCATGTCATAAAAATTACATTAAAAGGTTTGTTTTATTAAATTCAAGGCCCAGTGCAGTCAAAAACATGTTTTCCAGCGCTCTATAAATATTTCCACACTATGAGGTTGGAATAACACTGTGAAAATTATGATAATGCCCTTTTAGTGTAAGAGCACTTTGAAAAGACCGCCTGAAATCTCAATCTGTTTTGGTGGGATGGAGTTCTGGACTACTCACTCAGACCACTCCCAGGCAGTCTTAGCAAAAATCTTACTTGAGAATTTGCTCTTTGCTAAGAAGCTATTTGTTTATTTTTTGTTTATTTTGATTTGAAACAAATCACAGTAAGTTACTTAAATTGTTACCCAGAAATGATTTGATAGAGATAAAAACAGCTGCATTTGACCTTTAAGAATTTAAAAGGCTGTGGCAGCGAATAGGGAGTTTTCAACCCGCCCTGCCGGAAACCACTTTCTCAAAGCTACGGATCACGTTCTGTGCATTTGTTATTTTACGCAACAAAAAAATCTACGTAGCTGTGCTCACTTCCCCTCCCTCCATGTTTCTCTCTTTACTCTCTACCTCTTCTGAACCATGATGATGTAGCCTACTGTATGTCTCTGCCTCATATTTCTGAACGGCTGAAATAAAAACCCTGTAGCGATTTGAACAAGCATTCAAGGCCATTATGGAGGCTACAAGCTTCTCTGTCTGTTGTAACGGATATTGCAGTTGCACATGCAGGACACAGTCCCTATACATTGCATTAGAGAAAAAACAATCTGCATTTTGTGTGATGTAGGCTAATCTTTATAATTGCTGTCATATTGTAGCCATTAGCCAGAGTTGTTGAAAAACAACACTACTACTTTGACTGCCTGCCTCCTGCTCAGCCAATGTTGGCAATGGTAATGAAAAAAATGAACATTCAATCGCTAATTACTGTGTGTGTGTTGCTTATGTGTGATATGCTACCTAGATAGTTGTATGTAACTCCCCACTTGAGTTTTGCATTGGGGTAAAAAACTATCTGCGAGTTTGTGCAAACATGTCTTGTGTACAACATGTAAATAAATAGCTGCATTTATTAAATAGCTGCAACTCCTGCTGAGAAAACAACATGAAATCGCGCTTATGCTCAACAGCCTAATGAGACATGGAATGCAGTAGTTGGAACATGTCGACCATGTCCTTTATTTACAACATGAAGTGTGTAGGCTACACCAGACAAAGGCTTTCATCGCCAATCAAAATGCAGCGGAGCACTGAGCTGCAGCTATAAAGCTGGCGTAAAAAAAATCCTGCACAAGCGCAGAAATCGCAATTTTTTTGCTACGACAAATCGAGTTTCCAGAAAATCTGTAAACAATGGCAAATTGATCATTTAGTTTAGACCAAGCCTTTTCATTGTTGAAATAGACCAATCTTTTTTTCTCTAAAAATGTATACTTACAGTGCATTCGGAAAGTATTCAGACCCCTTGACTTTTCCCCACATTGTTACATTACAGCCTTATTCTAAATGTTCCTCATCAATCTACACACAATACCCCATATTGACAAAGTGAAAACAGGTTTAGATTTTTTGCACACTTAAAAAATACACAAAAAACTGAAATACCTTATTTTACAGAAGTATTCAGACCCTTTGCTATGAGACACGAAATTGAGCTCAGGTGCATCCTGTTTTCATTGATATGTTTCTACAACTTGGAGTCCACCTGTGGTAAATTCAATTGATTGGACATGATTTGGAAAGGCACACACCTGTCTATAAAAAGGTCCCACAGTTGACAGTGCATGTCAGAGCAAAAACCAAGCCACAAGGTCAAAGAAATTGTCTGTAGAGCGCCGAGACAGGATTGTGTCGAGGTACAGATCTGGGGAAGGGTACCAAAACATTTCTGCAGCATTGAAGGTGCCCAAGAACACAGTGACCTCTGTGGAGATTGGAGAACTTTCCAGAAGGACAACCATCTCTGCAGCCACTCCTCAGTAAAAGGCACATGACAGCCTGCTTGGAGTTTGCCAAAAGGAACCTGAAGGACTGTCAGACCTTGAGAAACAAAATTCTCTGGTCTGATGAAACCAAGATGGAACTCTTCGGCCTGAATGCCAAGTGTCACGCTTTGAAGAAACCTAGCACCATCCCTACGGTGAAGCATGGTGTGGCAGCATCATGCTGTGGGGGATGTTTTTCAGCTTCAAGGACTGGGAGACTAGTCAGGATCGAGGGAAAGATGAACAGAGCAAAGTAGAGAGATCCTTGATGAAAACCTGCTCCAGAGCGCTCAGGACCTCAGTCTGGGGCGAAGGTTCACATTCAACGCGACAACGACCCTAAGCACATGACCAAGACAATGCAGGAGTGGCTTCGGGACAAGTCTCTGAATGTCCTTGAGTGGTCCAGCCAGAGCCCAGACTTGAACCTGATCTAACATCTATGGAGAGTCCTGAAAATAGCTGTGCAGCGACACTCCCCATCCAACCTGACAGAGCTTGAGAGGATCTACAGAGAAGAATGGGAGAAACTCCCCAAATACAGGTGTACCATATCTAAGACTTTCTTCAACAAAGTACTGATCAAAGGGTATGAATAATTATGGAAATGTGATATGTTTACTTTTAATACATTTGCAAAAATTTCAAAACCTGTTTTTGCTTCATCATTATTGGATACTGTGTACCCATCCCTAGGTTCAACAGTCTAAAACTGTTGGATTTTAACCTGTTTTGAAACAATAAACCTTCCCAAGTAGTCAACTCTCAACTTTGTGACAACAATAAGAATATAAGTATAATAATATTATTATTAATAAATAATAATAAGTACAAAACCTCAATGGAATACATTAGAATAATACTGAAATAAAATCTGTCACCTTGATATAGGCGCTGGGGTAGATCTTGTGCACTGCGTCTCCAGGGGCCCGTCCTGCCTCCCTGTCCAAGTAATAACTCTGCACAAACACTGCATGATCGCTAAGGCAACGCACCCACACGTCACCTTCCCCTTTACACTCCAGCTGCACCCCTTTACCAATGTGAAGTCTAAAGCCAGGAAGGAAGGAAAGAATAAGACAGAGACAAACAGTAAAAAAAAAAAATTAAAAGCATTCCCATTTTGCTAGTGTATTTTTCCAAAACTATGGATGATGTTCTGCTTAGCCATTTCATTTAGCAAAGACATTAAATCATTCCTTGTTCTATACATCTTTCCTCTTTTCTATTTGATATGGTAGAGTACCTAGCTCTCTCGATGGCCTCTGTCCTGTGGACGTTGCTGAGCTGGCCCAGGCAGAAGCGGTCCCCTCCTGAGGGATCCACGTACCCGTCCACTGTCACCGTGGGGCAGCTGGCCGGAACCTTGAACGTCTCCCCCACCTGAACATCCATCTCAAAGTAGGCAATGGAGCACCAGTAGTCAGGGGCTGGAACAGAACAAGAACACCACATTCAATTCACATGGTGTCTGTACTATTTCACAACACATACCGGATCAAATGGGGACACATACCGTACATACAGAACTAACTCTCTGAGTAACGTTTCACATAGACTCACCCGGGTGATTTGAGATGGGGGGCTGGAATGCAATCTCATTGTTGACCATCCCTGGAAGAGAATGTCATGTAATTAAGACAACGGTGCTGTTTGGTGTAGTTTGTACTGCTCAGCTCAAAGGAGTACAAATGAATGTCGAATGACATAACATTGACTATTTGACATTATATGTGCACATTTACATCCTTTCTGGGAAACAGCTCTTTCCTTTTACAAGAACTCAATTTTTGCATTAGTTCAACGTTAGCTTGTTGCTTTGAGGGATATAGAATTTGTAAGGCTCAGATGTTGGCAGCACCCTTAGATATATGCCCAGAGAGGGGGGATAACACAGCCACTCACAGTAGTGTGGGGTGTGGGGCATTGGTTGGTGGTGCTGCAGGTGCCCATTCTGGTGGTGAGGCACTGAGGGGGTGAAGTTCCCATTTCTCGGCCAGCCTGAGGCGGCATCTGAAAGCAGAACATTCACCAGTTGCATCAGACCATAAGCACAGATAGAAAATACCATGGGCTAAAAATAACTCAATCACACAACACATACCTAATCAACTATAACAACGGACTATGGTCACAGGACTGAGAGGAATTCTATAACTGACGAAGGAGGAATTAACCCCCTAGAGAGGCAATGTGGTAATGCTGAAAAGCTTTTTGAGAAAACATCCAGATTCTGAGAAGTAAATGGGGTTACGGTGAAAAGCAACAGGGAAGGAAATTGTGGGCTGGCGGAAGTACAGAGTGTACAAAACATTAGGAACACCTACCTAACATTGAGTTGCACCCCCCCTTTTGCTCTCAGAACAGCCTCAATTCGTCAGAGCATGGACTCTACAAGGTGTCGAAAGCATTCCACAGGGTTGCTGGCGCATGTTGACTTCAATGCATAGTTGTGTGAAGTTGGCTGGATGGCCTTTGGGTGGTGGACCCTTTTTGATACACACGGGGAACTGTTGAGCATGAAAACCCCAGCAGTGTTGCAGTTCTTGACACACTCAAACCGGTGCGCCTGGCACCTACTACCACACCCCGTGCAAAGGCACTTAAATATTTGATCTTGCCCATTCAGCCTCTGAATGGCACACATACACAATCCATGTCTCAAGGCTTAAATCCTTCTTTAACCGGTCGCCTCCCCTTCATCTACACTGATTGATTTAACAGGCGACATCAACAAGGGATCATAGCTTTCACCTGGTCAGTCTATTATTATTTTGTATTTTGTTATTCAACTAGGTAAGTCAGTTAAGAACCAATTCTTATTTACAATGACGGCCAAACCTGGACAACGCTGGGCCAATTGTGTGCCGCCCTATCACGGCCGGATGTGATACAGCCTGAATTCGAACCAGGGACTGTAATGACGTCTCTTGCACTGAGATGCAGTACCTTAGACCGCTGCGCCACTCGGGAGCAAATGTCATGGAAAGAGTTCGTAATGTTTGTTACACTCAGCGTAGGTTTCCATTGTCATGGTCTATGGAGGGCAGATGAATGTGAGTGCTACCTGTAATGATTGTTTGAAAGTGCAGGTAATTTATGTGATTGTTAGTGACATAGGCAGTGTGAGTGCTAAGCTGTTATTTTTAGGCTGTTGGATGCAGGTGCCCACTCACTTTAATGGTGTTTGACAGGGCTGGGGTCAATTCCATTTAAATTCGGTAAATTCAAGAAGCAAATGGAATTAACCCCAAACTTGGTATTGTATGAAATGTGGAGGGCCAAGTGTGGGTGCTTACTGTGATGGTATGTGCCACTCTGTGCCAGGGGGAAGCCGCTCTGCCCCTGTGAAGGCCCTGGGCCTGGCCTTGAGGATAGCTGCCGCAGCCCTTCAGTGCTATGGCTCCCTGACAGAAGGCTAGTGGACTGGGCTACAGAGGCAGGAGCAGGATGGGCCAGAGTGAGTGGGTAGGAAAAACATACACACACCCAGACACTCCACAATACAGAGACACACAAACAAAAGTGATTAGGAATGACACCTCAGAAAAAGGAAAAAGCTTCTCAGCATGACCCTGACTGGGGTATGAGGGAGCCACTGTATCCTGTATTTATGTCAGGAGCGTATTCACCACAAAATGAAGTGTTACATTTAAGGGGAGTAATGAACTGCAAGACAGGGGAGGGTTAAACACAATACAGTATCTCACTTGAGGCTCCAGCAGCGAGGTTGGAGAAGGCAGAGGTAGAGGCTGAGCTGCTGCCCTCAGGGGGAGGGAGCAGAGCCGAGCTGCTGAACAACTCCTGGGGACCCCCTGGTCTGGAGGGCTGGTGCTGGATGGTCTGGTGGTGGCCATCCGCACCAGAGTGAGATGGCTGGTTCTCAAATTCATACTCATCTTTGACCATGAGTGTGCCTGGCAGGGCAGGGAGGGTGAGAGGGTCAACGTTTTGGGGAACTTCACTTGAATCCTCTGTTGTGAACTGCAAATTACTAGTACAGGGCAAGACCCTTCCTTACCTGAGCTTGAAAGAGTCAGTCCTGAAAGGTCTGTGAAGAGAAGTAGAGGGACACAAATAAGATCCAACTTAAAATTGAGAGGGGTTAAACAACAGTACAGTGATCCCTCGCCACTTCGCGGTTCACTTATCGCGGATTCGCTATTTCGCGGATTTTCATAATGCATTTTTTATTTTTTTTTGGTGCATTGTGCTCTGCATTCTGATTCGCTAAAAACTCACTCCCGCTTCTTGTATCAAAACATGCTACGAATTGTGCTATCATTTTGTCGTCTCGTGCAGTTATGTGTACGTACATAAAACAGCTTGGCAAATTTACATTAAGTTGGCCAGGAAGGAAGGAAGGACTAACGCTTGGTCGCTTAGCAACCATGGTGCGAATGGCCACTGAACTTAAGCGAGTAGCTGAGGAATGGGACCCTTTGATGAGCCGTTCATTACAGTTCTCCAACGTAATCGATGGTGGCATGTCGGTGTACAAGGATCTTTTTGCAAAGAAGAAAAAAGAGCGACAACAGCTGCCTATCACTATGCTCTTCTCCCGAACAAACACACCTGCACCGCGGGCTTCAGAAGAAGAGAACACTGCAGAGCGCAGTCAGGATGCAGCGGCCCAGTCTGAAGAGCAGTGAAACGGCCTACACGTGAGTCACTGTATTTGTATACATGTAATAGTTGCTAATTGTAAAAAAAAAAGAAGTTTTCTATTTCGCGGATTTCACTTATCGCGGGTCATTTTCGGAACGTAACCCCCGCGATAAACGAGGGATTACTGTATTCAAGAGAAAGGAGAAAACAAATCCCACTCACCAATCCCTGGTGATACCACCCTCTCGTAGTGGTATGGGTTAACACACACATTGTCAGCTTTGAGGTCAAAGGCAAACTGGCAGTATTTCACATGCTTCAGTTCATTCTTGTGCAGGTCAGGCCACCGCCACAATCTGGCATAGATCACATGGGGGAAGCCTTTACGCCCTGCGACCTGAGAGCAGAGAAGACGTGTTATGAACTAAGCACAGCAGTCATCTGAGAAAATAGTTCAGCCCGTAATGTGAGTGTAATATCTTATATCCATCAGCAAGTTGGTATTCATTAAGCACCAATGGGACTGAAACAGGGAGGGACTACCTGAACTTGTCCAATAAACACTTTTTTTGGTGCCCTAATATTAAATGACTCTGCTACCCCATTACCTGCAGCCGTCCATCCAAGGTGCGCTGTATGGTGACACACTTGCTGGGGTGAGCTCCGTTGGTGGTGATGGCTGTGATGAGAGAATCTAGCTCATCTTTCTTCTCCTTCAGTTTCTTGACGAGGCTCTCGATGGCTCGCTTGGCGAAGGTCTCGCTCTCTCCACCCTGTCTGTGGCACATCAGGCTGTGCACGATACTCAAGCAAGCGTCGTTGCTTGTGGGGGTGTTTGTGATCGACATCTTGCTCACCGTTCTACAGCCTCTATTACTTGAAGTTCAATCTTATGTTTAATTCTCACTCTAGGAATGAGTCAAACAATCTCAGAAGCCTTTTGCTAGGGCGAGAAAGAATGGCATGTGTCCTGTTCACTCTACATAAGGACAGTCTGCAGTAGGGGAGACAGAAAAGATTGTTAGTTGTACTAGCTTGCTACTATTTCTGTGATTTCACATCAATGCAGAAATGCATTGCCTGACAGCAAATTAATGATGCCGACAAAACGTTAGCTAGCTACTTTTCTACAAAACCTTAAGTTTTATTACTTAGCTACAAAAACAAATTAACGTTGCATACAACGCGTCAAATCGTGTCTAAGAGACTACCAAATGCCTATCAGTAGTAAGCTAACTTAGTTGACATTTTGGGGCGACAGGTCGCTTAGTGGTTAGAGCGTTGGGCCAGTAACCGAAAGGTTGCTGGATCGAATCCCCGAGCTGACAAGGTAAAACGCTGTCGTTCTGCCCCTGAACAAGGCAGTTAACCCACTGTTTCCCGGTAAATAAAGAATTTGTTCTTAACTGGCTTGCCTAGTTAAATAAATAAAGGCTACATTTTTTTTTATTACATCTTGACACATTTCCTAACAGCTAGCTAAGTAGGCTACGTTAGTCGTTTACAAATCCAAGGATGATGTGCCCCGTGTGGTTAAATTGTAATAGTCAGTGGAAACTACATACAAGCAACAAATAGGTTATAGCTATCTATTTATCGGACTTAAAAATACACACATTTCTTACCTGGGTCTCCAGTGTTTAGTACAGCCGATTAGCACATAGCTAGTTACTTTAGCGATAGCTAAAGCTTGCTAACGGTAACGTTAGTCGTCAACAAAACCAATGTTTTCTGAATCGAATTTCGAGCCAATACTCAATTATCTTATGGTTATGAGATATTATGCGACTGTATTTTACGTTTTTCAATTGTGCCAGTGACTGAACAAAACCAACATGTTTGCAATATACTCGTAAACAATGCTATAGCGCCAGCTACAAAAATAAACTCTGCAACGCCCTCGCGACTCCAGTGAGTGCATCGCTCCAGCAATGCCTGTCATGTCATGTCAGCAGCAGGGGGCGCATGTTTTGTGAGCGCTTTGCTCGAGCTCAGAGGCCAGGCTGGTCGGCTAAAAGTTGGCCCTAGGGCTGATAAGATCAGTTGTGGTTTCTTATCGTTTGTATGTGTTCATTCGATTTTCCATTCATAACAGACAAATGTAATTTAAAATGTTAAACCTGTCTACAAACTCATTTAGAAGTGTTTAGTCCTGTGAGGTCTGTTAAAAACAAAGAAATTCCGGCATCAGTTCTGCTCCTAGTTGTGTATAGCCTAGAAATGTATATTTTTCCCTTTTTTACCAGGTAAATTGACTCAGAACACATTCTCATTTACAGCAACAACCTAGGGAATAGTTACAGGGGGGAGGAGGAGGAGGAGGATGAATGAGCCAATTGGAAGCTAGGAGTTTTTAGGTGGCCATGATGGTTTAAGGGTGAGATTGGGAATTTTGCCAGGACACCAGGGTTAACACCCCTACAATAAGTGCCGTTGGATCTTTAGTGACCACAGAGAGTCAGGACACCCATTTAACATCCATCCAAAGCAGCCTACACAGGGCAATGTCCCCAATCACTGACCTGGGGCATTGGGATCTTTTTATTTATCAGAGAAAAGAGTGGCTTTCCCATTTTCTTACTGGCTTTCCCATCCAGGACCAACCCTGCTTAGCTTCAGAGGCAAGCCAGCAGTGGGATACAGGGTGGTATATCATTTGTTTTAAGTCAAGGAAATGTACCATAGGTCTATGTGCATATCCAACACTCTGGAGATTTGATCTGGAATTTAATTCAACAACACCATATGCCAACCATGTCTTCATGCTGCAAAACAGTTTATTTTTCCTGAAGATAATTAATTGCCACAGGATTAAATGTCAAATGAAATTGACAAAATAAATAACCATCATAATTCATAAAGTGAGTACTCTGAAATAATATCTGAAACAGCCCCATAGGTAAGTACAGTATAGTTGTGATTCACAAATGCATGGCAGTGAAGTGCAAATCTGGACTCAGTCATTCAGCGTTATTCCATAGAGGTTGTCTCTCCTTCAGTTCACTGACAACAGAAACTGGGTAATGATGTGACATGTGTTTTTCCATCTGTCCTGTAGACAAAGCCATGATTAGGTCTGCCGAGTGGTCATGTCAGACAAGGGAGGTGGGAGGCAGTGGTGGGTAGAGAGAGAACGTCCAATACAGAGAGGCTGGCTGGGGGGTGGATTGTCCATAGAGATTGTTGGTGTTGGGGCCCAGGAATCTGACAGCACCCTCTCCCAACTGCTCACCACTTGGAATGGCGTCTCATCCTGAGTGATGGTCTACAAGTCTCCAGGCCCTGACACCTCTTTATCACCATCACATTGAGGTGGGGAGGGGGAGAAAGCGGCTCGCGTGGCATGTGGCTTTAGAAGGAAGTGTGATTGTGGGGTGGGAGGGAGTGTGAGTCAGACTGGGGCAAATAGATTACCCCACAAATAAGTGGATAGAATGGATTTGAAACAACCATTTGGTTCTATGGACATGGACAGTATTATGTATTCAGGAAAAATAACATTTAGCAAACAAACTTACTCTATGGCTCTGTGCATCATCTGTACCTTTCTGCTTCTGTTTTCTACAATTGGAGAGGTTTGATGTATTGCAGAGACAAACGTGATCTGCAATAAAGAAAAGTAATCACACTTTTGTATTGTTTTTCTTTGCTTTCACATTCTCTTCTCTGACTTAACTCTTGAAAGGTTGTCCATATAGCAAGTTCATTGTTCAGTGCCCTTTTTGCACAATGCCACTCTATTCAAAGCAATATTAATTTCAGGTTCACTTCTGCTGTAGTGCACTTGTATTCTTGGCTTGTCTGCATGCCTTTAATGGAGAACCTCAAACAAAGTGTAATCTCTAACACATTTCACTAGGCTATGTCTAGTCAATCATGGAAGCACACAGGGTTGGGGAGTAACTGATTGCGTATAATCGATTACATGTAATCTGATTACAAAGAAATGGTAACCGTAATCAGTTACGTTACCAGCGAACATATTGTAATCTGATTACAGATACTTTGAAAAACTAGATCACTTCTTGGATTACTTTTAAATTCAGAAAGGGTGTTTGCGGATTATTATATATTTTTTACAATACAGTATGCTGTCATTGAAAATAAGAATTTGTTGACTTGCCTAGTTAAATAAAAAAAGACACCTTTCTGTTTTCTCAATGATATTCAATTCAGAATTGGAAAAAGACGCAAGTTTAAGTTTGTTCCACCTGAGTGAGTCTGACCTCAAGTCAGAGACCTCTGATGACACACCAAATGTGTTTGATGGATAATCTTTGTCTTCTTCTAATGCCACTTAAGGGGAAAGTAATAAAAGAGTAATCAGATTACGTTACTGAGTTTGGGTAATCTAGACATTACATTACTGACTGCAATTTTGGACAGGTTGATAGTAACTTTAACGTATTACATTTAGAAAGAAACCTACCCAACCCTGAAAGCACTCACATTTGTAATAAACTTCAAACACAATTTATTCTGCTCTGCTTTAGAATACGCCTCTTTGTCTTTGCATGTAGGATATATACGAGTTATCTGTTATAGTTTTTCTTTCATTTATAATATACACCGAGTGTGCAAAACATTATGAACACCTGCTCTCTCCATGACATAGACTGACCAGCTGAATCCAGGTGAAAGCTATGATCCCTTATTGATCACACTTATTAAATCCACTTCAATCAGTGTAGATGAAGGGGAGGAGACAGGTTAATGAAGGATTTTTAAGCCTTGAGACAATTGAGACGTGGATCGTGTATGTGTGCCATTCAGAGGCTGAATGGGCAACAAAATATTTAAGTGTCTTCTATGGTAGTAGATGCCAGGCGCATTGGTTTGTGTGAAGAACTGCAACGCTGCTGGGTTTTTCACATTCAACAGTTTCCCGTGTGTATCAAGAATGGTCCACCACCCAAAGGACATCCAGCCAACTCGACACAACTGTGGGAAGTATTGGAGTCAACATGGGCGAGCATCCCTGTGGAACGCTTTCGACCCCTTGTAAAGTCCATGCGCTGACGAATTGAAGCTGGATAGGTAACATTTTGTGTGTGTGTGTGTGGAAGGGGTGTTCTTAACGTTTTGTACACTCATTGTATAATGATATATTATAACAATAATATATGCCATTTAGCAGACACGATTTAAGAGTCATGCGTGCATACATTTTACATATGGGTGGACACGGGAATCAAACCCACAATACTGACCTGGTAAGCGCCATACTCTACCAACTAAGCCATACAGGACCAACCATTTAAACCAAGAGCTACTTAAACCAATAAAGTTTTGTGCATATCTGACGGTACATACCAATATCGCCAAAATGAAAGTCAAATGTATGATCACAAACTACAAAGAACAGCATGATATTCACATTTCACTTTTTTTTTCTTTTGTTTTAAATAATTATATTGCTGGCATTCTAAAATAGCATTTATATAATATCAATATAATAAGAAATGTACTTTTACAAATGGCAAATGTACATAATTGAATGCACATACAGGCAGGACCCTCTTGCTCTGTCATCTTCCTATTTACGCCTCCACTGTTTATCTTTGTCATACAATGTAGTTGATGCTGCAAAATATAGATATAGAAATTATTCATGGCCTTAATATGGTTTACTGTATGCATTCTGTTTACACTATACTGTATGTCTGCTAATAGCTCACAAAGCAAGTATCCTTAATGATTGCAGAAATGTATTATTTTCAAATAGGCACTTTTGATCTGATTTTCTTCTTGATAGTGAAATTGATGACCACTCAGTCTACGTTAATCCACAGTCTCTATACCTCTCTCCTGAACCTACAGTCAGTTCTATGACTATCTACAGCCGCATTCTGACACCACCATGCCCTCGTACTTGTGCATGTAGGTGACCACTCCTCCGTCCTCGACGTAAAGGAGTGAGATGGGCTCTAGCTTGGTGGGAACACAGCAGGCTGGTGACGCCTTCTGTGGAATCTTACTGCTCAGCCGACTCTGGACAATGGCGTGCTTGGTAGGCGAGACCTCAGAGGTCATAGGGTAGTTGCATACACCATTGCACTCATAGGCTTCATAGCCCAGGGGCTGTATGACCCAGGTATCCCAGCCAATGTCCTTAAACTCCACATAGAGTGGGGTCTTCTTACAGGGGTCACCCTTGGTGTTGCGGCGGATTCGGGGAGGCGTGTCGTGAATGAGGTTGGAGTGCAGTTGCATGAGAGTCTCCTCGTCCAGCTCCTCTCCATCAGTGTTCCTAGCATCGCTCACAGCCTGGTACCCCCAATTCGCCTGTGGACTCGGCTCCAGGTCAGCCGGCAGGTCATTCTCATGTTCTGTAAACTGGTTGAGCTCCCGCTTGTCCTCCTCACGATGGTCTCTGTTCTGATCATCTGAGAACACAATCACCACTGGCATGTGTTTACCATCTGAGCCCATGTCAACATCCACATCAACCAACTCTTTCCTTCCATCCTCTTCTCTGACCTGGGGGGTCTTCCCACCATCAGAACCCAGACTTGCAATGTGGACCTCCAGTCGGTGGGTGGAGCTCTCTGCCTTCCACCAAAGGTTGACCTGATGGGTCAGGTCGAAGGTAATCCAGGCATCGTCTTTACCGTAGAATTGCCGAGTTGCCAGCTCTTCCATTTCCTCCATTTTGTCTGTCTCCTGCTCATTCCTTCTTCCGTCCCTCCCCTCTTCTTTCCTCCTGTGCCCCGCCTCGTGGATCTTGTAGATGGTCACCTTGCGGTCAAGGCCGGCATAGCATCTGCGATCCCTCTGAACCAGGGTGTAGAGGCGGAGCTCGGCGGTGAGGATGTGCTCGTGGTGGGGGATGGAGAGGTTGAACAGCAGGGGGTGTGTCCTCACGCCCCTGACCGTCACACTGTAGAAGGAGGAATCTGGAATTAAAATATCAATGAAGGTCTGAATTGGGTTTAGACTCAAATTGGATTTAATCAATTTTATATTAAATAATGCATCAATAATAAGGCTTTTAATTTAGCTCTTTTTTATATGGTTAGAATGAATTGCAATCATATCATGTAATTTGACTTCAAGAAGAGGAAATAAGTAACAGTTATACCAATTACAATTTAATAAAAGTTTCTTTAAGGGCAAATATCATATTTAATTTTTGTCAAAATTTAAGGCAAACTCCATAACACTTTGAATTATTTAAAGTTAATCTCAGTTATCCAAACAAAGAGTGATTTACAGTTAGTCAAATCTTAAGTTCTCTAAAAGAACAGCTGAGTATCAGTGTACATTTTTAATATACTTTTTAAGTTGTATTGGTCAATAGATTGTATAGTGCTATTGTTCTCAAGTTAATTTGAGTTGCTTTATAATGTTAGCTAAATAAACAATTAATCATACCCAAAGATAAGTTTTTTCAAAATGATGAAAAGAAACATTTAAAAAACAATGTCTTCAGACAAATATAAGTACATGTTGTACCTTCATTCTTGAAACTACGCACTATGTTGGCAGAGGGCATGGCCGTGCGATCGTTGGAAAAGCGGTTGTACAGTTCCAGCATGTATTCTGGTGGCTCTTTACGGGCCGCACGGGGCCTTGGCCGGGGGCCCAGCTCTGTGAGGTTCAACGTGGACAGAAACTGACCCTGAAAGTCCTGCATGTCCAGGTCTTCATTCTGCTCCAACATGGAGGTATCCACCAGACTTCTAGCCCCAGGGCCCCTTCGAAACTCCTCAGGTGACATGATGGGACTGCCCTGGCTCGAACCAGGCAGCAGCAGAGGCAGGAGGCTCAGAGAGTAGATGTAGCCCAGTATGGAGAACACTGGAGTAACCATGACTGCCTGAGTCAAAGTCAAGTTCAGGTCCAAAGGATGAGTATCAAGTATGGAAATAGAATAGGATCCTCAGCAGAGGATACCTGCGGAACAGTTCCACCCTATCCAACGGCAGTTTGTCTCGGGGCTGACAGGGTGGTGTGGGGGTCGAGGGAAAACAGCTTTGTCCTTGTTGATCTTGTGATTGGGTGCAGAGGGCAGGGCGGGATGTGTTGTCCACCTCACTGTGCTGACATGTTGGAGATGTCACTTGGGCTCTGCTCGCACCCTGCCTCTCTCTGGGCCAGCCGGCCTGCTGACGACCACTAACTCCAACTCCACTCATCTTCTATCTACCGCACCCTGACTCTCTCTGGGCCAGCCGGCCTGCTGACGACCACTAACTCCAACTCCACTCATCTTCTATCTACCGCACCCTGCCTCTCTCTGGGCCAGCCGGCCTGCTGACGACCACTAACTCCAACTCCACTCATCTTCTATCTACTCATTTGCGTGTGTGCTTTCTCTGGTTGTTCATGGACCACTGCTGATGGGAGACTTGTATACACAACTTTCAGCTTAAATTCTCTTTAACCTACAATGTGATATCTGTTTCTTTATGCTTGTAGGATAAACTTTGTATTTATTTATGACATCTGAGTGAGGGCACTGGATATCAGCATTCATGTATTTTCTTGGAAAGAGTAACCTCTGGGATAACCTCTCAATCTCGTTGGGTGATGCAGGCTGAAAAGGGAATTAGAAAGGATCATAACTCGTAACACTGTCATTAACAATCTAATGCAGTTCTGCAGGTGTCCCACAAGAGGTCAGAGTATATCCAGAGACCATAGATCCATGACAGCGCTTTCCTTTCTTCAGGTTACTGTACAGTACACTGAGTCTACAAAACATTTATGCTCTCTCAATGACAGACTGACCAGGTAAATCCAGGTGAAAGCTATGATACCTTATCAATGTCACTTGTTAAATCCACTTTAATCAGTGTAGATGAACGGGAGGAGACAAGTTAAAGTTTTTAAGCCATGAGACAATTGAGACATGGTTTGTGTATGTTTGCCATTTAGAGGGTGAATGGGCAAGACAAAATATTTAAGTGCCTTTGATATGCTAGTAGGTGCCAGGTGGACCGGTTTGAATGGTCCACCATCCAAAGGACATCCAGCCATCTTGACACAACTATGGGAAGCATTGGAGTCAACATTGGCTAGCATCCCTGTGGAATGCTTTCGACACCTTGCAGAGTTCATGCCCCAACAAATTCTGCTTATCAGTAGTTGTCATATTCAACAATAAACATTAGTGTGTCAATACACTTCTTGATTAGATGTGTCGTGACATTTCTTGATTAGATTAAAAACGAATTAATAAGCACCATCTAAAATCTGCAAGAGCAATTACAAAACTTCAAATTATCTTGATAAGCAGATATTATCTATTGATTGACATCTCACAGCTGATTTTAATGAAGCCCTCTGTGGTGTAGCCTACCTGCTGTGCTGCATAACGACAACCTCTGGGGCAGTGGCATTTCATTGGGCAGACACCTTCATAGTGCTCAGTGCAGTCCCTCCGTACTTACAGTACCAGTCAAAAGTTTGGACACACCTAATCATTGCAGGGTTTTTCTTTATTTTTACTATTTTCTACATTGTAGAATAATAGTGAAGATATCAAAACTATGAAATAACACATATGAATCATGTAGTAACCAAAAAAGTGTTAAACAAATCAAAATATATTTTATATTTGAGATTCTTCAAAGTAGCCACCCTTTACCTTGATGACAGTTTTGCACACTCTTGGCATTCTCTCAACCAGCTTCATGAGGTAGTCACCTGGAATTTCAATTAACAGGTGTGCCTTGTTATATGTTCATTTGCAGAATTTATTCTTAATGCATTTGAGCCAATCAGTTGTGACAAGGTAGGGGTGGTATACAGAAGATAGCCCTATTTGATCAAGTCCATATTATGGCAAGAACAGTTAAAATAAGCAAAGAGAAACGACAGTCCATCATTAATTTAAGACATGAAGGTCAGTCAACCGTCAAGCGTTATGATGAAACTGGCTCTCATGAGGACCGCCACAGGAAAGGAAGACCCAGAGTTACCTCTGCTGCAGAGGGTAAGTTCATTAGTGTTAACTGCACCTCAGATTGCAGCCCAAATAAATGCTTCACAGAGTTCAAGTAACAGACACATCTCACCATCAACTGTTCAGTGGAGACTGCATGAATCAAGGCCTTCATGGTTGAATTGCTGCAAAGAAACCACTACTAAAGGACACCAATAAGAAGAGGAGACTTGCTTGGGCCGAGAAACACAAGCAATGGACATTAGACGTGTGGAAATCTGTCCTTTGGTCTGATGAGTCGAAATGTGAACTTTTTGGTTCTACCCGCTGTGTCTTTGTGACGCAGAGTAGGTAAATGGATGATCTCTGCATGTGTGGTTCCCACCGTGAAGCATGGAGGAGGAGGTGTGATGGTATGGGGGTGCTTTGCTGGTGACACTGTCAGTGATTTATTTAGAATTCAAGGCACACTTAACCAGCATGGCTACCACAGCATTCTGCAGCGATACGCCATCCCATCTGGTTTGCGCTTAGTGCAGCTATAATTTGTTTTTCAACAGGACAATGACCCAATACACACCTCCAGGCTGTGTAAGGACTATTTGACCAAGGAGAGTGATGAAGTGCTGCATCAGATGACCTGGCCTTCACAATCACCCGACCTTAACCCAATTTAGATGGTTTGGGATGAGTTGGATCGCAGCCAACAAGTACTCAGCATATGTGGGAACTTCTTCAAGACTGTTGGAAAAGCATTCCTCATGAAGCTGGTTGAGAGAATGCCAAGAGTGTGCAAAGCTGTCATCAAGGTAAAGGTTGGCTACTTTGAAGAATATAAAATATATTTTGATTTGTTTAACACTTTTTTGGTTACTACATGATTCCATATGTGTAATTTCATAGTTTTGATGTCTTCACTATAATTCTACAATATTGAAAATAGTAAAAATAAAGAAAAACCCTTGAATGAGTAGGTGTGTCCAAACTTTTGACTGGTACTGTATATCAACGCAACATGCAGAAATGTCCATGCAGGAACATATGGACCAGGCCATGAGGTAGTGCTGTACACTCTTAGCGTTAATGGTATTGTACACTCTTAAAAGAAAGGGCTCTCTTCCTAAATGGTCTTCAAAAAGGTTCTGTATAGGACTGTAATGGCCATTATTTTAGCAGTGTACTATACAGGATGATGAGATGAGATTTCTTAGTGGAGTAGTGCTTAAAGTCCTGCAATGTGGTCTCAGGGCAATTTGTATTATTCTGTAATTATAGGACGTGTAGTATCATGCGTCTTACCCAGTCATACAATAGCATAAGAATTGGATGACTTAACTAACTTATCATATAGCATTCTAATTTGATTTGTCACATGCTTTGTAAACAACAGGTGTAGATTAACAGTGAGATGCTTACTTATGGTCATCCCAACAATGCAGAGAGAAAAAAAGAGAAATAATTAAAAAAAAGAACATAATGAGTAAATCTACAATGAGTAACAATAACTTGGTTATATACACGTGGTACTAGTACCGAGTCGATGTGCAGAGGTACGAGGTAATTGAGGTAGAATATGTACATATAGGTTTTTCTTTGAGACCAGGTTGCTTGTTGTGCTCTAACGACAAAGGAGAGTTACGGGGAGAATTGACAATGGCGGTTAAGGGCACTAACAACAAAGGTTAGGTGAATTGGGTTAAGTTTAGAATAAGGGGAAGGGTTAGCTAAAATGCTGCAGTTGTCCTCGATGCGACTCGAACACGCAACCTTTGAATTGTTAGATGGTCGCAGATTACGCCTACTCATCCTCCCTGACCAATCTCACTACTTTAGTTTCTGTCTAATGTAACTCAAACGTTAGTAAGTATGTATCATACTGTAAGTCTTGGAGGGAATATGGTGTAATTGCAGACCGCAATTCGGGGGATTTCTTGATGTAGGTGTTCCCTAATATCAGGAAACGCCCATTGATACCTGCAATTGGTCCGTTCCGGTGTTATGACACTGATGGTTTCTCGACACAGATGATTCATTTGCATAGCACGTTAGGATAACTAGCGTGGCACGTTAGGATAACTAGCGTGGCAGGTTTGGATAACTAACGTGGCAGGTTAGAATCATTAACGTGGCAGGTTAGGTGAATTAGCGTGACAGGTTAGGAGACTGAGGTTATGGTTAGGAAAAGGGTTAGCGCGAAAGAAACAGCCACGGACCAATGGCGAGTGTTAATGGGTATAACTTGATATCAAGAAACACCTATATCAGAAAACACGCTTAATTGATGTCTGCAATTATACCCTTCTACTTGGAGGTGCTCAGAAATACTTAAAGTATGTTTGTATGGCTCTGAGGTCAGGCTGAGCATTGATACGGAGGAATGCTTTCACAGTACTCCTCGCATTACTGTTAAGCCTCGCAATACTGACTGGCATGGTGGTTACGCTTTAGCAAAGGTTAGCAGTTATCTCCAACACTGAACAATTTTTCAATCAGTTTGTCTCCTCTGAGGTTTGGAAAAATGTCATGACAACACGATGGGACAGAAATAGTTCATGATAAGCAAGTCGTCTTCAATCTAACAAAACGGGACGATAATACAAGTGGCTGTACAAGTGCCTAAATAACAGCGGACAGAGACTTGTAGTCATTAAGAAATCAACAGTTTGTTTTGATTTGTGCAATCTTGGGCTATTGTTATTGTCTGAGTGGCCTCCCGATGGGTGGTTCAACTGTGTCACCCTGGCTGTAGTGATGTCATCAGGTGTGTTGTCACATCCGAACTGTGTGATGAATTCACTACAACTGCTATCATTGCATTCTTTGTAGTATTTCAAACATTTTGTATGATCTTTTATTTACTTTATTGTCTATAAACATTGACAGACTTTGTGTGCAAAGTTTTTAACGATAAAAAAACGTAATGTACAGTATACATCATTGCACTTATTATTATTTTAATGAGTCTGAGCTGTCAGGCAGTTAAAAAACGGATCAAAGTCTGATTGTACTCTTCTCTTTTTTCTATTACACTGATTATACCCAAGGATTTCTGCAACAAGTAGATTAATGAATATGTCTGTCATAAACCTATTTACAGGTATGTCATCAAATGACATGCGAGTGAAAAAATGTATTAATCTCATTTTATATGAGAAGTGTGTTTTGAGGGGACAATTCTGCTTTTCCAATTATTTTGCAGTCTATACTGAGTATTGTCTCTGCATGGTAAGTCAGGACAGCCTCAGGGTCTTTGGTCTTTCCCTGTAGATGTAGCCCTTTTGCAGATCTTGAAATCTATTGACAGGCGCAAGTTTCAATAGAGGTTCTTGATTCTCAAGACCACTGAGCTGAATAACTTTGTTACAGCAGAACGTCACCTATTTCAATACATTTTGCAGTTGAACCAGAGACCGCAGATGTCCTTGCTTCTCTGAATAAAAGAAAAAGCGGGTAAAAAAACTAGTTATTTGGTGAAGTTACATGACATGCAACTCTCTTTTCTATGTGTACAGACACAGGGATGCTGGCCCATGTTGACTCAGTGATTCTCACAGTTGTGTCAAGTTGGCTGGATGTCCTTTGGGTGGTGGACCATTCTTGATACACATAGGAAACTTTTGAGCGTGAAAAACCCAGCAGCGTTGCAGTTCTTGACACAAACCGGTGCGCCTGGCACCTACTACCATACCCCGTTCAAAGGCACTTACACCCGCTGAATGGTACACATACACAATCCATGTCTCAAGGCGCTTAAAAATCCTTCTTTTTAACCCGTCTCCTCCCCTTCATCTACCCTGATTGAAGTGAATTTAATAAGGCATCAATAAGGGATCATAGCTTTCACCTGGATTCACCTGGTCAGTCTATGTCATGGAAAGAGCAGGTGTTCTTAATGTTTTGTATTCTTAGTGTACGTACATTTCTCCTTGAATGACAGATTGCATACTTTAGTTTACACACTGTGCTATAGTGGTAGTAGATTGGTAGAATCCATTATAATATAGCATCCCCCATAAATAAGCACTGTAGTCATTCTAAGTGATATAAACCAATCCAACATGTTTTCCATGGTTCTTCCATAATGCATGTGGTAAAGGATTGAACCATCTTCACACTCTCAGGTGTAAAGGATTCTGTTTGTAGATGAAAGCCTCATAATTGTTTTATGAGCACATATTGTGACATAACAATAATATACTATTAATAGTAGTTGTGTAAGTCCTGTTTTGATTCCTTTGATCCAATGCTGTTAATGGCTGTTTGAAGTGTCACTATAGGTAATGACAAAAGTGTAGTTTTATTATTATGTAAGTGATTCATTTTCATAGTGGCTGGCTATTTTCCATTAGAGTACTATCTTTGGCAGGATTGCAGTGTCCATTATCTAAAGTCACTTTGCTCTCTGTCTCTGTTTCTGTTATCCAATGCTGAATGCATATCCAAGGTGGTATGGTGGAAGTTCAGTTGTATGTATTGTGTTTAAAACCCTTTCAGAAACACATGGTCAACAAAAGTACATTTCAGTGAAATCATACATTTTGCTTTGTAACAAAACTAATTAATTTTATGACCATAATCTCTAGGGTCAAGAAATATGCTCTACTTCTACATACAGGACATCTCAGTTGGAACATTTCAATTCTTATGATCTAGCAGACAGCCATTAGCTAAAGCCTGACTAAAAGGACTCACTTTGTTCAAAACTCCAAGGCCTGTATTACAAAGCTTTCTCTACCTTATTCCCCTCACATTACAACGTAAACTACCTCGCATTATAATGTAAACTACCTCGCATTACAACGTAAACTACCGGCACAAATAGCATGTACTGGATCTAGGCCGCATGGCTATAGAGTCAACCAGTCAAATTAAATCCACTCTGGACTGCCTCCTAAATATGGAACATGTACCCCATTTAACGGTATCCTCAAGATCCCTTGTTATGTATTATGGTATTCAGGGGAGGCCTGATGACATGGCAAGCACAGAGATACACAGTGTATCTCACCTCTAGCTTTTTATCATCTGCTGACTAGCAGCCAGTCACTATTAAAGTCCTACTCAGTCTCCTTTTCAGCTTATTTATTACCTGATTTCTTTAACAAAAGGCACATCTCAATAGGTGGCCCAGGTATCCTCGTGACATAGTACTTTTGTTCTCTATTGTACCTCTGAGGACTAAACACCTCCCTCTGCAACTGGATCCTGGACTTCCTGATGGGCCGCCCCCAGGTGGTAAGGGTACTGTAGGTAACAACAAATCTGCCACGCTGATCCTCAACACGGGGGCCCCTCAAGGGTGCGTGCTCAGTCCCCTCCTGTACTCCCTGTTCACTCATAACTTCATGGCCAGGCATGACTCAAACACCATTAAGTTTGCCGATGACACAACAGTGGTAGGACTGATCCCTGACAATGGCCGTGTGGTGCAAGGACAACAACCTCTCCCTCAACGTGATCAAGACAAAGGAGATAATTGTGGACTACAGGAAAAGGAGGACCGAGCACGCCCCCATTCTCATATACGGGGCTGTAGTGGAGCAGGTTCAGAGCTTCAAGTTCCTTGGTGTCCACATCACCAACAAACTAACATGGTCCAAGCACACCAAGACAGTTGTGAAGAGGGCACGACAAAACCTATTCCCCCTCAGGAGACTGAAAAGATTTGGCACGGGTCCCCAGATCCTCAAAAAGTTCTACAGCTACACCATCGGGAGCATCCTGACTGGTTGCATCACTGCCTGGTACGGCAACTGCTCGGCCTCCGACAGCAAGGCACTACAGAGGGTAGTGCAAACAGCCCAGTACATCACTGGGGCCAAGCTTTCTGCCATCCAGGACCTCTATACCAGGCTGTGTCAGAGGAAGGCCCCCAAAATTGTCAAAGACTCCTGCCACCCTAGTCATAGACTGTTCTCTCTGATACCGCACGGCAAGCGGTACCGGAGCGCCAAGTCAAGGTCCAAGAGGCTTCTAAACAGCTTCTACCCCCAAGCCATAAGACTCCTGAACAGCTAATCAAATGGCTACCTAGACTATTTGATTTGCCCCCCCTTCTATGCTGCTGCTACTCTGTTTATTATCTATGCATAGTCACTTTTATAACTCTACCTACATGTACATATTACCTCAAATACCTCGACTAACCTGTGCCCCCGCACATTGACTCTGTACTGTACCCGTACTCCCTGTATATAGCCTCGCTATAAAAAGCCTCTCTTTTTACTTAGCAGGTATTTTGCTTAAAACTGCATTGTTGGTTAAGGGTTTGTAAGTAAGTATTTCACTGTAAGGTCTACACCTGTTGTATTCGGCGCATGTGACAAATACAATTTTATTTTATTTATTGTTCCTCAAGCAGGGGGAGGCAGATGACATCACAAATCCCTATCAGATCAACTCCTTGAATGCCCTTCTCCTTGAAATGTGCAGTTGTGTCTATTTTGCCCCAACCAATTTTTTCCCCCTTTAGCGTGTGTACCAATAATTTACTGTATTTATACCTGGGATATCGCTTTTCAACAGTAAAAGTTCGAAAATCGCTGGAGGATGTCTTTAAATGACACGAAATGTCACTCATTAATCTATGTTTAAACATAAATGCACACGTTCTGCATCATGTTTTATACATGTCGAGAAATTACATTAGATAGACATGATCGAAATGGTAAATCCCGTTAACAACTAATGTTTTTATTACTGATGACTACTGAAGTACAGATGGCTATCTTAATTTGATCACTATTGTCGCAGAGAATTTTCCCTGCACTACAGGAAATGCAAACTTGTATTGTATTCAAGGTTTAAAAAGGCTTCTAAAATGTGTAATTTCCACTTAAAAATGTCAGACAAAAATGTCCATTAATTATAATCCACATAATAATCCACATGTCCTGTTGCTGTAGGATTATTTTCCTGCTGTGAGAAACTGGTAAAAAATTAAGCTATTACACCTGTAGTGTTTTTTTAATCCCAGTAACAAGACACAACATGGGGGTGTGCATGTTTCAGTGGAATTTATTCAAAGATAACAAGCAATTATGATACATTATTGATCAGGGGAGTTATTACCTGTTTCTGATTTAGGGATTTGACGTGAAAAGGAACTAATTGGAGCTATCTCCATACCACATGCACTAACGAGCAATCAACAGGAAAATAACATTTGATGGCATGAATACGATGAGAGGATGGGGACTATTCTGAAACAAAAACATCCACATGCAGTACAGCCTGTCTCATGCAGTGGTACAGTATAGAAGAAAAGGGAGTCGTTTTTGTCATTTGGATAGCTTCACTCAAATCTCCATCAAAGCTTCAGCTGATAACACTTTATACAAGAAGACCATTTAACAACAATTTCCACTTAACAACCAAAGCAGGACCTAAGGACAATATCTAACATGACACAATTATTACAAATAGCTCGAAACTCTGTGTGAGGTGGATATCAGTCCTATTTAAACTGAAAGCTACGAAACATACTTATCTAGAACAGTCCATCGACAAACTGCAATCTGGTAATGCAAACGTATCTCAAGATCACTTCTATGCTATATACAACCACATCATTGTCTTGCACTATTTTAGGTTACACATTATTTGGATAGTACATCGGTAGATGCTTTACAGACTATCACTACATTTCAACTAAGTATCTACTCACTCTAACCTTAACCCTTATTCTAAAACTAACCCTAACACTAACCGTAACCTTAGCTAGTAGCTGCTTATCAATAGATAGTTTGTTGATAATATGACCATCTGTAGATGCTATCCGGACTATCCAAATAAGTGTGACCCTATTTTACTACTCCAATAGTTAAAGCAACATTCTGCAGAAGCTGCAAAAATAAATACACAAAAATATACTGACAATCACAAACACAGATAAATAACTTTTTCACATTGTAAACACAACACTTTGATCTGTATTCATACACAGTCCACACCAACATCAACCTGTTTATAATTCAAGTTTGCAAGCCACCTGTTAGTGCAAGGGTTCTCAAACCTTTTGGTTCCGGGGACCCATTTTGTGATAGCAAATTCATCAGGGACCCCTCATAACCAGAATACAACTCAAGTAAATAATTACTCTGACTTTGGCAGTGCATGGAAGAAAAAAACCAAGTCTCCGGCCCTGTAAAGGAACATTTTAAAGGCCCACCTCTTGACATTGTAGAGAACATTTAGCAGTTTTCAACAAATTTCCTGCAATTCTGCACATTTAGCCATGGGCAGAGAGATTTTTTGTTGCTGCAGCTTTAAAGCTAATATCCTGAAATTCTACACGTTGCCATGAGGCAGAGAGAAAACGTTGCAGTTTTAAAGCCTAAATTACAGTGCATTTATGTCCACCCAAAAATTGGAGGACTACAAGAAGTATTGAGTTGAAAATGCTATAATTGGTGGAGTACAGTGGATACCAACATCCCTGTAAGCCTCCCTAGGCCTATGTTGCCCAGGGTTAAGAACCTAAATTGTAGATTCATAATATTATTAAGAACATCAATTTTAGATTCATAATACAACATTGTATAGTATTACACCCTCTAAACGTATTCCACTAATCCCTAAAATGTGTTTAATCTGTTGCTGTAGGTAATATTCATATAAAAATCTATAAAATGCAAAACATTTGATCTGGTCGTGGACCCCCTGCAGTACCTCTGTGCACAGGAGGTTGGCGGCATCTTAATTGGGGAGGACGGGCTCATGGTAATGGCTGGAGCGGAATTGGTGGAATTGTATCAAATACATCAAACACATGGTTTTCATGTGTTTGATGCCATTCCATTTGCTCCATTCCAGACATTATTATGAGCCGTCCTCCCCTCAGCAGCCTCCACTGCCTGTGGACCCCACTTTGAGAACCCCTGTATTAGAGCATGTAAGGTTACATACTTCAAGAAAACACACAATTGGATTACCCTTGCCAGTTAATTTCAGTTACTTTCTCGGCACCATATCTGCTCTGCATTCTACCATCTGGGATAGGCTCATATATGGTTCACAACACATCAATATTCATGCAGTAAGTAACAGCAAACATTTTGAACAGAATTTGTATAGTTTAACTCAAAGACATGTTGCTATCGTGGAATGTCATTCCTTGACCAGAAGAAATCAAACAACGTGCTATTTGCATGTGAAAATGTGATCTCCGTTGTCTATTTTTGTGGCTCTCTGGGGGAATATATTGGATATCAGCCATAAGGTCAACTCAAATGGGTAATGAATGTCAGTAATACCCAGTTAGTAGTAACATATGAATGTCCTCCTACATTACCTAAAGATTTCCCTAGACCATTATTTATCTAAGCAACCTGTAGCGAACAACTCTGTAGCTGGAGGACAGTAAGCTGAGCTGGAGGACAGAAATGGAGGTGGTTCACTTTATTCTTCCCTCACATGTATTATATTATAATGGGTCTCTGTAATGACAGTTGAATTGAGGGCTCCTATATAGGACACATCTAGCATTACAGTCAGGTGGAAAGAGCTCGTTCACAGTAAAATGTCATGACAATACCCTCTTATCTACAACCTGTTCATTCTCCAACCTCACCATGTATACACCCCACTGTTGTTGTCCACCCCACTGTTGTCCACCCCACTGTTGTCCACCCCACTGTTGTCCACCCCACTGTTGTTGTCCACCTCACTGTTGTTGTCCACCCCACTGTTGTCAACCCCACTGTTGTTGTCCACCTCACTGTTGTTGTCCACCCCACTGTTGTTGTCCACCCCACTGTTGTTGTCCACCCCACTGTTGTCCACCTCACTGTTGTTGTCCACCCCACTGTTGTTGTCCACCCCACTGTTGTTGTCCACCTCACTGTTGTTGTCCACCCCACTGTTGTTGTCCACCCCACTGTTGTCCACCCCACTGTTGTTGTCCACCCCATTGTTGTTGTCCACCTCACCATGTATACACCCCACTGTTGTTGTCCACCCCACTGTTGTTGTCCACCCCACTGTTGTTGTCCACCCCACTGTTGTTGTCCACCCCACTGTTGTTGTCCACCCCACTGTTGTTGTCCACCCCACTGTTGTTGTCCACCCCACTGTTGTTGTCCACCCCACTGTTGTTGTCCACCTCACTGTTGTTGTCCACCCCACTGTTGTTGTCCACCTCACTGTTGTTGTCCACCTCACTGTTGTTGTCCACCCCACTGTTGTTGTCCACCCCACTGTTGTTGTCCACCCCACTGTTGTTGTCCATCCCACTGTTGTTGTCCACCTCACTGTTGTTGTCCACCTCACTGTTGTTGTCCACCCCACTGTTGTTGTCCACCTCACTGTTGTTGTCCACATCACTGTTGTTGTCCACCCCACTGTTGTTGTCCACCCCACTGTTGTTGTCCACCCCACCATGTATACACCCCACTGTTGTTGTCCAACCCACTGTTGTTGTCCACCCACTGTTGTTGTCCACCTCACTGTTGTTGTCCACCCCACTGTTGTTGTCCACCCCACTGTTGTTGTCCACCCCACTGTTGTTGTCCACCCCACTGTTGTTGTCCACCCCACTGTTGTTGTCCACCTCACTGTTGTTGTCCACCCCACTGTTGTTGTCCACCCCACTGTTGTTGTCCACCCCACTGTTGTTGTCCACCCCACTGTTGTTGTCCACCCCACTGTTGTTGTCCACCCCACTGTTGTTGTCCACCCCACTGTTGTTGTCCACCCCACTGTTGTTGTCCACCTCACTGTTGTTGTCCACCTCACTGTTGTTGTCCACCCCACTGTTGTTGTCCACCCCACTGTTGTTGTCCACCCCACTGTTGTCCACCCCACTGTTGTTGTCCACCTCACTGTTGTTGTCCACCTCACTGTTGTTGTCCACCCCACTGTTGTTGTCCACCCCACTGTTGTTGTCCACCCCACTGTTGTTGTCCACCCCACTGTTGTCCACCCCACTGTTGTTGTCCACCTCACTGTTGTTGTCCACCTCACTGTTGTTGTCCACCCCACTGTTGTTGTCCACCCCACTGTTGTCCACCCCACTGTTGTTGTCCACCTCACTGTTGTTGTCCACCTCACTGTTGTTGTCCACCCCACTGTTGTCCACCCCACTGTTGTTGTCCACCTCACTGTTGTTGTCCACCTCACTGTTGTTGTCCACCTCACTGTTGTTGTCCACCCCACTGTTGTTGTCCACCCCACTGTTGTTGTCCACCCCACTGTTGTTGTCCACCCCACTGTTGTCCACCCCACTGTTGTTGTCCACCCCACTGTTGTTGTCCACCTCACTGTTGTTGTCCACCTCACTGTTGTTGTCCACCCCACTGTTGTTGTCCACCCCACTGTTGTCCACCCCACTGTTGTTGTCCACCTCACTGTTGTTGTCAACCTCACTGTTGTTGTCCACCCCACTGTTGTTGTCCACCCCACTGTTGTTGTCCACCCCACTGTTGTCCACCCCACTGTTGTTGTCCACCTCACTGTTGTTGTCCACCCCACTGTTGTTGTCCACCCCACTGTTGTTGTCCACCCCACTGTTGTTGTCCACCTCACTGTTGTTGTCCACCCCACTGTTGTTGTCCACCTCACTGTTGTTGTCCACCCCACTGTTGTTGTCCACCCCACTGTTGTTGTCCACCTCACTGTTGTTGTCCACCCCACTGTTGTTGTCCACCTCACTGTTGTTGTCCACCTCACTGTTGTTGTCCACCCCACTGTTGTTGTCCACCCCACTGTTGTCCACCCCACTGTTGTTGTCCACCTCACTGTTGTTGTCCACCTCACTGTTGTTGTCCACCCCACTGTTGTTGTCCACCTCACTGTTGTTGTCCACCCCACTGTTGTTGTCCACCTCACTGTTGTTGTCCACCTCACTGTTGTTGTCCACCCCACTGTTGTTGTCCACCCCACTGTTGTTGTCCACCTCACTGTTGTTGTCCACCCCACTGTTGTTGTCCACCTCATTGTTGTTGTCCACCTCACTGTTGTTGTCCACCCCACTGTTGTTGTCCACCTCACTGTTGTTGTCCACCCCACTGTTGTTGTCCACCTCACTGTTGTTGTCCACCCCACTGTTGTCCACCCCACTGTTGTTGTCCACCCCACTGTTGTTGTCCACCCCACTGTTGTTGTCCACCCCACTGTTGTTGTCCACCCCACTGTTGTCCACCCCACTGTTGTTGTCCACCCCACTGTTGTTGTCCACCCCACTACCTTTCAATGCTCCCACGCCTGACACACAGCAGCCCCCATTGGAGAGAGTCCATCGACATCCTCCGCATGAACACCCCTTTTTATTGACACTCCACCGTTACTGTTACTTCCCTCTGCCTCTGAGCCCCGCCAGCCTCCTGCCTCGGCCGAGGACTCTGCCTTCCTCTGCTCCATCTCTAGACACACGCAGCCCGTCAGGTCGCTGTCGGTGTGGATGCGGTTTCTCACCCCCCGGATGGTGAGAGGGTTGGCGCTGAGGGCTGTGTCCCGGGTGGTTCTGGCCTTGCACCCCTGCTGATCCTTGCTCACCGCCTGCTCCTGGGGGACAACGCTGCAACAGGATCCAGGACGACAGGCAGCCTGGAAGCCCTTCTTAAAGTTTTCATTGAAGTAGCCATAGATGATGGGGTTGATGCTGGAGTTGGAGAAGGCCAGCCAGTGGGAGAAAGGGAAGATGTAGCCTGTCAGAAGGTCCAGTTGGTCCCCTTCAGGTCTGGCGTAGTCTGTGAGGAGCATCAGGGTCCAGAGTGGCAGCCAGGACAGCATGAAGAGGAGAGCCACCACGATTAGCATTTTAACCACCTTGACCTTCCTCTGGGAGATAGGCGACTTAATATCTGGGTGCCCGCTGCTGGACAGAACAGCTGTAGCAGAAAGCTTGGCTCCGATGCAGCCATACATGATCATGATAAGAGCTAAGGGCATCAGGTAGATGTGTGTGAACAGGACCATGGTGTAAACTTTCCTCATCTCAGGGTCAGGCCAGGTCTCATAGCAGTAGTAGAGAGGGTAGATTTTGTTGTCACTGGATACCATGAAGTGACCCTTCTCTTGATCCACCGTCAGCATCACAGCCGACGGAAGCATTATCACCAGTGCAAGAGCCCACACCAGCCCTATAGTTGCCTTAGCAACAAGAAGGGTTAGCTTGGGCTTAAAGGGGTAAATAATACAGCGGAATCTAATGGGAGAGAGAGAGAGGAGAGATAGATGAGAAGTGATGAAGCGATTCATTTCACTAAGGATTCTTTATACGCCACATACAGATGTAGGATCTTAATTTGATCACTATTTTGTTGCTGAGCAGGAAATGCAAACTTGTAGTGTATTCAAGGGTTAAATGGCTTCTAAAGTTTGTAATTACTACTTTAAAATTTCCAACTTGATTTTCTCCAATGAAAAATGTATCAACAAAAAAATGTTGATTAATTATAATTCATATTTCCTGTTGCTGCAGGATTATTTTTCTTCTGTAGCAAACCGGCTCAAATTAAGATCCTAAATCTGTAGATTAAACAATTTACTAAACAATTTAACAATTTATTAAACAAGTGTTTAACATGCATACATGAAAGCCTTTCTATCCCCTTCCAATTCACATGTGCAGATACTAACAAGTACCCTGCATGCCTAAAGGAGACAATGGGGGAGGGAAGAGGTGGGGGACTTACCTGTCCACAGCGATGGCAACCAAGGTGAAGACAGATGCAGCCACTGATATTCCCTGTACCAGGCCACTTAACTTACACACTGCATTGCTAAAGGGCCAGCCTGCCAAAAAACAATAGCAACAATAACACTTTATTGGTGAGCTGCCAGACATTTCAATGAGAGTCAATAGCCATACTGTGAACAGGTGTTTTGGGGATTTTTGGTACACATGAGTTAGTTTGGTACACGTGAGTTAGTTTGGTACACATGATTTGGTCATAAATAATAAACAACTTCAGGAGTACTGTACATTTAAAACCTGCATGAAAGATGCCAAAATACCTTTTTGCACAAGAGTGGATCAAGTATTTATACCTACCCAGCGTGAATATGTAGCCAACAAAAGGTGTGTTTTGAAAAGGTAATTACTGTAAGTTAAGACTTCCCGCCTGAGTGATTTTATGGCAATGAATATTTCACACTTTTGTACATTTGGGGTTTTCTAAAAGCACTTTTACTGCCTGGACTCAACTAATGTCTGTATTGAAGAGATGAAGAGATTGTGAAGAACTGTCTAAAAATGTAAAGCTATTCATCAGGCTGTCAAATGAAAGACAGCTGCAATCATCATGTTCAGACCTACTATTTTTCTCTCAGTTCTGAACTATTCAAACATGAATCTGCAATATCCAATTTACATTTGCATTTTTGTCATTTAGCAGATGCTCTTATCCAGAGTGACTTAGTTAGTGCATTCATCTTAAGATAACTAGGTGGGACAACCACATAGCACAGTCATGGTAAGTACATTCATCTTAAGATAACTAGGTGGGACAACCACATAGCACAGTCATGGTAAGTAGATTCATCTTAAGATAATTAGGTGGGACAACCACATAGCACAGTCATGGTAAGTAGATTCATCTTAAGATAATTAGGTGGGACAACCACATAGCACAGTCATGGTAAGTACATTCATCTTAAGATAACTAGGTGGGACAACCACACATCACAGTCATGGTAAGTAGATTTTCCTCAATAAAGTAGCTATCAGCAGAGTCAGAGCTAGTAAGGTTGAAAAGAGTCATGTGCGAGTGTTAGTTCACCAAAGGCTTTTCTTCTTTTTTTACAAGACAATGATAAAAAGGCTTGCTATTAATAATAGTAAAAATTAAAATAATACAATTCAACAACAGGCTGGCAATTCAGCTTGTGAGATGTGTGAAGATTGGTGAGAATGAATTGAACTTATCTAAACCATTGCAAAGCTGGCTAGGCTGGGGCATGTGCAAGTTCAGACATATATAAGACCCCTGCTGAAACAGAGTCATACAATACATGTGAATGACTACTGGGGATAGCTAGAATTATGTTTCTTTCAAGGCACAAGATGGGTTTATCCTAATAACTGTTGTAATCAATAGCTAAAGGAAACTGGCAAATCAGTTATAGAAATAACTGTCTTTCTCTAAAGGTTGCATCATTCTTTCATCAAAGCTAACAGCAATGAATACAGAGTATCGTGTTTTATTAATTTACAGAATCATTATAGCAGTAGGGTAAAACCAACTCAGTGGCTTTGTGGTTAGAGTTTGCGCCCTGAGATTGGAAGGTCATACCAAAAAGACTCTAAAAATGGTAGGACTCTATGCCTCTCTGCTTGACACTCAGCATTAATGAGATGGATTGGAGGTAAGGCCCTACGATAGACTAGCCTCGTGTCCAGTGGGTGTACTTGTCTCTGTAGTGTGAGGCAGCTTGATGTACAAGAGATAGGCCATGCTTCTATAAGGTATTACTGTACCTGTGATGAGGTTGTCCACCAGCGTAGTCGGAATGCAGAAGATGCCCACCAGCAGGTCACTGATAGCCAGGTTGAGGATGAAGAGGTTGGTAACTGTCCACATGTGACGGTTCTTAACCACAATGAGGCACACCAGGCAATTACCCACCATGCATGGCATGAAGATGAACAGGTAGGCTAGGGTAAAGCTGGCTGCTATGGCCAAAGAGTGTTGGTAGTAAGGGGAGAGCTTGACACTAGAGACGGTGCAGCTGGAGTTGATGTTGGTGCAGTCGGTCAGGTTGGTGAGGTTTGTTGAGAGAATAAGGTCAGAGGTCATGTAAAGAGTAGTGGTCAATTGAAGTTCCAATGTGTCCTCCATCTTGAACTCCTCTTATTAGACCAGGAGAACAGTCAGGCTAAAAATACCCCAAAAAACAATAACATATTTATTACACGGGAGTAAATCATTACAAATATTTGGCGTCTTAAAAAAAAAAGCTAAATCACATTAAGGCTTTTGTCACTTTGGTAAATTATATTTTTTGTTGACTTGTTTTATCGACTTCTGGTAGATATGGTTGTCCAGGTGATCAATTGAGAATGCAGTGTATGGTTTAGGCCAATCCACTGTAGGACCTCAGGATCCTGTGTACAGTATGTTTCAGTAATCCACCAAAAAAGGTATGTTTGTTAGCTGTCTCCATGAAGCGACAATGACATGCATAAGAAGCATTACAATTAATTATGGGTAGTGAGGTGACAATGTTGTTGTAAGTATAGCGAGATGGTGAATGTCGATTAATGAATATCAGAACTTCTCTATGACAACCATTCAGCTTGGAGCGCTCAACAACCATTCTATTTGCCTGAATACATTCTGTTTTTCAAATGGGATGAGAGATGTTTGTGACAGTCATTGGCATTATGATAATATCACAATGCCAATGATTGTCATAAGTAATACCAATGACTGTCACAAACATCTTTCATCCTCTTTGAACGTAGACTGTCAACAAAGATGTTTTACATTCAACAACTCCAGTTAGTTCTGATATCTCTTATTCATTCAGCTTTGATAATGCTCTTTTTAACTATACTATCATGTTTATGATATGCTAATAACGTGTATAAAGATTTCTAAACATACACAGCCAATGTTAAACCTTATTAAATAGGGTGGTTTTGTACTTTTTTGTACACCCTATACTATCATGCAAAAGCATTTAATTTAAATCAAACAATAAATAATACAATTAATTAATTATTTCTCACGTTATAATTTACATTTTTTATAAAAGTTATACAATATCATTATTTGGGGTTATTTATTAACACATTATCGAAACAAGTATTCACAGAGATGTTCTGATAGGAATGAATCTCAAGTCAATTTAACTTTTAAATGGAATGGGATTTAAAAAAACATCCTAATTAATATTATTCGGATATAAATTAGACATTCCAATAACGAGAATCTTACAGAGTTCTTTCATACTCTTCATTATTTCATTAACCTTACATTTCCCGAAATAAAGTGAAGGCGATCTCTCTATCTTATCAATGTCATTCAGTTGAGAAAGAAATCCCGATAAAGACAAATTGTAATATGTAGATTTGTAGAAGAAAGCCCATACCTTACGTGCCTTTTTAAAGACCTCCACGTGTGCGGTGAAATAAGAAAAAAGACAACAAAATCTCAGATAGTCCCCACACTAAATTATGAAATAGATACAGAGAGCGCGACTGAACTTTTCCCAGTGCACTAAAACACCTTCAAATACTATTTAGCTTGTTTGTTTCATCCTCACATCCGATCCATACGGTCTACGCATCCGGCAAATGAGGAGGCGTGCACCGTGCGCATGAACTGATTTTAGAGCTACAGCGCTGTCGCGCGTGCTCCACATGGAGACATTCTAGAGACCTCATACTCATGTTTTCGAAAATCTATGATCTAGATTATTACTTTACTTGACAATACCAAAAAATCCCAACAATGAAATCAGCCTACCATGTCAAGCCTACAACCCTTTCTACATCCAACTAAGATCCCCCTTCTGTCACGCCCTGACCTTAGAGATCCTTTTTATGTCTCTATTTGGTTTGGTCAGGGTGTGATTTGGGGTGGGTATTCTATGCTTTTTAGTTCAATTATTTGTATTTCTATGTTTTGGCCAGGTAGGGTTCTCAATCAGGGACAGCTGTCGATCATTGTCTCTGATTGAGAACCATACTTAGGTAGCCCTTTTTCCCACCTGTCTTTGTGGGAGGTTGACTTTGTTTATGGCACATAGCCTTTAGCTTCACGGTTTGTTTTGTAGTGTTTATTGTTTTTGTCGGCATTTCCAAAAATAAAGGAATATGTACGCTCACCACGCTGCACCTTGGTCTACTTCTTTTGACGGCCGTGACAGAACTTCCCACCCCCAAAAAATGGAGATTGTCTGAGTCAGGTTGGAGACCTGAGCCAACTCCTCGTGCTTACCGTGGCGAGCGTCGTACTGGTCAGGCACCGTGTTATGCGTTGGAGCGCACAGTGTCTCCAGTGCGCGTTCACAGCCCGGTGCGCTACATCCCAGCTCCCCGCATCTGCCGGGCTAGGGTGAGCATCCAGCCAGAACGGGTTGTGCCAGCCCTGCTCTCCAGACCTCCAGTGCGCCTCCTCGGCCCAGTATATCCTGCGCCGGCTCTGCGCACTGTGTCTCCGGTAAGTCTGCACAGCCCAGTGCGTCTTGTGCCAGCGCCCCGCATTTGCAGGGTGAAGATAACCACCCAGCCAGGACGGGTTGTGCAGGCTCTAAGCTCGAGACCTCAAATGCGCCTCCACGGCCCAGTGTATCTGGTGCCTCTGCCAAGGACAACGCCTCCTGTATGTCTCTCCAGCCTGGTGAGTCCTGTGCCTGCAACCAGAACTAATCCTCCTGTATGTCTCCCCAGCCTGGTGAGCCCTGTGGCAGCTCCACGTACCAGACTGCCCATACGTCTCCTCACTCCAGTGATGATCCATGACAAGAAGCCTCCAGTGATGATCCATGGCAAGAAGCTTTCAGTGATGATCCATGGCAAGAAGCCTCCAGTGATGATCCATGGCACGAAGCCTACAGTGATGATCCATGGCACGAAGCCTCCAGTGATGATCCATGGCACGAAGCCTCCAGTGATGATCCATGGCACGAAGCCTCCAGTGATGATCCATGGCACGAAGCCTCCAGTGATGATCCATGGCACGAAGCCTCCAGTGAGGAATCATGGCACGAAGCATCCAGCGACGGTCCCCAGTCCGGAGCCTCCAGCGACGTTCTCCAGTCCGGAGCCTCCAGCGACGTTCTCCAGTCCGGAGCCTCCAGCGACGTTCTCCAGTCCGGAGCCTCCAGCGACGTTCTCCATTCCGGAGCCCGCAGCGAGGGTGCCCAGTCCGGGGTCGGCGACGAGGGTCCCCGCACCAGAGGTGCCACCAAAGTGGGGTGAGCCAGTGGTGGAGCAGGGTCTGCGTCCCGCACCTGAGCCGCCGCCGCGGATAGATGCCCACCCAGACCCTCCCCTATAGGTTCAGGTTTTGCGGCCGGAGTCCGCACCTTTGGGGGGGGGGGGTACTGTCACGCCCTGACCTTAGATCCTTTTTATGTCTCTATTTGGTTTGGTCAGGGTGTGATTTGGGGTGGGTATTCTATGTTTTTTAGTTATATTATTTGTATTTCTATGTTTTGGCCGGGTAGGGTTTTCAATCAGGGACAGCTGTCTATCGTTGTCTCTGATTGAGAACCATACTTAGGTATCCCTTTTTCCCACCTGTCTTTGTGGGAGGTTGACTTTGTTTATGGCACATAGCCTTTAGCTTCACGGTTTGTTTTGTAGTGTTTATTGTTTTTGTCGGCATTTCCAAAAATAAAGGAATATGTACGCTCACACGCTGCACCTTGGTCTACTTCTTTTGACGGCCATGACACCTTCCCTTTCCCCATGAAACCCAAGGCAATTGATTACCATGAGATCATATCTACAGAAAGTATTCAGCCCCTTGACTTTTCCATATTTTGTTAGGTTACAGCCTTATTCTAAAATGCATTAAATAATACTTTTTTTCTGATCAATATACACACAATACCCCATAATGATAAAGCAGAAACAGGTTTTTGGAAATGTTTGCTAATTTATTAAAAATGGAAATATCACATTTACATAAGTATTCAGACCCTTTACTCAGTACTTTGTTGAAGCACCTTTGGCAGCGATTATAGTCTCAAGTCTTCTTGGGCATGATGCTACAAGCTTGGCACACCCAATTTGGGGAGTTTCTCCCATTCTTCTCTGCAGATCCTCTAAAGCTCTGTCAGGTTGTATGGGGAGTGTTGCTGCACAGCTATTTTCAGGTCTCTTCAGAGATGTTTGATCGGGTTCAAGTCAGGGTTCCAGAGTGGCTCTGGCTGGGCCACTCAAGGACATTCAGAGACTTGTCCGAAATCACGCCTGCGTTGCCTTGCCTGTGTGCTTAGGGTCGGAAGGTTGAAAGGTTGAACTTATGCCCCAGTCTGAGGTCCTGAGCGCTCTGGAGCAGGTTTTCATCAAGAATCTCTCTGTACTTTGCTCTGTTCATCTTTCCCTTGATCCTGCCTAGTCTCCCAGTCCCTGCCACTGAAAAACATCCCCACAGCATGATGATGCCACCACCATGCTTCACAATAGGGATGGTGCCAGGTTTCCTCCAGATGTGACGCTTGGCAATCAGGCCAAAGAGTTCAATCTTGGTTCATCAGACCAGAGAATCTTGTTTCTCATAGTCTGAGAGTCTTTAGGTGCCTCATGGCAAACTCCAAGTAGCCTGTGCCATTTACTGAGGAGTGGCTTCCGTCTGGCCACTCTACCATAAAAGCCTGATTGGTGGAGTGCTGCAGAGATGGTTGTCCTCCTGGAAGGAGGAGAACTCTAGAGATTTGTCAGAGTGACCATCGGGTTCTTAATCACCTCCAAGACCAAGGCCCTTCTCCCCCAAATGCTCAGTTTGGCTGGACGGCCAGCTCTAGGAAGAGGCTTGGTGGTTCCAAACTTCTTCCATTTAAGAATGATGGAGGCCACTGTTTTCTTGGGGTCCTTCAATGTTGCAAAAATTTGACACAATCCTGTCTCGGAGCTCTACGGACAATTTTTACTCTGACATGCACTGTCAACTGTGGGACCTTATATAGACAAATGTGCACCTTTCCAAATCATGTCCAATCAATTGAATTTGCCACAGGTGGACTCCAATCAAGTTGTAGAGACATCTCATGGATGATCAATAGAAACAGGATGTACCTGAACTCAATTTCGAGTCTCATAGCGCAGGGTCTGAATACTTATGGGGTATTGTGTGTAGATGGCTGAGCATTTTTATTTTATTTTATCCATTTTAGAATAAGGCTGGGGAGGATCAAAACAATCTCTGAACCAATGACATTAATTTGGGGACATGTCGAATAGCATTAAACATGTATGGCAATTTAGCTAGTTAGCTTGCACTTGTCCTATTTAGCTAGCTTGCTGTTGCTAGCTAATTTGTCCTGGGATATAAACATTGAGTTGTTATTTTACCTGAAATGCACAAGATCTTCTACTTTGACAATTAATCCACACATAAAACGGCCAACCGAATCGTTTCTAGTCATCTCTCCTCCTTCCAGGCTTTTTCATCTTTGAACTTATATGGTGATTGGCATCTAAACTTTTACCACGACAACCGGCAAAACATTTCGTCTTTCAATCACCCACGTGGGTATAACCAATGAGCAGATGGCACGTGGGTACCTGCTTCTATAAACCAATGAGGAGATGGGAGAGGCAGGACATGCAACGCGATCTGCGTCAGAAATAGAAAGGAGTTCTATTTCAGTCCTTGGCATCGCAGACGCTCGTTGGCGTGCGCGAGCAGTGTGGGTGCAAAAATGGAATAACATGGATTTCTAAATTTATTTTGCGACGCTAGCGCACGCGAAGTGTTATTTTTCATAAACATACTTTCCAATTGATCTGATCTCTCCTCTTCTCCATTTTCTCCCTATCTATTTTTTCTTCCCTCTCTCTCTGCAGATTGTTCAGATGCAGTATGATTTCAGCATGTCTGTGTTCCTCCCTGATGAGGTCACTGCCAACATGACCCTAATGGAAGAGAGCCTGATGGCTGAAAGTTTGTCTCGGACCTCTCCCTCACATTGCCTTCCTAGAGTTAAGCTACTCTGCTTACCTCTGCTCACTGACCAGGGTGAGTATTCAAAATACATGTATTTTTTACTTTTTATACCAGGTAGTGGGAACAAAATAACTGTGTACTTACTGTGGAGCTCAGGTCTGAGTTGATTCCCAATTTCACTGGCTAATGGTCCTAGTTCATCATGGAAATGCAGGTGTGTCTCCCCATCCCATATCTCTTCTTGCACATGATCATCTGATGATTTATCACTCCAGTGTTAATCTGCTAAATTGTAATTATTCGATTTATTGCCTACCTCATGCCTTTTGCACACATTGTATATAGATTCTCTTTTTTTTTTTTTCTACCATGTTATTGACTTGTTTATTGTTTACTCCATGTGTAACTCTGTATTGTCTGTTCACACTGCTATGCTTTATCTTGGCCAGGTCGCAGTTGCAAATGAGAACTTGTTCTCAACTAGCCTACCTGGTTAAATAAAGGTGAAATAAAAAATAAAATAAATAAATAAATAAAATCTAGCTGGAAGTTCTCCATCCCTCCACCTTGACTGAACACACTGCTGCTAGTGCTAGCCGCTACTAATGATGATGCAACAAAGGCAGTAATGAATGTGAGAGAAAAAATAGATATTTAGCTGATTTGTTTGATATTTAACAATGATATATTTAACAATAATGTCTGTTCTACTAATGCTGTGTTTTTATGGTCTCTACTCTAGCTCCCTGCAGCTAATCTGGGCGTATGGTCAAGAATGGGTTTTACTAGAGATAGCTTAGGAGTAGAACAATCCTTCATTGTCTCAAAATCATCCTTGGATCTGGGAGACTAAGACGGGTGGGAGTTAAAACAACACCAGGTGCAGATAACCACAATATTAACCCAAAGTGGCTTATGATGCCCCCGATCTGCATGGGTGGTGTGGAACCAGCCATGACTAAGCATTTTTTGTGTCCTCTATATAAGAACCAAGTAGTAAAATACTACTTGAGTAAAAGTCTAAAAGTATCAAAATAAAATGTAATCGCTAAAATATACTTAAGTATCAAAAGTAAAAGTATAAATAATTTCAAATTCCATATATAAAGCAAATCAGATAGCATAATTTTTATGCTCCAACACTCAGACATAATTTGCAAATTAAGCATGTATTTAGTGAGTCTGCCAGCAGGGATGACCATGGATGTTCTCTTGATAAGTGTGTAGTACTTTCAAGAATTTTAACTTAAGTACTTTACACCACTTCCCAAAATGTTTTGCTTGTCAGCAAACTAGTTTGCATCATCATATGATGCAAAATGCATCATACAGGGATGACTTCTGTATAAATTCATTCTAAGTGTTGTGTTTCTGTGATACTCAAAGGCTGAGTAATTGTTGATTGAGCTAATCTGACGTACCGTTACAACCTGAGATAGCCACCAATATGGGCGTTATAGGCAATATGGGCACCAGTGCCATCAGACGTTTAGCTCTAACTTTGGATATCTATGGGCTATAAACTCAGTTACAACTGCACTTGAAATATTACACTCTAGACTTGGTATAGAGACATTGACTGGAATCGAAATATGTATTTACATTTTTAAGTATTTTTTTTGTTAAAGTGGCTGCCTAGGGGCCAAATCGGGGGTGGCTCTATATCTATATATTTTCAGGGTACATACAGTTGAAGTCGGAAGTTTACATACACTTAGGTTGGAGTCATTAAAACTCGTTTTTCAACCACTCCACAAATGTCTTGTTAACAAACTACAGTTTTGGCAAGTCGGTTAGGACATCTACTTTGTGATTGACACAAGTAATTTTTTCCAATAATTGTTTACAGACAGATAATTCAATTTATAATTCATTGTATCACAGTTCCAGTGGGTCAGAAGTTTACATACACTAAGTTGACTGTGTCTTTTAAACAGCTTGAAAAATTCCAGAAAATGATGCCATGGCTTTAGAAGCTTCTGATAGGCTAATTGACATCACTTGAGTCAGTAGGAGGTGTACCTGTGGATGTAATGGACAATGGACAATTACCCCAAGCATACTTCCAAAGTTGTGGCAAAATGGCTTAAGGACAACAAAGTCGAGGTATTGGAGTGCCCATCACAAAGCCGTGACCTCAATCCCATTGAAAATATAGAACTGAAAAGGCATGTGCGAGCAAGGAGGCCTACAAACCTGACTCAGTTACACCAGCTCTGTCAGGAGGAATGGGCCAAAATTCACCCAACTTATTGTGGGAAGCATGTGGAAGGCTACCCGAAACGATTGACCCAAGTTAAACAATTTAAAGGCAATGCTACCAAATACTAATTGAGTGTATGTAAACTTCTGACCCACTGGGAATGTGATGAAAGAAATAAAAGCTGAAATATATCATTCTCTCCTATTATTCTGACATTTCACATTCTTACAATAAAGGACTGACCTAAGACAGGGAATTTTTACTCTGATTAAATGTCAGGAATTGTGAAAAACTGAGTTTAAATGTATTTGGCTAAGGTGTATGTAAACTTCTGACTTCAACTGTACATCTACCTCTGTGCAAAATGTGGTGCTTTTATCACAAAGTAAACCATTGAGTCAACATTTCTAGCTTAGCAGCACACCACTAGTATATACAAGAGAGGTGATTTTTCATTCCTCCATAGTAACACAAAAATCATAGTAAATTGATTCTTGTCAGTAACTAGTGGCTTGACAAATTCCTACAATTTCAGAAGGTCAAAATGTACCCCTGTTGGGCTTTTAGGATTCAAAATAACTGGTTTGCAATAAACTTGAAAATTGGTACATACCGGTACATAGCTAAATACTGTATGCAAAATTGTATTTAACCTCTATTATTCCTATTTAGCACTTCAAAATGATCCATTATGAAAATTATTTTTTGCTAACAAAATGTTGTCATGGTATTTCAAACTTTGATTTTGCATGAATGACTCAGAGGTGAAAGTGTTCAACTCCAATGTATGCACAATCAAAGGTGCTGAACATAAGACATGATTCATTATCAGTTATGAGCTTTGTTGAGTTTTGAAAATATACCACTGACATCTGAAAAATTTGCCGAAGTGATTGAGATAAACTGTAAGAGGCCAGAGGGAATGGTTTGGACATTCAATAAAGACAAAGCAGAACCCGTGCGGTGTGTGTCCATTGCGCTATCTGACATAAGGAAATGTAGTGGACTCATGACTGAATGGTTAATAAAGGAACCTCTGACAAGAGTCTGTCTGTGTTGTAGGGTAAGCACATCAGAAGCTTGTCATGTGGTAACTTATCATGCAAGCAAACAAATCTAAACAGAATATTGCATAGATTTAGGGTCCTCAATAAGTCAAACGTTTTATTGATGTTCAATATTCACGTAGAAATGATAAAAAATCTGTGTTTTGTACATCTGATTTCATTTCTCCCGTTTCATTATGACTAGGTCATGACATCTTTAGGTTGGCATGAGACTGCCCTCGTGTGGTCACATGTGCAACATTCAGCATGCCCAGTGTTCTGTATTATGAGGACGAAATAAAACGGTATACTCTTCGGATTGCTTGTTAAAATGAAAGCAAGATCAAATCCGATCTCAAACTAAAGCAGTATCACAAGCATTAAAAGCATACATTCAAATTGATAAACAACCAGTCCAGAGGAAAATGTATAAATACAAAACATATTTGACTCTGTACTTATTCAATTATTCTATCCAAATACATCTCAGAGAACAAGTTAGAAACACAACCCAGGTGTATGAGCAATGTTCAGCCTGTTGAAGTGAACTTCTTCTGTTTCCACCAGTTAGTCAGCCAAGTCCTGTCTCTGAACAGCTGCTTTCTGACTCCTTGCAGCTCCGCAGTGCAGCATGTTGTAGTCTTATCTTCATCCTAACCTCTCTCACCTGGGAATTCACAAAGACAATACTCCCCAAAAGATTAAATAAAGCTATGGTGAACACAGGGTTCTTAGTCTATACCGTGTGGGTCTGCATGCACTACACCAGGGAAATATCTTACAGCCAGGGGGTGGCTGTGTGTGTGTGTGTAAACATGTTTTGTGCAGCTAAAAGGCAGCATATGTGACTCACATCTTTGTATTCTTTCTCGGTGGTGGTGCCATTGATTATGTAGATTTCTCTTCCCTCTGTATAGAGGAGGATCAATGTGAAAGCACACTGTCAAATTATTCATTTCAACGTAAGGACTCTCAGGCTTAAAACAAAATCTACATTAGAGCAGAAAAAAGAGTGAGAGAAACAAGCATGATCACTAAATGCCTTCTTTCACCTGTCCTGTGTGTGTCGTCTAGTCTGGAGGTCAGCTGGGTGTGGTTGGGGGACTAAGGGTTGAACCCTTGGCTAGGCCTACTGAGTCTTTCCCGGATGAGTCGTAGTTCTTCAGTCCATGGGGGCTGGCCAGGGTCCAAATGAAAAGATGATGAGTCAGTGGTGGAGGATGTACCAGGGTCTTCAGGTGAAGGGCAGAGGCCAGGGGTGGAGGATGTACCAGGGTCTTCAGGTGAAGGGCAGAGGCCAGGGGTGGAGGATGTACCAGGGTCTTCAGGTGAAGGGCAGAGGCCAGGGGTGGAGGATGTACCAGGGTCTTCAGGTGAAGGGCAGAGGCCAGGGGTGGAGGATGTACCGGGGTCTTCAGGTGAAGGGCAGAGGCCAGGGGTGGAGGATGTACCAGGGTCTTCAGGTGAAGGGCAGAGGCCAGGGGTAGAGGTGGGTGGCACACCAAGCAGATAGCCCATGGCACTCACAATGGCATGGATAAGCTCTGGACTACTGCGGCTAGGTCTGTAGCAGGTGGACAGGAGAAGGGACACTGGCTTCTGAGGTACCTGCTGTGGGGCAGGGGGGGGGGGGGGGATCTGATATGCTGAAAGTCTGTCTTCTCTCCTGGTACTTTAGCTACAGTATGGAGTGAACAGAGGACAGAAATATACTGTAGATAAGTAGCTAGTGAACACACAGTCATAGATAAACAAGTGCCCTATGGCACACTCACTTCCACCCATGTCCTCACCCATCACACACAGATCTTGTAGAATGCAAAACATCTCTGACTACTATTCCATAGAAACAAGCGTCTACTCTTTCACTTGTACTTAATCTATATTAATTTACAGTTAATCTGAGCTGTGGGTGAGTGGGTGCCTTTGGTCTTTTTGGAGTGTGACAGAACCATTTCTCGCAGGTGGAGGATTCTGGCAGGGTGAGGGTACATTTGTCCAACCCTTGTGAGAGGTAGAGGGTTTTTGAGTTGGTGCACAAGGTATTTTGACTTTAGTTCTAAAGTCCTCCTGTCCTCAAGCAGTCTTGTCTTGTCTTTTACTAAAGCCTTCTGGGTGAGGGTGGACACCTCTCCCTCTTTCCTCTTTCCTCTTTCTGAACAGCCTCTCTGTGTCAGTTGGAGCCCTAGACAATCCGCTGGAGAGTTTAGCTACTACAGGCTGTCAAAGGGCTATAAATGCCTCCTTCATGTCTCTAAGGCTAGGAAGGGAAGGTCTCTCTTTCCTCCCACTGTCCTCCTTTGGCTTTGGCTCACAAGCTGTGTTTGCAGAACCTTAAGTATTAAGACGAATGTCACTGGGAGGAGAACTCTTGTTGGTTGACCGTCTCACTCCAGCACTTGGGATTTGGTATTTTTGGTGGATAGAGCATGTTGTGACGCTACAGAGCCTGCCTTCCTACTGACAACACTCTGAGGTGTTGATGATGTATTGAAATGACACTCAGTTTTGTCTGTCTGCTTCTCTGATGAAGATTGTGCAGGTGTTAATTTAGGTGAATCGGAGGTCTTGGTTTTAGGACTTTTCTTATCTTGAGGAGACTTGTGTTTCTGATGTTCTGTAGTTGACTGAGGAGATGACTTACATGGCAACTTAGGGCTTTTACCTGGACATCTCTTGGTCTGTGGTATATCATTAGTGTAGAAAAAAATGGAGATGAGTGTTAGCTTACTGCCTGGGATGGGGGTCCCACGGTCTAGCTCAGTTGAAGAACATCAGGTGAGGCTGGTGGTTTCATTGGTTTCTGTAGTCGTGGGTCAGCTGGTGGAATCTTAAGATTCTTTCTTTTCAGTCTTTGTGGGACTGGCATGTGATGATACAAAAGTCTTAGCTATGGCAGGAGAACATTTCTCAGTCATTTTCTTTGGTGTTGAAGTCTTCTTCATTTCACTGCTCCTTATCATATCAGAATCAGCTTCGCTGTATCCTCTATAATATTGAACATGTCTGGGCATGGAGTGTGACATCTAGCTGCTTGACATCTAGCTTTAGGGATGGTTACTGAGTCTTTAGGGTCCCTTTAGCTGCTGGTGGACAGCTCTCCAGCCCACAACATGTAGTCTTATTTCCTGAGATGTCGCTCCTGGTGTGGAGCATTGACTCCCTGCGAAAAGTCCCATGTTGTCGGGGTACAAGGGGCTTTGGAGGTGAATAACAGTGTGCGTACTGGGGTGCTAAGGGCACTGGAAGACATACTGAGAGAGAAGGAAGGGAAAGTATTGGGGTGTTGGGAGATGTGCTAGAAAGAGGAGCAGGGTGAGGAGGAACGCTGCTATCTGCGGGGGAGAGGAGGGGGGTGTGGGTGTAGGGTGGGCTGAGCATGGCACTCGCATTAGATGCTGGGGAGTCTGAGGCACTGCTGTCTAGCTGCCGGCGCCATGACTGGCGGTCTCATCTCCTTGCCCAGCTGGGTGGCAGGGGATCTCTCTGACAACGGGCTCCTTTCCTCTTCAAATCAAATCAAAGTTTATTTATCACGTGCGCCGAATACAACAGGTGTAGACCTTACAGTGAAATGCTTACTTACAGGCTTTAACCAATAGTGCAAAAAAGGTGTTAGGTGAACAATAGGTATGTAAAGAAATAAAACAACAGTAAAAAGACAGGCTATATAGAGTAACGAGAATATAAGAGTAGCGAGGCTACATACAGACACCGGTTAGTCAGGCTGATTGAGGTAGTATGTACATGTAGATATGGTTAAAGTGACTATGCATATATGATGAACAGAGAGTAGCAGTAGCGTAAAAGAGGGGTTGGCGGGTGGTGGATGGCGGGACACAATGCAGATAGCCCGGGTTAGCCAATGTGCGGGAGCACTGGTTGGTCGGCCCAATTGAGGTAGTATGTACATGAATGTATAGTTAACCTCTCTGGGATATGTGGGACGCTACCGTCCAACATCCAGTGAAAATGCAGAGCGCCAAATTCAAATAAATTACTATAAAAATTTAACTTTCATGAAATCACACATTCAATATACCAAATTAAAGCTACACTTGTTGTGAATCCAGCCAACGTGTCAGATTTCAAAAATGCTTTACGGCGAAAGCAAACAATGCTATTATCTGAGGATAGCACCCCAGCTAACAATCACAGACCATCATATTTCAACACTCCCGGCGCGACACAAAACGCAGAAATATAGATATAATTCATGCCTTACCTTTGACGAGCTTCTTCTGTTGGCACTCCAATATGTCCCATAAACATCCCAAATGGTCCTTTGTTCGATTAATTCCGTCGATATATATCCAAAATGTCAATTTATTTGGCGCGTTTGATCCAGAAAAACACTGGTTCCAACTTGCACAACGTGACTACAAAATATCTCAAAAGTTACCTGTATGCTTTGTCCAAACATTTCAAACTACTTTTGTAATACAACTTTAGGTAATTTCTTACGTAAATAATCAATAAAATTGAAGACGGGATGATCTGTGTTCAATACCGGAGGAAAACAATGTGTAGCATGCTTTCTGGTCACGCACCTCTAACAAACAGTACACTTTACTGGAGCCTCATTCTGAACATGGCTACTTCTTCATTTCTCAAAGGAAAAACCTCAACCAATTTCTAAAGACTGTTGACATCCAGTGGAAGCGATAGGAACTGCAGGAAGGTCCCTTAGAAATCTGGATTCCCAATGAAAACCCATTGAAAAGAGAGTGACCTCAAAAAAAAGAAATCTGAATGGTTTGTCCTCTGGATTTTGCCTGCAAAATAAGTTATGTTATAGTCACAGACATGATTCAAACAGTTTTAGAAACATCAGAGTGTTTTCTATCCAATACTAATACTAATATGCATATATTAGCATCTGGGACTGAGTAGGAGGCAGTTTACTCTGGGCACGCTTTTCATCCAAACGTGAAAATGCTGCCCCCTATCCTATAAATTGGGTCTACCGTTCTCGAGGGAGAGCGATTTATGCAACCCCTCACCTGCTCTTCACTAACAGCTCTCTGTGTCAATACTGATATTCCAAAATGGAACAGTTGGCTAGGATACTCGCAGACGCTGCAGGGCCCAAATCACGAGGAGACACTCCTCCTACACCGTTTAAGCTAGAAATGCTGTTCCAATTTCAAAAATTCCGCAAGTCTCGATCGAGTTGTTTGTATAGAATTTTTGATATCTGTTATACTTTTTCCGTTATTCACTTTCTTGTCCTCTTTTTGTCCTCCATCCGCTTTCATTGAATTTCTCAAGATACTAAAGTGCCCCATTGTGACATCATCACTTCCAACTGACATTCTCTGTATGTGAAATCAAGCAACTTTTGACACAAATCAGCTAATAACTCCACTTTGCAACCACTTAGACAAAATTTGTAAAGTTCTCCAGCTTCGTCTACTTCTCTGCTACTCAAATCTGGAATTTGGAGAGAAAAATTATATTCGCATCAAAAGTTACAGCAAATTAAGTAACAGCACCAACATCATGTTCTGTAACATTTTGGCAAACAGTGTCCATTTTGACCAATACTGCAACAAGTTAGACAAAAAGTTAGTGTATGGGATATTCGTCTACTTTTCTGCTATTCATAGCTATGTGCGGAATCAAAATATTCCATATGGAACTTACGGTACAGCTGTTTTTGAAACTGCATTACCATGTGTTTTTCAAACTTTCCCAAACAACGGTCGTTTTGACCACTTTCGGAACGTTTTTGAGGAAAAAAGTCCCGCAACCTAAAATCTTCCCCTGTTTCTCTGCTCTTCAGAGACGAAGTTGGATTTCAAATCGGGGCTACAAATCTGTACCTATAGCCGTTTTCGTAACCCATCGCCTCTCTTTCATGTGTCTGTAAATCATGTCAGCATCAAGGCAATTCATTACTTTCCAAACAACTATCGTTTTGACCACTAAACAAACAGTTAGACAAACATAGTTTGGCTTAAAATCTTCCTCTACTTCTCTGCTTCTCAAAGGCGGAAACGCTTTTTAAATTGGGTATACCGTTCTCGAGGGAGAGCGATTTAATTAACCCCTCACCTGCTCTTCACTAACAGCTCTCTGTGTCAATACTGATATTCCAAAATGGAACAGTTGGCTAGGATACTCGCAGACGCTGCAGGGCCCAAATCATGAGGAGACACTCCTCCTACACCGTTTAAGCAAGAAATGCCGCTCCAATATCAACAATTCCGCAACAGTCTCGACCAGGTTGTTTGTATAGAATTTTTGATATCTGTTATACTTTTTCCGTTATTCACTTTCTTATCATCTTTTTGTCCCCCATCCGCTTTCATTGAATTTCTCAAGATACTAAAGTGCCCCATTGTGACATCATCACTTCCAACTGACATTCTCTGTAAGTGAAATCAAGCAACTTTTGACACAAATCAGCTAATAACTCCACTTTGCAACCCCTTAGACAAAATATGTCAAGTTTTCTAGCTTCGTTTACTTCTCTGCTACTCATATCTGGAGTTTGGAGAAAAAAATGATATTCGCATCAAAAGTTACAGCAGTTTAATTAAGTAACAGCACCAACATCATTTTCTGTAACGTTTTGGCAAACAATGTCCATTTTGACCAATACTGCAACAAGTTAAAGTGATTATGCATATATGATAAACCGAGAGTAGCAGCAGCGTAAAAAGAAGGTTTGGGGGGGTTGGGGGGGCACACAATGCAAATAGTCCGGGTAGCCATTTGATTACCTGTTCAGGAGTCTTATGGCTTAGGGGTAAAAACTGTTGAGAAGCCTTTTTGTCCTAGACTTGGCACTCCGGTACCGCTTGCCATGCGGTAGTAGAGAGAACAGTCTATGACTAGGGTGGCTGGGGTCTTTGACAATTTTTAGGGCCTTCCTCTGACACCGCCTGGTGTAGAGGTCCTGGATGGCAGGCAGCTTAGGCCCTGTGATGTACGGGGCCGTACGCACAACCCTCTAGTGCCTTGCGGTCAGAGGCCGAGCAATTGCCGTACCAGGCAGTGATGCAACCAGTCAGGATGCTCTCGATGTTGCAGCTTTTTGCAACATTTTGAGGATCTCAGGACCCATGCCAAATCTTTTTAGTTTCCTTGTGGGGGAATAGGCTTTGTCGTGCCCTCTTCACAACTGTCTTGGTGTGTTTGGACCACTCTAGTTTGTTGTTGTGGACACCGAGGAACTTGAAGCTCTCAACCTGCTCCACTACAGCCCCGTCGATGAGAATGGGGGCATGCTCGGTCCTCCTTTTCCTGTAGTCCACAATAATCTCCTTAGTCTTGGCTACGTTGAGGGATAGGTTGTTATTCTGGCACCACACGGCCAGGTCTCTGACCTCCTCCCTATAGGCTGTCTCGTCATTGTCTGTGATCAGGCCTGTTGTGTTGTCTGCAAACTTAATGATGGTGTTGGAGTCGTGCCTGGCCATGCAGTCGTGGGTGAACAGGGAGTACAGGAGGGGACTGAGCACGCACCTCTGTGGAGCTCCAGTGTTGAGGATCAGCGTGGCAGATGTGTTGCTACCTACCCTCACCACCTGGGGGCAGCCCGTCAGGAAGTCCAGGATCAAGTTGCAGAGGGAGATGTTTAGTCCCAGGATCCTTAGCTTAGTGATGAGCTTTGAATGTACTATGGTGTTGAACGCTGAGCTGTAGTCAATGAATAGCATCCTCACATAAGTGTTCCTTTTGTCCAGGTGAGAAAGGGCAGTGTGGAGTGCAATAAAGATTGCACCATCTGTGGATCTGTTTGAGTGGTATGCCAATTGGAGTGGGTCTAGGGTTTCTGGGATAATGGTGTTGATGTGAGCCATTACCAACCTTTCAAAGCACTTCATGGCTACGGACGTGAGTACTACGGGTCTGTAGTCATTTAGGCAGGTTACCTTTGTGTTCTTGGGCACAGGAACTATGGTGGTCTGCTTGAAACATGTTGGTATTACAGACTCAATCAGGGACATGTTGAAAATGTCAGTGAAGACACCTGCCAGTTGGTCAGCACATGCCAGGAGCACACGTCCTGGTAATCCGTCTGACCCCGCAGCCTTGTGTATGTTGACCTGTTTAAAGGTCTTACTCACGTCGGCTACGGAGAGCGTGATCACACAGTCGTTCGTAACAGCTGATGCTCTCATGCATGCCTCAGTGTTGCTTGCCTCGAAGCGAGCATATTAGTGATTTAGCTCGTCTGGTAGGCTCGTGTCACTGGGCAGCTCGCAGCTGTGCTTCCCTCTGTAGTCTTTATTAGTTTGCAAGCCCTGCCACATACAACGAGCGTCGGAGCCGGTGTAGTATGATTCAATCTTAGCCCTGTATTGACGCTTTGCCTGTTTGATGGTTCGTTGCAGGGCATAGCAGGATTTCTTGTCAGCTTCCGGGTTAGAGTCCCGCACCTTGAAAGCGGCAGCTCTACCCTTTAGCTCAGTGCGAATGTTGCCTGTTATCCATGGCTTCTGGTTGGGGGTATGTACCTACAGTCACTGTGGGGACGACGTCCTCAATGCACTTATTGATGAAGCCAGTGACTGATGTGGTGTACTCCTCAATGCCATCAGAAGAATCCCGGAACATGTTCCAGTCTGTGATAGCAAAACAGTCCTGTAGTTTAGCATCTGCTTCATCTGATCACTTTTTTATAGACCGAGTCACTGGTGCTTCCTGCTTTAATTTTTGCTTGTAAGCAGGAATCAGGAGGATAGAGTTGTGGTTGGATTGACCAAATGGAGGGCGAGGGAGAGCTTTGTACGCGTCTCTGTGTGTGGAGTACAGATGATCTAGATTTTTTTTCCCTCTGGTTGCACATTTAACATGTTGATAGAAATTTGGTAGAACTGATTTAAGTTTCCCTGCATTAAAGTCTCCGGCCACTAGGAGTGCCGCCTCTGGGTGAGTGGTTTCCTGTTTGCTTATTTCCTTATAGAGCTGACTGAGTGCGGTCTTAGTGCCAGCATCTGTCTGTGGTGGTATATAAACAGCCACGAAAAGTATAGCTGAAAACTCTCTAGGCAAGTAGTGTGGCCTGCAATTTATCACAATATACTCTACTTCAGGCGAGCAAAATCTAGAGACTTCCTTAGATTTCATGCACCAGCTGTTGTTTACAAATATGCACAGACCGCCCCCCCCTCGTCTTACCGGAGTGTGCTGTTCCATCTTGCCGGTGCAGCGTGTATCCCGCTAGCTGAATATCCATGTCGTCATTCAGCCACGATTCCGTGAAACATAGGATATTACAGTTTTTGATGTCCCGTTGGTAGGATATTCGTGATTGTACCTCGTCTAATTTATTGTCCAATGATTGCACGTTGGCGAGTAGTATTGACGGTAACGGCAGCTTTCCCAGTCGCCTTCGCCGGGTCCTGACCAGGCATCCGGCTCTTTGTCCTCTGTACCTGCGTCGCTTCCTCTTGCAAATAACGGGGATGTCGGTCCTGTGGGGTGTTTGGAGAATGTCTTGTGCGTCGTCTTTGTTGTAGAAAAAATCTTTGTCTAATCCGAGGTGATTGATCACTGTCCTTATATCCAGAAGCTCTTTTTTGCCGTAAGATATGGCTGCAGAAACATTATGTACAAAATAAGTTACAAATAATGCGAAAAAACCCAACATAATAGCACAATTGGTTAGGCGCCCGTAAAACTGCTGCCATTTCTTCCGGCTCCATTTTAACTTCCCTCCTGGGCAGGGTTTAAAGACAGACATCCCCTCCCCAGCATCCAGAGTGGCGGTGGGTCTTGCCTGGATACCAGAGGGTCCTGCTAACAAATGGTAGGACAGGGACTAGGTAATTACAATTTGGGTTTCAAAATTATGGGAACTTTAAATAAATTCCCTGGTTTTCCAGAAATCTTGGTTGGAAGATTCTGCAATTCATGCTTATTCCCTCCTGACTACGTGAATCCTCCAACCGGGATTTCTGGAAAACCAGGGAATTTATTGAAAGTTCCCAGTATTTTGTAACCCTAATTACAATCATTAGTAGAGGGTATCTTGCAAAAGAGATAATCACATTCATAGATAGAAGGGAATAAATTCAGTAACCATTGACATTGCATTAGAATGACTATGATTCTTTTTTTATGTCTCAAATGTTGTAGAATAAAGTCCCTACCTCTTTCAGCATGAGGCCCTTCTGATGTCTCATAATGGGGAAAAAGTGAGAGAAAACAGTAATATTGATTATGAGAGCCAATATTCAGATTTTGTTGACAAACCCACTTCCTCTTATATATCCTGTTAGCCTGGACCTTTTTAAAAAGGCCTTTAAAATGGATGGATTGAGCAAATAGTGAGCATAGGGATTACTTTATCACAAAGCTGCTCAAGCTTCTTCTTATGATGTTTGGTCTTCTCATTGCGCACGGCCTGGTACCATTTCAAACTATTCTGATAGCGGCGGATGAGGTAAGCAGGGGTGGTGCATCAGAACAGAGGCTCAAAGAACCCTGACAGAACGGGATAGGGAGCCACCATCTCCTCTCCCTCCCCTGTCCTCACCTCCAGCAGCATGCACCTTAACAAGGGATCTGTGTGAGAGGAAAAGAGGGGGGTTGAGGGGGGTTGCTCCAGAGGGGGGTTGCTTGGTGAGCTCTGGTCTGAGTCACTGGCCTAACCAGCTGACCACCAGGGAGGGTTCTCTGCCTGGTGAGCTTCTAAGTCTGGCCTCAATGAAATGAAATGGAGTGTGGCCTCAGGATGTTTGAACCACTCTTTTATCAGTCGGGTTGGGGATGGGTCATTTTATTGGACAAAGTCTACAGTGGCACCTACCAATAGGGAGTGCTGTGGTGTATTTGAGCAAAGGCTTATCAGAAGGTTCTCCTTTCCAGGTCTCTTGCACTGGCATCCACATCTTTGCTGAGAGAGCAGGTTGAGGCAGGGGGTACTTGCTACTGAGGCCCGGTGTGGGGAGGGCAGTGGTCTGGGGGGGGGGGGGGGGGGGTAGATGGCCCTTCTCCTGCATGATTGGGAGCAGGGAATGCTGAATAAAGAGGTTTAAATGTCAGAAGAGCTAGATGTAAAAAATAGACATCTATTAAGTTAGATTGTGAAAGAGTTGGCCTATCACAGTAGAGGCTGAGCGTGGTTTAAACTTTGCTCAGCCTATCGCTGGCACTCAGACTTGTCCCAGTCTCTTGGTGCTCGCATCTGTCCGCATCTGGTTGTTGGGTAGATTAGATCCGTCTTGTGTCTCACCCCCGATTCTACACTCAAACAGTTTTTTATTTGGTATTGTCCAGTGTCCTACCCTCCCTGGTTGGCCTGGAGATATGCACCCCTCCCCTCTCCAGATTGACCACAGCTTTTGCATCAAGGCACTCTATGTTGCTCAATCTTTACACACATACACACACACACAGACAATGCAGATGTAACAAAACAATATTTATCTTCATACAATATGGTAGCAGGCTATAGTGCATAAACATAAATCCTAAAAATTGTCTAGCTACTGTAGCTAGCTAATAGATTATTTAAAGTCCTCACCAGATAAATGTGAACATTCCCTTGCATTGACTCCTCCCTCCTTCTGGGACCTAAGAAAAAAGCAGTCTTTTTCTTAAACTTTTTCCAGCATTATTAGTTAGCTAATCTTTTCTTTTTTTACATTTATGATTGAAAGACTGCATTCAAGATTCAAACTTTAGCTAACATAGTTAGCTCTTGCCTGCTAGCTAGCGCATTTCAGATAACATGAAGAATTTAGCTAGCCACACGAGATTGATTGATAACTACCATCCAATTTGGTGGACAGCAATGTGTTGCTAGCAAGCTGTTAACAAACCCGATGTGCTGAACTAGAGTCGTGTATTCAAACGTAGCTACCTTTTTTTCACCTTTGGCTGAGTATATTTTGGTTTCATCTTGTAAAAATGTGTCATTCATTGGCTAAAGTAAACAAAGAAGTGATATCATCAACGGCATAATAAACAAAAAAAGTGATGAATTCGAGGACTATGCGCTGGCGACCGGTCTACATGAGAAACCCAACGAGGTACAAGCGGCAACTCTGAGGAGTTTAATGGGCAGCGAATGCAGGCATATCTACCGGCACAATCTCACCCTCACCGCACGACAACAGTGTGATGCAAAGGCTATATTGGATGCATTGGAGAATTACTTCAAACCCGCCAGAAACGTCATTTACGAGCGGTTCGTTTTCGGAAGCTGCAACCAGGAAGAGGGTGAGACAGTACACAACTTTGTAACCCGTTTGAGAGAGAAATCCGCCACTTGTGAATACGGGGGATTGAAAGATGAATTGATTCGTGACAAAATAGTACTGGGAATTGCAAATGAGAATACGCACCGGCGTCTACTGAGAGAGAGAGGCTTAACATTAGTAACTGCCATCGAAATGTGCCGCACTGCTGAAGTCACTGACATGAGAATGAGAGCAATGGAAACGGAAACCCCACGCTCCGACGTTGATACTGTTCACGCTGTTGCTAGGCAGACATTCAGACAAAACCAATCGAGGCAGAGTAATTCACCACGAACGGTGAACACAGAGAGCCCCGTAGCATGTAAATACTGTGGGAATACACACACACGTGGCAAAGAGCACTGCCCTGCCTACGGAAAACCATGCAGAGCTTGTGGAACTAATAATCACTTTGCAAAAGTGTGTCTCAAAAGCAAAAGAAGGGTGAGTGAGGGCAAGATTCACTGTGTTGATGATGTTACTCAATGTTCAGAGCTGAACAGTGAAAGTGACATTTACATGCATGAATCCATTGGGGCTGTACACTCAAGAGGGAAGAAATGGTTTGTGACACTACGATTACACAACAAGCAACAACAATGTCAACTGGATTCGGGTGCTACATGCAACGTAATGAGCTACAAAGACAAAATCAATCTGGCACCTGACACACATCTATTGCCCAGCGATACTAGACTAAAGCTGTACTCAGGAGAACTAATGAGCTCTATGGGCACCTTTGAGACCGAATGTGTTATTCGGGGACGCAAACACAAGCTGGAGTTTGAGATTGTGAAAACCAGTCAAAATCCTCTCCTCTCAGGCTCTACATGCGAATGCCTGGGACTGATGCGGTTCACCGTACCAAATGACCTGCACATTGTGGATCATGTCCAGCATGGACCCCTGTCCAAAGAACAACTACTCAGCAGATATGACGATGTATTCAACATGCCCGTTGAATCAGTGCCTGGGGAGGTACACTTTGAAGTGGATGAGAGCGTCACTCCAGTCCAGTGTGCTCCTCGCAATGTGCCCATTGCAATGAAAGTGGCTGTGAAGGCCCAGCTGGACAAGTATGAGGCCGATGGCCACATGACATCTGTGACTGAACCAACTGACTGGATCAGCAATATGGTCATAGTGAAAAAACCAGAGAAGCTGAGGGTCTGCATCGACCCAAAGCATCTGAACCAAGCACTGAAACGATCCCACTACATCATGCCGACACTAGAGGATGTCCTCTATAAGCTTCCCAAGGCCAGGATTTTCACCTTGGTGGATGCCCGAGATGCATTCCTTCAATGCAAGCTGGACGAAGAAAGCAGCTTCATGACTACCTTCTGGACCCCCTGGGGTCGGAAACGCTGGCTCAAGCTCCCGTTTGGTGTCTCAGTGGCGCCTGAGGTATACCAACGCAAGCAGCACGAGTTACTGGCTGGGCTCAAGGGCATTGAACCCATCGCCGATGATATCCTGATCGTAGGCTGTGGTGAAACAGACGAAGAAGCAGAACGCGACCACGATGTGAAGCTCCTGGCACTGATGGAGCGCTGCCGATCATTTAAGCTTCGTCTTGGCCTGAAGAAGCTGCAGTTCAAGGTGAAAGATGTCCACTTCCATGGCCACATTCTCTCGGCAAAAGGCCTGAAGCCGGACCCAGACAAGGTCCAAGCGATCCTCGACATGCCAAACCCGTCTGATGCAAAAGGCGTACAGCGTCTCATCGGCTTTGCAAACTAACTTGCAAAGTTCATGCCACACCTATCAGCAGTCTGTGAGCCTCTGCGCCGGTTGCTGGACAAAGACACACCATGGCACTGGCTACCCAAGCACGAGGCTGCAGTGCAGGAGATGAAATCTCTGGCTTCATCCATGCCAGTGTTGCGCTACTACGACGTCACGAAGCCTGTCACAATCCAGAGCGACTCTAGCCCAAGGGGACTTGGATGCTGCCTTATGCAGGAAGGCCAGCCCGTTGCGTTTGCCTCGAGAGCGCTCACCCCCACCGAACAAAACTATGCACAAATTGAGAAAGAGTGCCTCAGCATCGTCTTCTCCTGCCAGCGATTCCATCACTACTTATATGGTCGAGAGCTGGTCACCGCTGAAACTGACCACAAACCACTCATTGCCATATTCAGTAAACCTCTCCTCAACGCGCCCAAGAGGCTTCAAAGCATGCTCCTGACTCTGCAAAACTACAGCCTGAAGGTCATTTACAAGCCAGGACCTGAGATGTACATCAGCGACACACTGAGCAGGGCAACAGCACAATGTACAGGTAGAGGCACTGCCTATCAGCGGCAGGCCATCTGTTCGCTACAGCAGGAACAACAAGATGTTCAACAGATCAATCAGGCAGACTACTTAAACGTCACAGATCACCGCTTAGCCCAGATCAGGCAACATACTGACAAGGACGAACACCTACAGTCACTGAAGTCCATGGCTCTCGCAGGTTGGCCATATCTGAAAGAGGAGACACCTTTCACAGTGAGAGAATACTGGACCTTTCGAGATGAGATCAGTGTGCAAAATGGCGTCTTGTTCAGAGGTCAGAAGGTCATTATTCCCAAATCACTACGTCCAGAGATGCTTACCCGCATACACTCCAGTCATGTTGGAGGTGACGCATGCTACCGCCAGGCTCGTGAAACATTATACTGGCCAAACATGCAAGCAGAAATTAAAGACTTTGTCAGCAACTGTACCACATGCAACGAGTACGCTCATGAACAGCAAAAGGAAACCATGATGTCACACGAACTGCCCACAAGGGCCTGGCAAATCATCAGCATGGACTTATTCAGCCACAGACAAAAGGACAATCTTCTCATCGTTGATCATTACTCTGACTTTTGGGAAATTGAACTGCTCCCTGACTTGTCTGCAGAGACGGTCATAAAGCGCTGCAAGGCGCAGTTTGCAAGGCAAGGTCAGCCTGACAAGGTAATCACGGACAATGGCCCACAATTCACTGCACAGTTCAAGCGTTTCGCCTCAGAATGGGAGTTTGACCACGTGACCTCCTATCCAAGACACCCAAAAGCAAATGGCAAGGCAGAATCAGCTGTAAAGATTGCAAAAAACCTGTTAAGTAGGGCCTTGCGCGACAGCAACGACCCATGGAAAGCGATCTTACAGTGGAGGAACAGACCCACCGAAAACATGGACAGCAGCCCAGCACAACGCCTTCTGTCCAGACGTCTGAAGACTACTATCCCCGTAGCTAACAAGCTACTTGAGCCCTGCGTCATGGTTGGCGTCACGGACAAACTGCGTCACAGAAAGCAGCTCGCTAAGTGCTTCTACGACCGGACTGCTCGAGACCTACCAGAGCTGGAGGTAGGTGAAACTATAAGGATGAAACCGCTGCCGGGAGACCACACAGGACTTTGGAGGCTGGGCACATGCCTACAGAGAGTTGCACCACGTTCTTACCTGGTGGATGTTGGTGGCTCCCTCTATTGTCGCAATCGGGTGGATCTGCGCGTAGCAGAGCAGACAAACCAGAACATGCCATACACTCACCTAGATGAGCTGGATCACAGTCCAGGCCTAAGGGTAAGGGGTGCAGAATTGAGACATGAGCCAACTGAAGGTGAAGCTTCTACCCCACCAAACTCTCCAGCTCGTGGCCCTAATCCTACCCCTGTCAGAGCCAATACTTACTCACGGGTGGGTCGGCTGTGCAAGCCACCGGACAGGCTTACTCTGTAAGCAAGAGACTTAACTTGTTGTCTGTTAATTAAAATAAGAAATGTTGTTTAAAAAAAGGAAGATGACAACTGAAGTAAAAAGAAAATGTCATGCTTTTCAATTGTTATGACTTGACTGTTAAGAACTCAATGTTATGCCGTTATGTTTGGACTTTCTATTGAAAAGGATGATGTTACGGAGTCTAGTTGATAGGTAATCGACTAGCTGGACTGTTCCCCAGACACCACGCGTAGGGATTTGTACAAGGCTTTAGCAAGGCTATTGAATTTGACATTGGTGTCTGTCTTTATTCCTTAATCCGACATATCATACCGAAACATGAGTGTACCAGAGCGCAGAATAGCTGATGAATTTATGAACGCGAAACACCCGTTGACCGGTGTCAGTAAATGTCGACGTAATTAAAAAAACGTAATTAAATTGTTGCCAGCAGCACAGTTAGTCACTAACGCTCTAGATAACATGAAAACAGCTTAACCATCTCTGCTAGGGCATAACATGGTCAGAGTAAGGTGTTCTCTCACTTGACTGGAAGTAGCTAGTAAGCTAGCCAACTTTAGCCAGTTAGCTTGGGTGCTTGACTGCCGTTGTGAAGTCAGAACGCTCTGATCAACCCTACTTCTCGGCCAGAACGCTCTGAATTTATGAACGGACAATCTGACAATGCTCTGAATTTACGAACGCACAGAGCGCACTCCGAGCCTACTCTGGCACCCCAGAAGGAATTTACGAACACACCTTCATTTCATTCGTGTTTCTCTTCTCTGTTCCAGCACTATAGTTTAGCAAGACAGCGATCATATGGAGCTGTCCAATGCTGAAAGTAAAATAACCACAGGACAACTGCTAAGCAACATGCTGCGTCAATGATACATTCCCTATCAAACTGTATGTGGAATACACCCCTTGTCCTAATAGAAAGAGACGAGAACAAAAATGATACATTTAAGTCCATACAACATTGAGAAATTATGGATTTTATTTGCGTACATTTTCAGTTCAACATCGCGATGCAAGAACAAACACTGCATATTCATCATGTCAGCTCCTGATAAAATGGCACTATTACTTGGTATTGTATAATGTTAACGTATCCATTCCATTTTTGGTTACAAGATAACGTTCACAACTGTTAATAAATAAAATGGCACTATTACTTGGTATTGTATAATGTTAACGTATCCATTCCATTTTTGGTTACAAGATAACGTTCACAACTGTTAATAAATAACATGAATATTACAATATAAATGCCTTCATTTAGAATATGAATATTTTATTACACATTTACAATCCCATTTCCAACTAGTCTCTCACATGAAAGTAATGCACAATTTGCAGGAGTGAAACAACCACAGTATGGAAATACTGGAGGAAAAGGCAGGTCAAGAAAAAAAATTGTTTTGACAAATCCTAATTTCATAGAAAGTGTTAGTATTGTGTTTTTCGTCCTGCACTACATTCAGCTGTGTCACTCCACTCATCCCACTGTCCAGTATGTATAAAATATAGTAGAGAGGCTATGTTCAACTACAGCCAGAGTTTGAATAACACTTTGAATATATAAATGTAAGATCCTATATTCACTCCACTCTGATTTTCTGGCGGGAGAATAACCATGTTGTCCTGAATGGGGAATTGACCTACAGAATGTCCGTCTAAAGAATAAACACCACAATGACCTCCACAAAGGTTGACGTTCCACTTCCTCTTTTACTGCCACGTCTCCTGTAAACAAAACAAAAAAAGAAAAAGAACAATGATCAATATTTTCGTAATCTATGACTCCCCCAATAGCAAAAGCAATGAACATGTGTATCACACCAATGAATAAAACATCAATCCTAAAATAGTTAAGTGAAATGTAATTTACCTGCTCTATAATCTTCTGCCAACCTCAGACCCAGGAATCGAGGGGTGGAGGTTTGCGTTCCACCAGACCCACTGCAGGCCTTCCAGCCCGGATGAAGTGCTTCCTCTCTGGGATACTCTGCAACAAGAGTAGAACAATTATTTAGTTAAAGGTCCAATGCGGCTGTTTTTATCTCAATATCAAAACATTTCTGAGTAACAAGTAAGTACCATACTGTGATTGTTTTCAATTAAAATTGTAAAAATAAATAAAAAAATACACAAAAATAGCTTCTTAGTAAAGAGCCATTTCTCAAGGAACAATTTTGCTAGGATTGTCTGGGAGTGGTCTGAGTGGGGAGGGGAAAACTGAAAAATAGCTGTTATTAGCAGAGAGGATTAGAACTCTTTCGTATTGGTCTATTAACTAATTTACCGCCTGGTAATGTCACCAGGCAAGCCAAACCTCCATCCCAACAAAACTGGTAGAAATTTCAGGCGGTCTTTTCAAACACCTCTTACGCTAAAATGGCATTAAAACAGTATTATTCCAACCTCATAGTGTGGAAATATATATAAAACACAAGAAAATCACGTTTTTTACTGCACTGGCCCTTAAAAGCTTGTGAGTCACCATTGAAAAACTCCTGACCTTAGGAATAGTAAGGAGCTCATATGTACCGTGTTACTGACCTGGAGTAATCCATCACCCACTCTGTCACACTGCTCCACGGTGGAGTATCCATCTGTGGGAAAAACAGACAGGATACAATAAACAAAGGTAATTTTGTGTTCAAATGACAAGAAACAGGCTCACACACAGATGTAGGATCTTAATTTAATCACTCTTTTGTTTGAGAATTTTCTTGCACAGCAGGAAATGTAAACTTGTAGTGTATTTGAGTTTTAAAAAGGCTTCTAAAGTTTGAGTTTGTAATTTCTACTTTGAAATTTCAGAATTGATTTTCCCTAAAGAAACCCTGACAAAAATGTCCATTAATTGCAATCCACATAATAATTCAAATGTCCTCTGGCTGCAAGATTATTTTCCTACTGTAGAAAACTGGCTCAAATGAAGATCCTACATCTGCACGAACACACACACTTTCAACAAGTTCTCACACTGCAGAATTAGACCTTATTTTCTAAATGAGGAACATTTCGAATTTGCTCCAAAGATCAAATATTGAAGTGTTTTTGAATCCCTGGGTTGACTGCCCTGTATGTTCCATTTCTCCAAACCAAAGTTACTTAACTTAACTTAAGTTTAGGCACTCATTCCGAATGGTTAAGGTAAAGGTTATGGTTTGGGATATGATAAAAAAAATAAAAAAACAGTGTCCACGACTGGGATCAAACATCTAACCTGATCCAGAGTCATGGGATTACTCAAGTCTACTTGATAGTAATAGCGCTCACTGTTGCCCCTAGTGGCCGATTTTGAAGACATTTCCCGATGTGCTCAGGAATGGATAGACTTCCAATGTCAATGTCAATCTCCCTACACACACACACACACACACTTATGCTGAAGATACAGTCTCATGCTGACCTTGGTTTTTCTCCATCAGAGGGAGTGTGATGTCATCATAGGCTGACTTTCCGCTCTTAGTTTTTTGGGGCATTCCACTAGTTGTTGACTGAAGGTAAAAAAGAAAGAAGACTCAGTATGCCATTATGAACTAATTGTGTCCCATACAGTGCTCAATATCAGACTGTGTAGTGAATGGGGAATACAGCCTTCTACAGCATGCTATGCGAAACCTTAAAGTGGCTCTTGTTCCAGCCTCCCTTGTAGAGGCTATTTCTCAGGTCCTTGTAGGCCCACACTGTCTGCAGGACATGAGATGCTGCTTTGGTCTCCCGCACAGATTGGCTAGCAAAGAAACAACAGAATAAACCAGAGTCAGCATAAAGGAGAGAGTACAACACGGTGAACTGAGCATCTAGCCAATTGAAACCATCTCCCATAACCAACACCAAAGATACTATGCTATGATAATCTACCTTGTCTTGTTGATGGCCACCAGTTTCTGGATGCCGTGGCCCTGTATGAGACCACGGGCATTCTCAGGGCTATCTGAGATGATCTCATGGATAGTGTTCAGAATGGCCACCACTGTGTCCCCTTCCAGGTTCTTGGCTGGTCGCTGCTGACCACTGGGCAGGTTACTGACCAGGTCCCTCATGGCATAGCTTCCTATGGGGCAAAGGGTAAAATTATGTATCGTGTGTGTGTGCGTGTGCGTGCCTGTGCGTGCACTTGCCTGTGTGTGCATGCATGCATTTATGTGTGCATATGTGTGTATGTGCATGTACCTATGAGGTCTTTGTTCCGTCGATCTATGGCCAGGTTGCGTAGAGCAATAGCTACAGCCCGGACCACTTTATCACCATCTGAACGCAGTAGCTCCACCAGGACAGGCAGACCTTTCTCCTTCCTAACTGTGGCCCGGATGTAACTGGACCACTGAGAAAAGGCACAGAGAGAGAATAATAGAAGGATGTCATGTATAAATTGTACACTCCTATTGTGCTACTTGTGAGGATTCACACATCATACTTTTATATACATGATAGCTTTTCAACCACACTTCAATACACCCATCATACAGAGAGAGGGGGGGGGGGTAGAGAGGGGATGAGAAACAAACATTCTGTTCTCCCACAGCCTCAGATAAACTTCTTCCCCATTGCCCTTCACTCACGGCCCAGTGTCCTGCAGCAAGGTTCTGCAGAGCTCCGGCTGCTGCCTCCAGGGTGTTGTGGTTTTGACTGCGAGTGAGGAGAGACAGGTACAGCCTCACCACCTCCGGCTGGTACAGCAGCTCCAGACCTACAGAGAAAAAGGGAGAGAAACAGCACGTCTGCAACCAGTAGAGAACTCTCATACACGTTGGAACTGATATGATGAGACACAGTGGATTCTCAAGCCACCAATCAGCAACCAAACAGCACATATAGCGCTTATAAAGCTAGCACAGTTCAGACTTCATAGTGAAAAACCGATGTGATAGAACTGAGGACTTGCACCCTACTGTTTCTTTTATTAAGTGGTAGAGTATACTTTTTCTGACAGCTTGGAGTTTTTAGGTCAAAGTGTGACGATTTAGCGCAGGATGATATAAAAAATGCAATAGTTGTTTCTTATGACATCAAAGACAAAATCTCAAAACACCTCTTCTTTCATAGTCATGGTTTTAAGGTCCAGAACCATGAACAGATCACTGCAAGACAAGGAGCAAATATTTATCATCTATCAGATGCCTCCTCTAGAGAATATAGATAGGCTATGAAGCTGAAGCACAAAATTATCATTGGATTAGTATTTCAGAAAGAATATATAATGTACACAAAATAGATAATAACCCCAATTAAAGCTCAGCCATGCTTGTGTGTGTGCAAATTCATATTCACACTGATTTTATGTTGAAGGAATGTTCTGCCTGGCTAGGGGATTTGGACTGTGCTTGAAATTACAAAATGTTTTCCCAACTTTCATTTTGTACAAACACGCGCAAACACCCACACAGCATGTAAACATGGATGTCTATTCTATTATTAACAACTGAATGCTGCAGGCTCCACATCTTATCAGCTCTCACAGAGCTCTTCTCCGCTAACAAATCCATCTGTGTACATACGGTATCCCCCACTAACTTCAGCCATATTCATTCACAGACTGTACTATTTTACTGGAGTGAGAGGCTTCTAGCTATACCCACATCCCCAGCAGCCAGGAGTGAAAATATACACGAACTCTGTTACAGGCTGTCTTCCAGAGGCTTTCCATCCATATTCAGCCAGCTGAAGCTGCTGGGAAGCTGCTGCTGGCTGCGAGGCTTACATGCTGTCTAATCCTTACATGGGCTTGCAACCTGATTATCACAAGGATTGCATCCTCTGGCAGGAGCGCGGGAAGGCTCTACATCCGGACGCACAGGTTCTGTTGAGGGTATAAGACTTGTGCTACCTGGATGGCTACCCAGTGTCATCAGTAATCCTCTCATACACACTCAGATGGGCTCTGGTGGGCCATGACCAAACTTTCCATTTGAACCTGTCTGGACTTCTACATCAAAAGACATCTACATTGCTCAGGGATTTTTAAAATATCTTGCCTTACATTGTGTTTCACTTATAAATATGTATGTATCTGAACATAGTCAAACCACAGCGGCAGAACTGCTGCGATGATGTCAATGTCATAAAGAAGAGAGTTGTATAATCGATTCAGCTCTAACGCTCTTCTTTCCTAAGGTGTCATCTTTTGTCTGATCTTCTGAATGTCAATGACTAGTATAGAATCTTATCAACAGTCTGGGATATCACACAATGCCTGCATAAATCACACATATTTCATACACAAAAAAAGCCATAGTGCCTTATGATCACATCATGACACAAAATACTTAAAATCCTCACTTAATTTGATGCTGAATATAACCTATAATAGCTGTTCACACCGCCCCCCCCCCCACCTCAAACAAAAAAGCACATACAAACACTATATAAGGCGTTCAGAAAGTATTCACACCCCTTGACTTTGTGTTACAGCCTAAATTTAAAATTGATTAAATTGAGATTTGTTTCACTGGCTTTCACACAATTCCCTACAATGTCAATGTGGAATTCTGTTTTTAGACATGTTTACAAATTAATAAAAATTAAAAGCTAAAATGTCTTGAGTCAATAACTATTCAACCCCTTTGTTATGGCAATCCTAAATAAGTTCAGGAGTAAAAATGTGCTTAGCAAGTCACATAATAAGTTGCATGGACTCTCTCTGTGTGCAATAATAGTGTTTAACATGATTTTTGAATAACTACCTCATCTCTGTACCCCACACATACAATTATCTGTGAATTTCAAAATCAGATTCAACCACAAAGACCAGTGAGGTTTTCTAATGCCTCGCAAAGAAGGGCACCTATTGGTAGATGGGTAAAAAAAAAAGCAGACATTGAATATCCCTTTGCACATTACAAAGTTATTAATTACACTTTGGATGGTGTATCAATACACCCAGTCACTACAAAGATAACTCAATTGCCTGAGAGGAAGGAAACCGCTCAGGGATTTCACCATGAGGCCAATGGTCACTTTTAACAGAGTTTAATGACTGTGATAGGAGAAAACTGTCAATGGATCAACAACATTGTAGTTACTACACAAATGGCAGAGTGAAAAGAAAGAAGCCTGTACAGAATAAAAATATTCCCAAAATGAATCCTGTTTGCAATAAGACACTACAAATCTGCAAAAAATTTGGCCAACACAATACATTACAGTACCACTCTTCATATTTTCAAGTGGTGGCTGCATCATGTTATGGGTATGCTTGTCATCGGCAAGGACTAGGGAGTTTTTTAGGATAAAAATAAACGGAATAGGGCTATGCACAGGCAAAATTCTAGAGGAAAAGCTGGTTCCAGCAGACACTGGGAGACAAATTCACCTTTCAGCAGGACAATAACCTAAAACACATGGCCACTGGAGTTGCTTACCAAGATTACATTGAATGTTACCGCGTGGCATAGTTACAGTTTTGACTTAAAATCAGCTTGAAAATCTATGGAAAGACTTGGAAATGGCTGTCTAGCAATGATCAATAACCAACTTGACAGAGCTTGAAGAATTTTAAATAGAATAATGTGCAAATATTGTTTAATCCAGGTGTGCAAAGCTCTTAGATTTACCCAGACATTGGTAATCGCTGCCAAAGGTGATTCCAACATATATTGACTCAGGGGTGTGAATACTTATGTAAATGAATACATTTGCAAACATTTCGAATAACATGTTTTCACTTTGTCATTATGGAGTACTGTATGTCGATGGGTGAGGAAAAAACAAACAATTTAATCCATTTTGAATTCAGGCTGTAACACAACAGCTGACCACGACTCCATTTTGTTGCTCCCAGCCTATAGACAGAAACTAAAACAGGAAGCATCCGCGCTCAGGTCTGTTCAACGCTGGTCCGACCAATAGAATTCCACGCTTCAAGATTGCTTCGATCACGTGGACTGGGATATGTTCCGCATAGCGTCGAACAACAACATTGATGAATACGCTGATTCGGTGAGCGAGTTTATTAGCAAGTGCATCGGTGATGTTGTACCCACAGCATCTATTAAAACATTCCCCAACCAGAAACCGTGGATTGATGGCAGCATTCGCGCAAAACTGAAAGCGCAAACCACTGCTTTTAATCAGGGCAAGGTGACCGGAAACATGACCGAATACCAACAGTGTAGCTATTCCCTCCACAAGGCAATCAAACAAGCTAAGCCTCAGTATAGAGACAAAGTAGAGTCGCAATTCAGCGGCTCAGACACAAGAGGTATGTGGCAGGGTCTACAGTCAATCACGGACTACAAAAGAAAAACCAGCCCCGTCGCGGACCACGATGTCTTGCTCCCAGACAGACTAAACAACTTCTTTGCTCGCTTTGAGGACAATACAGTGCCACTGACACGGCCCGCTACCAAAACCTGCGGGCTCTCCTTCACTGCAGCCAACATTAGAAAAACATTTAAACGTGTTAATCAACCCTCGCAAGGCTGCAGGCCCAGACGGCATCCCCAGCCGCGTCCTCAGAGCATGCGCAGACCAGCTGGCTGGTGTGTTTACGGACATATTCAATCAATCATTATCCCAGTCTGCTGTTCCCACATGCTTCAAGAGGGCCACCATTGTTCCTGTTCCCAAGAAAGCTAAGGTAACTGAGCTAAATGACTACCGCCCCGTAGCACTCACTTCCGTCATCATGAAGTGCTTTGAGAGACTGGTCAAGGACCATTACATTTTACATTTACATTTACATTTAAGTCATTTAGCAGACGCTCTTATCCAGAGCGACTTACAAATTGGTGCATTCACCTTATGACATCCAGTGGAACAGCCACTTTACAATAGTGCATCTAAATCTTTTAAGGGGGGGGGGGGGGGGGGGGGGGGTCAGAAGGATTACTTTATCCTAGGTATTCCTTAAAGAGGTGGGGTTTCAGGTGTCTCCGGAAGGTGGTGATTGACTCCGCTGTCCTGGCGTCGTGAGGGAGTTTGTTCCACCATTGGGGGGCCAGAGCAGCGAACAGTTTTGACTGGGCTGAGCGGGAACTGTACTTCCTCAGTGGTAGGGAGGCGAGCAGGCCAGAGGTGGATGAACGCAGTGCCCTTGTTTGGGTGTAGGGCCTGATCAGAGCCTGAAGGTACTGAGGTGCCGTTCCCCTCACAGCTCCGTAGGCAAGCACCCTGGTCTTGTAGCGGATGCGAGCTTCAACTGGAAGCCAGTGGAGAGAGCGGAGGAGCGGGGTGACGTGAGAGAACTTGGGAAGGTTGAACACCAGACGGGCTGCGGCGTTCTGGATGAGTTGTAGGGGTTTAATGGCACAGGCAGGGAGCCCAGCCAACAGCGAGTTGCAGTAATCCAGACGGGAGATGACAAGTGCCTGGATTAGGACCTGCGCCGCTTCCTGTGTGAGGCAGGGTCGTACTCTGCGGATGTTGTAGAGCATGAACCTACAGGAACGGGTCACCGCCTTGATGTGAGTTGAGAACGACAGGGTGTTGTCCAGGATCACGCCAAGGTTCTTAGCGCTCTGGGAGGAGGACACAATGGAGTTGTCAACCGTGATGGCGAGATCATGGAACGGGCAGTCCTTCCCCGGGAGGAAGAGCAGCTCCGTCTTGCCGAGGTTCAGCTTGAGGTGGTGATCCGTCATCCACACTGATATGTCTGCCAGACATGCAGAGATGCGATTCGCCACCTGGTCATCAGAAGGGGGAAAGGAGAAGATTAATTGTGTGTCGTCTGCATAGCAATGATAGGAGAGACCATGTGAGGTTATGACAGAGCCAAGTGACTTGGTGTATAGCGAGAATAGGAGAGGGCCTAGAACAGAGCCCTGGGAGACACCAATGGTGAGAGCACGTGGTGAGGAGACAGATTCTCGCCACGCCACCTGGTAGGAGCGACCTGTCAGGTAGGACGCAATCCAAGCGTGGGCCGCGCCGGAGATGCCCAACTCGGAGAGGGTGGAGAGGAGGATCTGATGGTTCACAGTATCGAAGGCAGCCGATAGGTCTAGAAGGATGAGAGCAGAGGAGAGAGAGTTAGCTTTAGCAGTGCGGAGCGCCTCCGTGATACAGAGAAGAGCAGTCTCAGTTGAATGACTAGTCTTGAAACCTGACTGATTTGGATCAAGAAGGTCATTCTGAGAGAGATAGCAGGAGAGCTGGCCAAGGACGGCACGTTCAAGAGTTTTGGAGAGAAAAGAAAGAAGGGATACTGGTCTGTAGTTGTTGACATCGGAGGGATCGAGTGTAGGTTTTTTCAGAAGGGGTGCAACTCTCGCTCTCTTGAAGAAGGAAGGGACGTAGCCAGCGGTCAGGGATGAGTTGATGAGCGAGGTGAGGTAAGGGAGAAGGTCTCCGGAAATGGTCTGGAGAAGAGAGGAGGGGATAGGGTCAAGCGGGCAGGTTGTTGGGCGGCCGGCCGTCACAAGACGCGAGATTTCATCTGGAGAGAGAGGGGAGAAAGAGGTCAGAGCACAGGGTAGGGCAGTGTGAGCAGAACCAGCGGTGTCGTTTGACTTAGCAAACGAGGATCGGATGTCGTCGACCTTCTTTTCAAAATGGTTGACGAAGTCATCTGCAGAGAGGGAGGGGGGGGGGGGGTGGGGGGAGGAGGATTCAGGAGGGAGGAGAAGGTGGCAAAGAGCTTCCTAGGGTTAGAGGCAGATGCTTGGAATTTAGAGTGGTATAAAGTGGCTTTAGCAGCAGAGACAGAAGAGGAAAATGTAGAGAGGAGGGAGTGAAAGGATGCCAGGTCCGCAGGGAGGCGAGTTTTCCTCCATTTCCGCTCGGCTGCCCGGAGCCCTGTTCTGTGAGCTCGCAATGAGTCGTCGAGCCACGGAGCGGGAGGGGAGGACCGAGCCGGCCTGGAGGATAGGGGACATAGAGAGTCAAAGGATGCAGAAAGGGAGGAGAGGAGGGTTGAGGAGGCAGAATCAGGAGATAGGTTGGAGAAGGTTTGAGCAGAGGGAAGAGATGATAGGATGGAAGAGGAGAGAGTAGCGGGGGAGAGAGAGCGAAGGTTGGGACGGCGCGATACCATCCGAGTAGGGGCAGTGTGGGAAGTGTTGGATGAGAGCGAGAGGGAAAAGGATACAAGGTAGTGGTCGGAGACTTGGAGGGGAGTTGCAATGAGGTTAGTGGAAGAACAGCATCTAGTAAAGATGAGGTCAAGCGTATTGCCTGCCTTGTGAGTAGGGGGGGAAGGTGAGAGGGTGAGGTCAAAAGAGGAGAGGAGTGGAAAGAAGGAGGCAGAGAGGAATGAGTCAAAGGTAGACGTGGGGAGGTTAAAGTCGCCCAGAACTGTGAGAGGTGAGCCGTCCTCAGGAAAGGAGCTTATCAAGGCATCAAGCTCATTGATGAACTCTCCGAGGGAACCTGGAGGGCGATAAATGATAAGGATGTTAAGCTTGAAAGGGCTGGTAACTGTAACAGCATGGAATTCAAAGGAGGCGATAGACAGATGGGTAAGGGGAGAAAGAGAGAATGACCACTTGGGAGAGATGAGGATCCCGGTGCCACCACCCCGCTGACCAGAAGCTCTCGGGGTGTGCGAGAACACGTGGGCGGACGAAGAGAGAGCAGTAGGAGTGGCAGTGTTATCTGTGGTGATCCATGTTTCCGTCAGTGCCAAGAAGTCGAGGGACTGGAGGGAAGCATAGGCTGAGATGAACTCTGCCTTGTTGGCCGCAGATCGGCAGTTCCAGAGGCTACCGGAGACCTGGAACTCCACGTGGGTCGTGCGCGCTGGGACCACCAGGTTAGGGTGGCCGCGACCACGCGGTGTGAAGCGTTTGTATGGTCTGTGCAGAGAGGAGAGAACAGGGATAGACAGACACATAGTTGACAGGCTACAGAAGAGGCTACGCTAATGCAAAGGAGATTGGAATGACAAGTGGACTACACGTCTCGAATGTTCAGAAAGTTAAGCTTACGTTGCAAAAATCTTATTGACTAAAATGATTAAAATGATACAGTACTGCTGAAGTAGGCTAGCTAGCAGTGGATGCGTTGTTGACTTTGTTTGAAAGTGTAGCTGGCCAGGTAACTGGCTAGATAATTAGTCTAAACTACACAATTGTCTTAGAACAAGGACAGCAAAGACAACTATGTAGCTAGCTAACACTAGACTAATCAAATCGTTCCGTTGTAATGTAATAGTTTCTACAGTGCTGCTATTCGGTAGAAGTTGGCTAGCTAGCAGTGTTAGCAGTGTTAGCAGTGTTGACTAGCAGTGTTGACTAGGTAGGAGAACGGCAGCGCAGCCATATCACCTCGACCCTACCTGACACCCTAGACCCACTCCAATTTGCTTACCGCCCCAATAGGTCCACAGACGACGCAATCGCACTCACACTGCACACTGCCCTAACCCATCTGGACAAGAGGAATACCTATGTAATAATGCTGTTCATCAACTGCAGCTCAGCATTTAACACCATAGTACCCTCCAAACCCGTCATTAAGCTCGAGACCCTGGTTCTCGACCCCGCCCTGTGCAACTGTGTCCTGGACTTCCTGACGGGCCGCCCCCAGGTGGTGAGGGTAGGTAACAACATCTCCCCCCCCGCTGATCCTCAACACTGGGGCCCCACAAGGGTGCATTCTCAGCCCTCTCCTGAACTCCCTGTTCACCCACGACTGCGTGGCCATGCACGCCTCCAACTCAATCATCAAGTTTGCAGACGACACTACAGTGGTAGGCTTGATTACCAACAACGACGAGATGGCCTACAGGGAGGAGGTGAGGGCCCTTCGCTCCTCAGGTAGTATCACATTTTCACATTCTCATTTCATTTCATTACAGTACAACGGTTTGATTTGTTTAATCTTAGCTAGCTACTTAGCCGTCTTTGTATCAAAGATAATTGCGTAGCTAGCCAGCTATTCTTCGTTCTTTTAACGTAACTTTTAACGTAACGTAGTCAACACTGCTACCTAGCCAGCTTCGCTACCTTCCGCTTCGCTCCTCAGGTAGTATCACATTTTCACATTCTCATTTCATTTCATTACAGTACAACGGTTTGATTTGTTTAATCTTAGCTAGCTACTTAGCCGTCTTTGTATCAAAGATAATTGCGTAGCTAGCCAGCTATTCTTCGTTCTTTTAACGTAACTTTTAACGTAACGTAGTCAACACTGCTACCTAGCCAGCTAGCCACCGAACAGCAACACTGTAGTAACTATTACATTCAACGGAACGACTCGATTAGTGTAGTGTTAGCTAGCTACATAGTTGTCTTTGCTGTCTTTGTTTCTAAGATAACTGCGTAGTTTAGACTAATTCGGTTAGCTAGCCAGCTATTTTTCGTCCTTTTAACGTAACGTAACGTAGTCAACACTGCTCGCTAGCCAGCTAGCCACCGAATAGCAACACTGTAGAAACTATTACATTCAACGGATCAACGGAACGATTGATTAGTGTAGTGTTAGCTAGCTACATAGTTGTCTTTGCTGTCCTTGTATCTAAGACAATTGTGTAGTTTATACTAATTAACGAGCCAGTTACCGAGGTTACATAGCTAGCTACCGAGGTTACCTAGCCAGCGACACTCTCAAACAAAGTCAACAACGCAGCCACTGCTAGCTAGCCCACTTCCGCAGTACTGTATCATTTTAAAAATTTTGGTCAATAAGATTTCTGCAACGCAAGCTTAACTTTCTGAACATTCGAGACGTGTAGTTCACGTGTCATTCCAATCTCCTTTGCATTAGCGTAGCCTCTTCTGTAGCCTGTCAACTATGTGTCTGTCTATCCCTGTTCTCTCCTCTCTGCACAGACCATACAAACGCATCACACCGCGTGGCCGCGGCCACCCTAACCTGGTGGTCCCAGCGCGCACCACCCACGTGGAGTCCCAGGTCTCCGGCAGCCTCTGGAACTGCCGATCTGCGGCCAACAAGGCAGAGTTCATCTCAGCCTATGCTTCCCTCCAGTCCCTCGACTTCTTGGCACTGACGGAAACATGGATCACCACAGATAACACTGCTACTCCTACTGCTCTCTCCTCGTCTGCCCACGTGTTCTCGCACACCCCGAGAGCTTCTGGTCAGCGGGGTGGCGGCACCGGGATCCTCATCTCTCCCAAGTGGTCTTTCTCCCTTTCTCCCCTTACCCATCTGTCTATCGCCTCCTTTGAATTCCATGCTGTCACAGTTACCAGCCCTTTCAAGCTTAACATCCTTATCATTTATCGCCCTCCAGGTTCCCTTGGAGAGTTCATCAATGAGCTTGATGCCCTGATAAGCTCCTTTCCTGAGGACGGCTCACCTCTCACAGTTCTGGGTGACTTTAACCTCCCCACGTCTACCTTTGACTCATTCCTCTCTGCCTCCTTCTTTCCACTCCTCTCCTCTTTTGACCTCACCCTCTCACCTTCCCCCCCTACTCACAAGGCAGGCAATACGCTCGACCTCATCTTTACTAGATGCTGTTCTTCCACTAACCTCATTGCAACTCCCCTCCAAGTCTCCGACCACTACCTTGTATCCTTTTCCCTCTCGCTCTCATCCATCACTTCCCACACTGCCCCTACTCGGATGGTATCGCGCCGTCCCAACCTTCGCTCTCTCTCCCCCGCTACTCTCTCCTCCTCCATCCTATCATCTCTTCCCTCTGCTCAAACCTTCTCCAACCTATCTCCTGATTCTGCCTCCTCAACCCTCCTCTCCTCCCTTTCTGCATCCTTTGACTCTCTATGTCCCCTATCCTCCAGGCCGGCTCGGTCCTCCCCTCCTGCTCCGTGGCTCGACGACTCATTGCGAGCTCACAGAACAGGGCTCCGGGCAGCCGAGCGGAAATGGAGGAAAACTCGCCTCCCTGCGGACCTGGCATCCTTTCACTCCCTCCTCTCTACATTTTCCTCTTCTGTCTCTGCTGCTAAAGCCACTTTCTACCACTCTAAATTCCAAGCATCTGCCTCTAACCCTAGGAAGCTCTTTGCCACCTTCTCCTCCCTCCTGAATCCTCCTCCCCCTCCTCCCCCCTCCTCCCTCTCTGCAGATGACTTCGTCAACCATTTTGAAAAGAAGGTCGACGACATCCGATCCTCGTTTGCTAAGTCAAACGACACCGCTGGTTCTGCTCACACTGCCCTACCCTGTGCTCTGACCTCTTTCTCCCCTCTCTCTCCAGATGAAATCTCGCGTCTTGTGACGGCCGGCCGCCCAACAACCTGCCCGCTTGACCCTATCCCCTCCTCTCTTCTCCAGACCATTTCCGGAGACCTTCTCCCTTACCTCACCTCGCTCATCAACTCATCCTTGACCGCTGGCTACATCCCTTCCGTCTTCAAGAGAGCGAGAGTTGCACCCCTGCTGAAAAAACCTACACTCGATCCCTCCGATGTCAACAACTACAGACCAGTATCCCTTCTTTCTTTTCTCTCCAAAACTCTCGAACGTGCCGTCCTTGGCCAGCTCTCCCGCTATCTCTCTCAGAATGACCTTCTTGATCCAAATCAGTCAGGTTTCAAGACTAGTCATTCAACTGAGACTGCTCTTCTCTGTATCACGGAGGCGCTCCGCACTGCTAAAGCTAACTCTCTCTCCTCTGCTCTCATCCTCCTAGACCTATCGGCTGCCTTCGATACTGTGAACCATCAGATCCTCCTCTCCACCCTCTCCGAGTTGGGCATCTCCGGCGCGGCCCACGCTTGGATTGCGTCCTACCTGACAGGTCGCTCCTACCAGGTGGCGTGGCGAGAATCTGTCTCCTCACCACGTGCTCTCACCACTGGTGTCCCCCAGGGCTCTGTTCTAGGCCCTCTCCTATTCTCGCTATACACCAAGTCACTTGGCTCTGTCATAACCTCACATGGTCTCTCCTATCATTGCTATGCAGACGACACACAATTAATCTTCTCCTTTCCCCCTTCTGATGACCAGGTGGCGAATCGCATCTCTGCATGTCTGGCAGACATATCAGTGTGGATGACGGACCACCACCTCAAGCTGAACCTCGGCAAGACGGAGCTGCTCTTCCTCCCGGGGAAGGACTGCCCGTTCCATGATCTCGCCATCACGGTTGACAACTCCATTGTGTCCTCCTCCCAGAGCGCTAAGAACCTTGGCGTGATCCTGGACAACACCCTGTCGTTCTCAACTAACATCAAGGCGGTGGCCCGTTCCTGTAGGTTCATGCTCTACAACATCCGCAGAGTACGACCCTGCCTCACACAGGAAGCGGCGCAGGTCCTAATCCAGGCACTTGTCATCTCCCGTCTGGATTACTGCAACTCGCTGTTGGCTGGGCTCCCTGCCTGTGCCATTAAACCCCTACAACTCATCCAGAACGCCGCAGCCCGTCTGGTGTTCAACCTTCCCAAGTTCTCTCACGTCACCCCGCTCCTCCGCTCTCTCCACTGGCTTCCAGTTGAAGCTCGCATCCGCTACAAGACCATGGTGCTTGCCTACGGAGCTGTGAGGGGAACGGCACCTCAGTACCTTCAGGCTCTGATCAGGCCCTACACCCAAACAAGGGCACTGCGTTCATCCACCTCTGGCCTGCTCGCCTCCCTACCACTGAGGAAGTACAGTTCCCGCTCAGCCCAGTCAAAACTGTTCGCTGCTCTGGCACCCCAATGGTGGAACAAACTCCCTCACGACGCCAGGACAGCGGAGTCAATCACCACCTTCCGGAGACACCTGAAACCCCACCTCTTCAAGGAATACCTAGGATAGGATAAAGTAATCCTTCTGACCCCCCCCCCCCCCTTAAAAGATTTAGATGCACTATTGTAAAGTGGTTGTTCCACTGGATGTCATAAGGTGAATGCACCAATTTGTAAGTCGCTCTGGATAAGAGCGTCTGCTAAATGACTTAAATGTAAATGTAAATGTAGGAAAATAACCTCACACTCAATGTCAACAAAACAAACACACACAAACTTTTACAGATGCACAATCGAGAGCAGCCTGTCGGGCTGTATCACCGCCTGGTACGGAAACTGCTCCGCCCATAACCGTAAGGCTCTCCAGAGGGTAGTGAGGTCTGCACAACGCATCACCGGGTGCAAACTACCTGCCCTCCAGGACACCTACACCACCCGATGTCACAGGAAGGCCAAAAAGATCATCAAGAACAACAACCACCCAAGCCACTGCCTGTTCACCCCGCTATCATCCAGAAGGCGAGGTCAGTACAGGTGCATCAAAGCGGGGACCGAGAGACTGAAAAACAGCTTCTATCTCAAGGCCATCAGACTGTTAACTTCTTGACGCTAGGGGCCAGATTCTTTTTAAAAAAAAATTGAAATAACGTTCCCAAGTTAAATGGACTATTTCTCAGGCCCAGATCGTAGAATATGCATATAATTTACAGATTAGGATAGAAAACACTCCAAAGTTTCCAAAACTGTCAAAATATTGTCTGTGAGTATAACAAAACTGATTTTGCCGGTCGAAAACCTGAGGAAATCCAACCCGGAAGTGCATTATTTATTTTTTTAGCCCAGTTTCATTGCCTGCCCCTCTTCCATTTAAAGGGGTTTCAACCATATTCCTTTTCCAATGGCTTCCTCAGGCTGTGAACAGGCTTTAGACATAGTTTCAGGCTTTTATTTTGAAAAATGAGCGAGATTTTTCAAAACGAGTCAGGTGTCCTTTGATTAGTTCCTGAGAGGGGTAGCTCAACATTTTCTTTCTCTCTTTTATTGAATAGGTTACCGTCCGGTTGAAATATTATCGATTATGTATGTTAAAAACAACCCGAGGATTGATTATAAAAAACGTTTGACATGTTTCTACGAACATTACGGATACTTTTGGGAATTTTCGTCTGCCTTTCAGGACCGGAACGAGCATGTGGTTTTCTGACCATAACGCGCAACCCAAATGGCGTTTTTTTGTTTGTTATAAAACTAATATTTATCGAACAAAAATAACATTTATTGTGTAACTGGGAGTCTCGTGAGTGCAAACATCCGAAGATTATCAAAGGTAAGCGATTAATTTGATTGCTTTTCTGACTTTCGTGACCAAGCTAATTTAAGGCTAGCTGTTCTAGCATTGATTGATACACTCACAAACGCTTGGATTGCTTTCGCTGTAAAGCATATTTTCAAAATCTGACACGATAGGTGGATTAACAACAAGCTAAGCTGTGTTCTGGTATATTTCACTTGTGATTCCATGATTATAAATATTTTTTGTATTATTTTTGAATTTGGCGCTCTGCAATTCAGTGGTTGTTTAGGAAAATGATCCCGTAATCGGGATCTGTGCGCCAAGAAGTTAACTTCTTATGGCTGGGGGCAGTATTGAGTAGCTTGGATGAATAAGGTGCCCAGAGTAAACTGGCTGCTACTCAGGCCCAGAAGCTAATATATGCATATTATTAGTATATGTGGATAGAAAACACTCTAAAACTGTTTGAATGATGTCTGTGAGTATAACATAACTCATATGGCAGGCAAAAATCTGAGAGAAAATCCAACCAGGAAGTGGGAAATCTGAGGTTTGTAGGTTTGACTATCCAATATACAGTGTCTACAGGGTCATATTGCACTTCCTAGAGCTTCCACTAGATGTCAACAGTCTTTAGAACCTTGTTTCAGGCTTCTACTGTGAAGGATGAGGGAATGAGAGCTGTTTCAACCAGGTGTCTGGCAGAGTGCCATGAGCTCACTCAGGCGCGCCCCCGTGAGAGGTAGCTGCGTTTCTAAAGACAAAGGAATTCTCCGGTTTAAACATTATTGAAGATTTATGTTAAAAACATCATAAAGATTGATTCTATACATCGTTTGACATGTTTCTACGAACTGTAATGGAATTTTTTGACTTTTAGTCTGGCCTGCACGTCATGAATTTGAATTTTTGAACTAAACGCGGGAACAAAGAGGACGTATTTGGACATAAATGATGGACTTTATCAAACAAAACAAACATTTATTGTGGAACTGGGATTCCTGGGAGTGCATTCTGATGAAGATCATCAAAGGTAAGTGAATATTTATAATGCTATTTCTGATTTCTGTTGACTCCACAACATGGCGGGTACCTGTATGGCTTGTTTTTGTGTCTGAGCGCCGTACTCAGATTATTGCATGGTGTGCTTTTTCCGTAAAGTTTTTTTGAAATCTGACACGGCGGTTGCATTAAGGAGAAGTTTATCTAAAGTTCCATGTATAACACTTGTTTCTTTTATCAATGTTTATTAAGAGTATTTCTGTAAATTGATGTGGCTCTCTGCAAAATCACCGGATGTTTTGGAGGCAAAACATTACTGAACATAACGCGCCAATGTAAACTAAGATTTTTGGATATAAATAGGAACTTTATCGAACAAAACATACATGTATTTTGTAACATGAAGTCCTATGAGTGTCATCTGATGAAGATCATCAAAGGTTAGTGATTAATTTTATCTCTATTTCTGCTTTTTGTGACTCCTCTCTTTGGCTAAAAAATGGCTGTGTTTTTCTGTGGCTATGTACTGACCTAACATAATCAGATGGTGTGCTTTCGTCGTAAAGCCTTTTTAAAATCGGACACTGTGGTGGGATTAACAACAAGTTTATCTTTAAAATGCTGTAAAATACTTGTATGTTTGAGAAATTTTAATTATGAGATTTCTGTTGTTTGAATTTGGCGCCATGCACTTTCACTGGCTGTTGTCAAGTCGATCCCGTTAACTGGATCTCAGCCGATCTCAGCCGTAAGAAGTTGAACAGCCATCACTAACATTGAGTGGCTTCTGCCAACATACTGACTCAACTCTAGCCACTTTAAACAATGCCACTTTATATAATGTTTACATACTGTCACGTTCCTGACCTGTTTTCTGTTGTTTTGTATGTGTTTAGTCGGTCAGGGCGTGAGTTAGGGTGGTCATTCTATGTTATGTGTATCTATGTTGGTTAATGGGTTACCTGATATGGTTCTCAATTAGAGGCAGGTGGTTTACGTTTTCTCTGATTGAGAACCATATTAAGGTAGGTTGTTTCACATTGTTTGTTGTGGGTGGTTGTCTTCCGTGTCTGTGTTTGTCGCGCTACACGGGACTGTTTCGGTTTGTGTAGTCTATTCCTGTTCTGCGTGTTTATGTAAGTTTTCCAGTTCAGGTCTGTCTACGTCGTTTTGTTGTTTTTGTAATATTCACAAGTGTATTTCGTGTTTCGTCTTTTACTTTAATAAATTTCATTATGTCATATAACAACGCTGCTCTTTGGTCCAATCCCTACTCCTCCTCTTCAAGCGAAGAGGAGGAGAACACCCGTTACAGAACCACCCACCAAACCCGGACCAAGCTGCGTGAGTACGAGCAGTGGCCCACTACACAGGAATCCTGGACATCGGAGGAAATAATGGAAGGAAAAGGACACTGGGCTCACATTGGGGAATATCGTCGCGCTCGTGAGGAGATGGAGGCAGCGAGAGCCCAAGATCGGTGGTATGAGGAGGCAGCACGGAGACGTGGCTGGAAGCCCGTGAAGAAACCCCCAAAATTTATTGGGGGGGGGGGGGGGGCTAAAGGGTAGTGTGGCGAGGGCAGGTAGGAGACCTGCGCCCACTTCCCATGCTTACCGTGGAGAGCGGGAGTACGGGCAGACACCGTGTTACGCAGTAGAGCGCACGGTGTCTCCTGTACGTGTTCATAGCCCGGTGCGGGTTATTCCACCTCCCCGCACTGGCAGGGCTAGATTGGGCATTGAGCCAGGTGCCATGAAGCCGGCTCAACGCGTCTGGTCTCCAGTGCGTCTCCTCGGGCCGGCATACATGGCACCAGCCTTACGCATGGTGTCCCCGGTTCGCCTACATAGCCCGGTGCGGGTTATTCCACCTCCCCGCACTGGTCAGGCGACGGGGAGCATACAACCAGGTAAGGTTGAGCAGGCTCAGTGCTCAAGGGAGCCAGTACGCCTGCACTGTCCGGTATATCCGGCGCCACCCTCCCGCCCCAGTCCAGTACCACCAGTGCCTACACCACGCACCAGGCTTCCAGTGCGTCTCCAGAGCCATGTTCCTCCTCCACGCACTAGGCCTATGGTGCGTGTCTCCAGCCCAGTACCACCAGTTCCGGCACCACGCACCAGGCCTATAGTGCGCTTCGAGAGTTCAGTGTGCCCTGTTCCTGCTCCCCGCACTAGCCTGAAGGTGCGTGTCCTTAGCCCGGTGCCTCCAGTTCCGGCACCACGTACCAGTCCTACAGTGCGCCTCATCCGGCCAGAGCTGCCCGTCTGCCCAGTGCCATCTGACCCATCCGTCTACCCAGCGCCATCTGAGCCATCCGTCTGCACAGCGCCATCTGAGCCATCCGTCTGTCCAGCGCCGTCTGAGCCATCCGTCTGTCCCGAGCCATTAGAGCCGCCCGTCTGTCCCGAGCCGTCAGAGCCGTTCGTCAGTCAGGAGCCGCTAGAGCCATTCGTCAGTCAGGATCTGCCAGAGCCGCCAACCAGACAGGATCTGCCAGAGCCGCCAACCAGACAGGATCTGCCAGAGCCGCCAGTCAGCCAGGATCTGCCAGAGCCGCCAGTCAGCCAGGATCTGCCAGAGCCGCCAGTCAGCCAGGATCTGCCAGAGCCGCCAGTCAGCCAGGATCTGCCAGAGCCGCCAGTCAGCCAGGATCTGCCAGAGCCGCCAGTCAGCCAGGATCTGCCAGAGCCGTCAGCGAGCCATGAGCAGCCAGAGCCGTCAGCGAGCCATGAGCAGCCAGAGCCGTCAGCCAGTCCGGAGCTGCCCCTCAGTCCGGAGCTGCCGTCTTTCAGTCCGGAGCTGCCGTCCTTCAGTCCGGAGTTGCCCCTCAGTCCGGAGCTGCCCCTCAGTCCGGAGCTGCCGTCCTTCAGTCCGGAGCTGCCGTCCTTCAGTCCGGAGCTGCCCCTTATCCCGGTGCTGCCCCTTGTCCCGGTGCTGCCCCTTGTCCCGGTGCTGCCCCTTATCACGGTGCTGCCCCTTATCCTGGTGCTGCCCCTTGTCCCGGTGCTGCCCCTTGTCCCGCTGATGCCCCTTGTCCCGCTGATGCCTCTTATTTTAGGTGGGTGTATTTGGAGGGTGGTCATTGGGAGGGGGCTACAAAAGTGGGAATTGACTATGGTGGGGTGGGGACCACGCCCTGAGCCTGAGCCGCCACCGTGGACAGATGCCCACCCAGACCCTCCCCTAGACTTTATGCTGGTGCGTCCGGAGTTCACACCTTGAGGGGGGGGTTATGTCACGTTCCTGACCTGTTTTCTGTTGTTTTGTATGTGTTTAGTCGGTCAGGGCGTGAGTTAGGGTGGGCATTCTATGTTATGTGTATCTATGTTGGTTAATGGGTTACCTGATATGGTTCTCAATTAGAGGCAGGTGGTTTACGTTTCCTCTGATTGAGAACCATATTAAGGTAGGTTGTTTCACATTGTTTGTTGTGGGTGGTTGTCTTCCGTGTCTGTGTTTGTCGCGCTACACGGGACTGTTTCGGTTTGTGTAGTCTATTCCTGTTCTGCGTGTTTATGTAAGTTTTCCAGTTCAGGTCCGTCTACGTCGTTTTGTTGTTTTTGTAATATTCACAAGTGTATTTCGTGTTTCGTCTTTTACTTTAATAAATTTCATTATGTCATATAACAACGCTGCTCTTTGGTCCAATCCCTACTCCTCCTCTTCAAGCGAAGAGGAGGAGAACACCCGTTACAGAACCACCCACCAAACCCGGACCAAGCAGCGTGAGTACGAGCAGTGGCCCACTACACAGGAATCCTGGACATGGGAGGAAATAATGGAAGGAAAAGGACACTGGGCTCACATTGGGGAATATCGTCGCGCTCGTGAGGAGATGGAGGCAGCGAGAGCCCAAGATCGGTGGTATGAGGAGGCAGCACGGAGACGTGGCTGGAAGCCCGTGAAGAAACCCCCAAAATGTATTGGGGGGGGCTAAAGGGTAGTGTGGCGAGGGCAGGTAGGAGACCTGCGCCCACTTCCCATGCTTACCGTGGAGAGCGGGAGTACGGGCAGACACCGTGTTACGCAGTAGAGCGCACGGTGTCTCCTGTACGTGTTCATAGCCCGGTGCGGGTTATTCCACCTCCCCGCACTGGCAGGGCTAGATTGGGCATTGAGCCAGGTGCCATGAAGCCGGCTCAACGCGTCTGGTCTCCAGTGCGTCTCCTCGGGCCGGCATACATGGCACCAGCCTTACGCATGGTGTCCCCGGTTCGCCTACATAGCCCGGTGCGGGTTATTCCACCTCCCCGCACTGGTCGGGCGACGGGGAGCATACAACCAGGTAAGGTTGGGCAGGCTCAGTGCTCAAGGGAGCCAGTACGCCTGCACTGTCCGGTATATCCGGCGCCACCCTCCCGCCCCAGTCCAGTACCACCAGTGCCTACACCACGCACCAGGCTTCCAGTGCGTCTCCAGAGCCATGTTCCTCCTCCACGCACTAGGCCTATGGTGCGTGTCTCCAGCCCAGTACCACCAGTTCCGGCACCACGCACCAGGCCTATAGTGCGCTTCGAGAGTTCAGTGTGCCCTGTTCCTGCTCCCCGCACTAGCCTGAAGGTGCGTGTCCTTAGCCCGGTGCCTCCAGTTCCGGCACCACGCACCAGTCCTACAGTGCGCCTCATCCGGCCAGAGCTGCCCGTCTGCCCAGTGCCATCTGAGCCATCCTTCTACCCAGCGTCATCTGAGCCATCCGTCTGCCCAGTGCCATCTGACCCATCCGTCTACCCAGCGCCATCTGAGCCATCCGTCTGCACAGCGCCATCTGAGCCATCCGTCTGTCCAGCGCCGTCTGAGCCATCCGTCTGTCCCGAGCCATTAGAGCCGCCCGTCTGTCCCGAGCCGTCAGAGCCGTTCGTCAGTCAGGAGCCGCTAGAGCCATTCGTCAGTCAGGATCTGCCAGAGCCGCCAACCAGACAGGATCTGCCAGAGCCGCCAACCAGACAGTATCTGCCAGAGCCGCCAACCAGACAGGATCTGCCAGAGCCGCCAACCAGACAGGATCTGCCAGAGCCGCCAACCAGACAGGATCTGCCAGAGCCGCCAGTCAGCCAGGATCTGCCAGAGCCGCCAGTCAGCCAGGATCTGCCAGAGCCGCCAGTCAGCCAGGATCTGCCAGAGCCGCCAGTCAGCCAGGATCTGCCAGAGCCGCCAGTCAGCCAGGATCTGCCAGAGCCGCCAGTCAGCCAGGATCTGCCAGAGCCGTCAGCGAGCCATGAGCAGCCAGAGCCGTCAGCGAGCCATGAGCAGCCAGAGCCGTCAGCCAGTCCGGAGCTGCCCCTCAGTCCGGAGCTGCCGTCTTTCAGTCCGGAGCTGCCGTCCTTCAGTCCGGAGCTGCCCCTCAGTCCGGAGCTGCCCCTCAGTCCGGAGCTGCCCCTCAGTCCGGAGCTGCCGTCCTTCAGTCCGGAGCTGCCGTCCTTCAGTCCGGAGCTGCCCCTTATTCCGGTGCTGCCCCTTATCCCGGTGCTGCCCCTTGTCCCGGTGCTGCCCCTTGTCCCGGTGCTGCCCCTTGTCCCGGTGCTGCCCCTTATCCCGGTGCTGCCCCTTATCCCGGTGCTGCCCCTTGTCCCGGTGCTGCCCCTTGTCCCGGTGCTGCCCCTTGTCCCGGTGCTGCCCCTTGTCCCGCTGATGCCTCTTATTTTAGGTGGGTGTATTTGGAGGGTGGTCATTGGGAGGGGGCTACAAAAGTGGGAATTGACTATGGTGGGGTGGGGACCACGCCCTGAGCCTGAGCCGCCACCGTGGACAGATGCCCAACCAGACCCTCCCCTAGACTTTATGCTGGTGCGTCCGGAGTTCACACCTTGAGGGGGGGGTTATGTCACGTTCCTGACCTGTTTTCTGTTGTTTTGTATGTGTTTAGTCGGTCAGGGCGTGAGTTAGGGTGGGCATTCTATGTTATGTAGGGGCGGTAGCGGATTGGCCCACCCCCAAGTCCGTTAAGGAAGTTCAGCGTTTCCTGGGCTTCACTAACTTTTACCGCAAGTTCATCAAGAACTTCAGCTCGGTGGCAGCCCCTCTCTCAGCTGTAACCAAGGGTGGCAACACAAGGTTTCTGTGGGGAAGAGAAGCTGAGACGGCCTTCCAAGGACTCAAGCAGCGCATCCTCTCTGCTCCCATCCTGACACTACCGACGGCGGATGAACCTTTTGTGGTGGAGGTAGACGCATCAGAGGTTGGTGTTGGAGCTGTCCTGTCTCAGAGGGGGGAAGACAAGAGGCTTCATCCTTGCGCCTTCTTCTCTCACCGGCTTACCCCGGCCGAGAGGATTTACGATGTGGGGGATCGTGAACTCCTAGCGGTTAAGATGGCATTGAAGGAATGGAGACACTGGCTCGAGGGGGCTTCTCAACCATTTCAAGTGCTTACGGACCACAAAAATCTGGAGTATATCCAGCAGGCGAAGCGGTTGAACTCCAGACAAGCTCGATGGTCTCTTTTCTTCAGCCGATTCCAGTTTATCCTCACCTATAGACCCGGGTCGAAGAATCTCAAACCGGACGCCTTGTCACGAGTCTACTCTCCTGCCATTCGAGAAGATACGGACATGACTGTTCTTCCTGCCGCTAAGATCGTGGCTCCAATCTCGTGGCAAGTTGAGGATACCGTGAGACAAGCTCAAGCCATCGAACCGGGTCCTAAGGGAGGTCCTGCCAATCGGTTGTTTGTTCCCAAGGCAGCAAGATCCCAAGTCCTTCTGTGGGGGCACTCCTCTCGCCTCACCTGTCACCCGGGCGTAGGTCGCACCTTGGAGTTCATTCAGCGTAAGTTCTGGTGGCCCACCATAAGAGAAGACGTTGCCACTTTCGTCAAGGCCTGTCCCGTGTGCTGCCAGGGCAAATCTTCTCACCTCCGCCCTCAAGGACTCCTTCACCCTTTATCTATTCCCCACCGACCCTGGTCCCATATCTCGTTGGACTTTATTACTGGCCTTCCTCCGTCCCATGGTAATACTACTATCCTAGTCATCATCGACAGGTTTTCTAAGGCGGCCAGGTTTGTTCCCTTGACCAAATTACCTTCTGCCAAGGAAACAGCTGAGTTGGTGATTAACCATGTGTTCCGAGTCTTTGGCATTCCGCAAGATATGGTTTCCGACAGAGGTCCCCAGTTCGCCTCAAGGTTTTGGAAGGCCTTCTGCCAACTCATAGGGGCCACGGCCAGTTTATCTTCAGGGTACCATCCGGAGTCCAACGGCCAAACCGAGAGGATGAATCAGGAGCTGGAAACCACCCTCAGATGTATGGTTTGGGCCGAGTACGCGCACAACACCTTGTGCTCCTCCTCCACTGGTATATCCCCGCACGAGTGTCAGTTTGGCTATGCTCCTCTATTGTTCCCGGACCAGGAGGCAGAAGTCAGAGTGCCTTCAGCCTCGAGGTTCATCAGACGCTGTCGGCTTACGTGGAAGAAGGCCCGTCTTAATCTTCTGCGTTCCTCACAGCAGTACCAGCGACAAGCCAACAGACGTCGCCGTCCCGGTCCTACCCTGTACCCCGGCCAGAGAGTATGGCTCTCAACAAAGAACTTACCGCTACGGGTGGAGTCTCGTAAGCTGTCCCAGAGATTCATCGGTCCCTTTAAGATTGCCAGGAGAGTCAATCCCGTTACTTTTCGCCTGCACTTACCCAGATCCCTTAAGATCAATCCAACATTTCACATTTCTTTATTAAAACCTGTTGTTTTTTCTCCCCTTATCCCGGCAGGCAGACCTCCCCCTCCGCCCCGTGTCATCGGAGGCCAGTCGGCTTATACCGTCCACCGGATACTGGATTCCCGCCGGGTGCAGCGGTCCTGGCAGTATCTGGTGGACTGGGAAGGCTACGGTCCCGAGGAGCGCTCCTGGGTTCCTGCCAAGGACATACTGGACCCTGACCTCATTCGTCAGTTCAGGGCCCTCCACCCTGAGAAGGCTGGTAGGAACGTCAGGAGCCGTTCCTAGGAGGGGGATTCTGTCAGGTTTTGGCCAGGACTGTTCAGGTTTTGGTCACTAGATGTCCCCATTGCACCTTTTTTGTACCTTTTGTTTTTTCCTTGCTCTAATTATTGTTTGCACCTGTGTGTCGTTCCCTTGTTAGTATTTAAACCCTGTGTGTTCCTCAGTTCTTTGCTCAGTGTTTGTATGTTAGCACCCAGCCCCAGCCTTGTTGTGAACATATTTCTCTTATTGGATTTTCCAGAGGTTCTCTGGTTTAGTGCTTGTGTATTTTTGAGTAGTCTTTTGAGGTTTGTTTTTCCCTGCTGTTTTTACCACTTTGTGGAGTTTCTTTGTATTTTGGAGGATATCCATTTTGTGCCTCTTGGCTTTATTTTTGGACGTGGTGGATTTATATTCTTTGCCTGAAGATCTTGTCCTTTTATTAAACCACCATTTCTAGTACTGCTGAGTCTGCCTCATCTTCTGGGTTCTGCCGACTATTAGTGACTGTTTCTCTCACCGGGTCCTGATATTATGTGTATCTATGTTGGTTAATGGGTTACCTGATATGGTTCTCAATTAGAGGCAGGTGGTTTACGTTTCCTCTGATTGAGAACCATATTAAGGTAGGTTGTTTCACATTGTTTGTTGTGGGTGGTTGTCTTCCGTGTCTGTGTTTGTCGCGCTACACGGGACTGTTTCGGTTTGTGTAGTCTATTCCTGTTCTGCGTGTTTATGTAAGTTTTCCAGTTCAGGTCTGTCTACGTCGTTTTGTTGTTTTTGTAATATTCACAAGTGTATTTCGTGTTTCGTCTTTTACTTTAATAAATTTCATTATGTCATATAACAACGCTGCTCTTTGGTCCAATCCCTACTCCTCCTCTTCAAGCGAAGAGGAGGAGAACACCCGTTACACATACCCTACATTACTCATCTCATATGTACAGTGGGGCAAAAAAGTATTTAGTCAGCCACCAATTGTGCAAGTTCTCCCACTTAAAAAGATGAGAGAGGCCTGTAATTTTCATCATAGGTACACTTCAACTATGACAGACAAAATGAGAAAGAAAAATCCAGAAAATCACATTGTAGGATTTTTTATGAATTTATTTGCAAATTATGGTGGAAAATAAGTATTTGGTCACCTACAAACAAGCAAGATTTCTGGCTCTCACAGACCTGTAACTTCTTCTTTAAGAGGCTCCTCTGTCCTCCACTCGTTACCTGTATTAATGGCACCTGTTTGAACTTGTTATCAGTATAAAAGACACCTGTCCACAACCTCAAACTGTCACACTCCAAACTCCACTATGGCCAAGACCAAAGAGCTGTCAAAGGACACCAGAAACAAAATTGTAGACCTGCACCAGGCTGGGAAGACTGAATCTGCAATAGGTAAGCAGCTTGGTTTGAAGAAATCAACTGTGGGAGCAATTATTAGGAAATGGAAGACATACAAGACCACTGATAATCTCCCTCGATCTGGGGCTCCACGCAAGATCTCACCCCGTGGGGTCAAAATGATCACAAGAACGGTGAGCAAACATCCCAGAACCACACGGGGGGACCTAGTGAATGACCTGCAGAGAGCTGGGACCAAAGTAACAAAGCCTACCATCAGTAACACACTACGCCGCCAGGGACTCAAATCCTGCAGTGCCAGACGTGTCCCCCTGCTTAAGCCAGTACATGTCCAGGCCCGTCTGAAGTTTGCTAGAGAGCATTTGGATGATCCAGAAGAAGATTGGGAGAATGTCATATGGTCAGACGAAACCTAAATATAACTTTTTGGTAAAAACTCAACTCGTCGTGTTTGGAGGACAAAGAATGCTGAGTTGCATCCAAAGAACACCATACCTACTGTGAAGCATGGGGGTGGAAACATCATGCTTTGGGGCTGTTTTTCTGCAAAGGGACCAGGACGACTGATCCGTGTAAAGGAAAGAATGAATGGGGCCATGTATCGTGAGATTTTGAGTGAAAACCTCCTTCCATCAGCAAGGGCATTGAAGATGAAACGTGGCTGGGTCTTTCAGCATGACAATGATCCCAAACACACCGCCCGGGCAACGAAGGAGTGGCTTCGTAAGAAGCATTTCAAGGTCCTGGAGTGGCCTAGCCAGTCTCCAGATCTCAACCCCATAGAAAATCTTTGGAGGGAGTTGAAAGTCCGTGTTGCCCAGCAACAGCCCCAAAACATCACTGCTCTAGAGGAGATCTGCATGGAGGAATGGGCCAAAATACCAGCAACAGTGTGTGAAAACCTTGTGAAGACTTACAGAAAACGTTTGACCTCTGTCATTGCCAACAAAGGGTATATAACAAAGTTTTGAGATAAACTTTTGTTATTGACCAAATACTTATTTTCCACCATAATTTGCAAATAAATTCATTAAAAATCCTACAATGTGATTTTCTTGATTTTTTTTTCTCATTTTGTCTGTCATAGTTGAAGTGTACCTATGATGAAAATTACAGGCCTCTCTCATCTTTTTAAGTGGGAGAACTTGCACAATTGGTGGCTGACTAAATACTTTTTTGCCCCACTGTATATACTGTACTCTATACCATCTACTGCATCTTGCCTATGTCGTTCGGCCATCACTCATTTATATATTTTTATGTACATATTCTTATTCATTCCTTTACACTTGTGTGTATAAGGTAGTTGTTGTGAAATTGTTAAGTTAGATTACTTGTTAGATATTACTGCATGGTCGGAACTAGAAGCACAAGCATTTCGCTACACTCGCATTAACATCTGCTAACCATGTGTATGTGACAAATAAAATTTGATTTGAGAAAGTATGACTACTTTCTGAAGGTACTGCAACCACAGAAACCACATCAAGCTATTCCATATTGTATTGTACTCATACAGTAACTGACATACAGCATTTATATGCACCATGTTATTCTATCATAGCATTCAAACGGTCTACTTTTGTGTCTGATTGGTTCCAATACAATCCAGTCACTTCTTAACATTATAACACATTGGGAACTATTCTACATCATGCACAATACATTTTATAGATGCCTCATGCCAAGGTTAAGGCTTTCCACACTGTAGGTCTTTGGAATGCTTCATTAAGTGATGTAATTGCATGTCTTGATCAATCCACAGATCACTAAAGATGCTCCATATTTACCTTTTGTTGGTTGTGTGCGTTTGGGTAAATCCAGTGTACCATATTTTTTGTCACCTGGTCCATTTCTCCAGCCTAGACAAAATACACACACGCAGGCACGCACACACACACCCAGACACACACAAACACACACACCGTGGTTAGCAAAAAGCACAATTGAAATCTCAATGTATGACACACACAGTAAATAGGAAATATCAAAACATGGGAAGTGTATAAAGACATAACGATGATAATGAGTCAGAAATACCAAGGTCTTCCATTGAAGCTCAAGACTTGAGGTAGACAACAGGGCAAGCAACCACAGAGAAGAGGTCCTGGAGTCTCATAGTTGATCGAACATTATTATGTATTTGAAGAGTTTATTTCCAAAACGCTATATGCACCAATTTTTTACATTTGTGTTTTTTTTCATCAGAATTGATTGCTTATGAGTACCTTCATGCGTGTGTAAAATATGACTGTTTTCAGATTTTTTTATTCATTGATTTTAGATGTGAATGAAAATTTTGTTTTTGAAAACTGAAATCCGTTTTACCTAATTTCTACCAGTATGTCACCGTGCAGCTAGAGGCAAAAAAAACCAGTAGATCATCTTTACTCCACACACAGAGATGCATACAAAGCTCTCCCTCGCCCTCCATTTGGCAAATCTGACCATAACTCTAGGGCTGGGATCATCAACTAAATTCAGCTGCGGACTGATTTTTTTTCTTGAACGGAAGGTCAGGGGAACAGAATATAATTATAAATAATTTGTAGACTGCAAATTAACCACAAGAAGCCCCATAGTTGCACATATGTGGGAATACTTTGGAACAGATTTCCTAAATGAAAATCACTCGGAGCTGATATGCTAGTGTTTTTACAATCTTTTAGGTCCAAAAATTAAAACAAATGTATTTATTTTTGCTCTGAAAACTTGGGGGGACAAATAAAATCGCTGCCAGATGGGGAACAATGCTCTATGGAATATGGAATACGTCCCGGGATTCATCCAATGGCATTGAGGAATTTCCCACATCTGTCACCGCAATTTTACACTTTGTCATGGAGTGCAGAGGATATTTTGCAGTTTTAAAGCTAATGTTCTTGCAATTCTATGCATTTTGCAATTTCTTATGTGTATCCATGTGATGTTTGAGTGACTCAAAAATTATGATAGGATTCGGGATTCAGGATTCAGGATTCCCACAGATTGAGAACCACTGTTCTAGTCCATTATTGATGCTTTGCCTGTTTGATGGTTAGACAGAAAGCGTATCAGGATTTCATATAAGTGTCCAAATTAGTGTCCCACTCCTTGAAAGCAGCAGCTCTAGCCTTTAGCTCAGTGCGGATGTTGCCTGTAATCCATGGCCTCTTGTTGGGATATGTATGTACGGTCACTGTGGGGCCGACGTTGTCGATGCACTTATTAAAGAAGTGATGTGTTCAAATATGCTTCAAACCTGATACATTTTCTCTCTGACAAAAAGAGGGGTGTGAACAGTTAATGTCATGAACAGTGCTTGTGCCCATAGAAATAGATGTGGCGTGCAGGGTGGGCAAGGCAAGGCCCCCCTTCCACCAATGGTAGAAGGGGGGCCTGAGTGAAACAGTTTGGGAACCCCTGGACTAAAGAGTCAGTCGATAAGAGCTTCATATTACTGTATTGGAATAAAAATTTTAACGAATTCTTATATTGATGTCACCACACGGTCAGGTCTCTGACCTCCTCCCTATAGGCCGTCTCGTCGTGGTCGGTGATCAGACCTACCACTGTTGTGTCATCAGCAAACTTAATGATGGTGTTGGAGTCGTGCCCTCAAAGCTCATCACTAAGCTAAGGACCCTGGGACTAAACACGTCCCTCTGCAACTGGATCCCGGACTTCCTGATAGGTCGCCCCTAGGTGTTAAGGGTAGGTAACAACACATCAGCCATGCTGATCCTCAACACGGGGCCCCTCAGGGGTGCGTGCTCAGTCCCCTCCTGTACTCCCTGTTCACACATGACTGCACGGCCAGGCACAACTCCAACACCATCATTAGGTTTGCCGATGGCCTGATCACCGACAACGACGAGACAGCCTATAGGGAGGAGGTCAGAGACCTGACCATGTGGTGCAAGGACAACAACCTCTCCCTCAATGTGATCAAGACAAAGGAGATGATTGTGGACTACAGAAAAAGGAGGGCCGAGCACGCCCCCATTCTCATCGACGGGGCTGTAGTGGAGCAGGTTGAGAGCTTCAAGTTCCTTGACGTCCACATCACCAACAAACTAACATGGTCCAAGCACACCAAGACAGTCGTGAAGAGGGCATGACAAAACCTATTCCCCCTCAGGAGACTGAAAAGATTTGGCATGGGTCCTCAGATCCTCAAAACGTTCTACAGCTGCACCATCGAGAGCATCCTGACGGGTTGCATCACTGCCTGGTATGGCAACTGCTCGGCCTCCGATCGCACGTCACTACAGAGGGTAGTGCGTACGGCACAGTACATCACTACCAGTCGGAGGAAGGTGTCAGAGGAAGGCCCTAAAAATTGTCAAAAACTCCTGCCGCCCTAGTCATAGACTGTTCTCTCTGCTACCGCAAGGCAAGTGGTACCGGAGCGCCAAGTCTATGTCCAAGAGGCTTCTAAACAGCTTCTACCCCCAAGCCATAAGACTCCTGAACATCTAATCAAATGGCTACCCAGACTATTTGCATTGCCCCTATTTGCTCTTTAATTATTTGTACTTTTATTTCTTATTTTTTGGTATTTCTTCTGAAAACTACATTGTTGGTTAAGGCCTTGTAAGTAAGCATTTCACTGTAAGGTCTACACTTGCTGTATTTGACACGTGTCAAATACAATTTGATTTGATAAATGTATAATTTGTACATTTCTTCATAAAAAATGTAGTTATTTATTACATTTAACTGTGTAAAACCTAGCAATACAACTTATTTCTCTGAGAGTGAGGCAGATACAGTATATAGTATTATTTGTCTCTCTGAAATGAAACCAAGTAATAGATTTTAAACAAATACATGTCTGTCATTGAACAACACCATGCCATAGTTAGATAGTGAGAAAACACACCAATCTCTATTCATAATTTCTTTAAACAATGAAGGCTATTTTACCAACATTTTTGAAAATGTATAAATAGCGTTTTGGAATTAAACTACATTTTTTGATTGTCAAATATAATTCATTTATTAGACTTACTTTGACTGAACCACTCCTCTTGTGAATGGTGATGGAAGGAAACAAATCAAAAGACAAATAAGGAAGACATTTTCAAATGGCAAATATAGCACTACAGCAATACAAACTACACACCAGAAATCACCAAATTCTACCCCTATTACATGCTTGCCAAAGTATGTGGTACATTTCACAACTCTAAGCACAAAAATCTTAACAGATCATCAAAATGGCTCATTTTTAGAAACTCTAAGCACATTTTCAATTGACCGAGTACAACAAACAAATTCACAAAGGCACTTGTTCGCTGCTCCTTTTAATTTGGATACATATTTCATCTATCTGCTTTTCAAAATACAATATTCACTTAACTTTTTATATGATTTTCTTGTAATTTGTTAACAATACAATGAACTGGGTGTGGCCTTAATTACTACATGATCATTCTCGATCAGCCAGTGTGCCTCAATAGGACAAAATAGAAAGAGTCACTCATGTGCTACCATTTGGAATTATATTGTAGTGTACAATGCACTGCTGAAATACCTGGGTTGTATGTATAATAATATACTGTTTTCCATTCATTATCTGATTTCATTGATACACTGTAAGCAGAGAGACATTAAATACTGTATCAGTTGACAAGTCACATAGAAAAGGTGATCTTGAACAGTGGTGAACCGTCATTCAGGGCAGGTGGGGTTCTGAGCCCTACCTGTTCATCCCCACCTGTTCTTTATGATATGCGACACACATTAATGTGTCACATATCAGTTTGCAAACAATGTAAAAAAATATATTTGAGTTAATAAAGCCACATACAAACATGGTCTCTTTTTTGCTTTCTTGACTAAGGCAGCTCCAAAATGCATGTGTTTCAGCCTAGCTCAGTGCTTTCTGTGGTGGTGGGGCAGCCAGTGGAAAATAGAGCGTAGCCGTTGGTAATGTTCTCTAGTTGCGCCGTGATTGGCTCAGTGTTCTGTCACTCATGAGGACACTACGTCACTGCAAAATCTACAAGGAGAGCTTGAAAATTCAAGCCCCTTGGGTGCTGCCAAAGAGTTACATTAGAAGTTCCCATCCAAGAAGGCTCAAGGTCATTGGTCACAGATAAAATGGCATCAAATCACGTTATAGTTAACGTAGCTTTGATTGGACTGATCATGTCAACATCATACTTTCAAAATCTTAGCTAGCAAGCTAGACAAGCAGTCATCATCATGAATGAAGTCAACAATCTACTGGCAAATCCTTTTCAGTCCTTGTCATATGAAGAGAAATTATAGATAAAACGTACAGTTGAAGTCGGAAGTTTACATACACCTTAGCCAAATAGATTTTAACTCTTTCACACTTCCTGACATTTAATCCTAGTAAAAATTGTTTTAGGTCAGTTAGAATCACCACTTTATTTTATGAATGTGAAATGTCAGAATAATAGTAGAGAGAGTGATATATTTCAGCTTTTATTTCTTTCATCACATTCCCAGTGGGTCAGAAGTTACATACACTCAATTAGTATTTGGTATTGCCTTTAAATTCTTTAACTTGGTGTCAAACGTTTCGGGTTGCCCTCCACAAGCTTCCCGCAATAAGTTTGGTGAATTGTGGCCCATTCCTCCAGACAGAGCTGGTGTAGAGTCAGGTTTGTAGGCCTCCTTGCTCGCACACGCTTTTTCAGTTCCGCCCACAAATTTTCTATGGGATTGAGGTCAGGGCTTAGTGATGGCCACTCCAATACCTTGACTTTGTTGTCCTTAAGCCATTTTGCCACGACTTTGGAAGTATGCCTGGGGTCATTGTCCATTTGGAAGACCCATTTGCGACCAAGCTTTAACTTCCTGACTGATGTCTTGAGATGTTGCTTCAATATATTCACATAATTTTCCTCCCTCATGATGCCATCTATTTTGTGAAGTGCACCAGTCCCTCCTGCAGCAAAGCACCCCCACAACATGATGCTGCAATCCCCTGTGCTTCACGGTTGGGATGGTGTTCTTCAGCTTGCAAGCCTCCCCCTTTTTCCTCCAAACATAACAATGGTCATTATGGCCAAACAGTTCTATTTTTGTTTCATCAGACCAGAGGAAATTTATCCAAAAAGTACGATCTTTGTCCCCATGTGCAGTTGCAAACCGTAGTCTGGCTTTTTTATGGCGGTTTTGGAGCAGTGGCTTCTTCCTTGCTGAGCGACCTTTCAGGTTATGACGATATAGGACTCGTTTTACTGTGGACATAGATACTTTTGTACCTGTTTCCTCCAGCATCTTCACAAGGTCCTTTGCTGTTGTTCTGGGATTGTTTTGCACTTTTCACACCAAAGTACGTTCATCTCTAGGAGACAGAACGTGTCTCCTTCCTGAGCGGTATGACGGCTGCGTGGTCCCATGTTGTTTATACTTGCGTACTATTGTTTGTACAGATGAACGTGGTACCTTCAGGCATTTGGAAATTGCTCCCAAGGATGAGCCAGACTTGTGGAGGTCTACAATATTTTTTCTGAGGTCTTGGCTGATTTCTTTTGATTTTCCCATGATGTCAAGCAAAGAGGCACGGAGTTTGAAGGTAGGCCTTGAAATACATCCACAGGTACACCTCCAATGGTCTCAAATTATGTCAATTAGCCTATCAGAAGCTTCTAAAGCCATGACATAATTTTCTGGAATTTTCCAAGCTGTTTAAAGGCACAGTCAACTTAGTGTATGTAAACTTCTGACCCACTAGAATTGTGATTCAGTGAAATAATCTGTCTGTTAGCAATTGTTGGAAAAATTACTTGTGTTATGCACAAAGTAGAAGTCCTAACAGACTTGCCAAAACTATAGTTTGTCAACAAGAAATTTGTGGAGTGGTTGAAAACCGAGTTTTAATGACTCCAACCTAAGTGTATGTAATCTTCCGACTTCAGCTGTATCGGTGCTCATCGGCCATTGGACATAAACATTACACAACAAGTTGGAAATTGCAAATTCAAATTCAGTGGTTTGGAAGGAATCAGTGGCTAACTGCAAGCGTTGCAAAGCAATCACTAGCCTGCTATTCAGTGGAGAAGGTCCAAGTCTGGGTTTAAGGGTCTCTTTTCCATGCTTATTAAAAGCATATGTTACACCCCTGAAAAAGGGTAGAAAGAATCACGATAGTGATACGGAATGTTTACTCATTGAACGTTTAGTGCAATCATTGTACATAAATAACACATTTTACAGAACAACAGATCTACAGGAACGATAGGTTTTGTAGGGTACAAGGCTTATTCAAATCATAACAGTATACACTGTACATCACTGAAACAAATACTGTTTTCAATATAACTGTCAAGCAAAGCTTTAACTCAGTAAACCATAACACAATTCATCAACAGGCAACAAAGTGTTTGAAAAACAACCACACAAATAACGCCGCAAAACATCTTACCAACAGCGCACACGTTCATTCACAATCGACATAAAATGGCAGCTACGTAGCAGTACCTAGCAGTACGAAGCTAGCTGCAACCGAGCACGGCTCACATTACTCTCTGCAAACCCAACCAACTTCCTCAACATGTTACTAAACAAACCTTAAACACTCTTGACATGTTATCAAGTTATTACATTTAAATTACTCTTTTTAATCATCAATAATGTACCTGAAAAAGGGTAGAAAGAATCACGATAGTGATACGGAATGTTTACTCATTGAACGTTTAGTGCAATGAGAAAAAGACCGCGAATTCTCCGTGAACTTGAGTGGAGACCAGAGCAATCGATCTCAGGCTCATAGATTAAGAGCATTTAGTAGATCACAGATTAGCACTTTTATCCACGACAACATAAAGGAATCAACATAACGTTTACACATTCCTCTCACAATTCGTACCCTTTGTATGCTTGACGGATTTTAACAGAATTATATAAATGTTATCAATCTATCAACTAATACTGACTGCATGATCTTCTTAACCTTAGATGTTTTAAGATCCTCACATACTATGAATTTACTAATACTTTTTAATGTATAACAGGCTATTAGTATTTCCTTTAACCTGTCACACATAAACATTCACATGCAACACCATGGGCCAGAAAAGGTTGAATGCATTGGCCATGCTGTCAATCCAGCATGACTTCTGCCGCATTCAAAACAACTGGAAACTCTGAACTGGGAAATCTCAGACTTCAGTGAGTTCAAGACTACTGGGAACTCAGAAGAAAAACAAGCCCCGACTGGGAAAATACGTTTTGAACGGTCATCCAACACAGAATTCTAAGTCGGGAACTCTGGCCTCTTTCTAGAGATCCAACCTGAAGATCACCGACATCATGATTCGACCTTGTTTTCTGTTTTTGTTTCCAGTTGTCTTGAAAGCACCATAAATCCAGAGAATGCCAGACTTTGATGGCAACGTTTGATGATGAAATCTGCCCACAAGAAGGACCGCCACGCCACATTCCTGTTCAAGTGAGCATAGCACAACAAGGTGAGTCCAAAAATATCTTGTATGTTGCTGCGTAAATTATGTAATTTGCCAGGGAGATACAGTGGGGCAAAAAAGTATTTAGTCAGCCACCAATTGTGCAAGTTCTCCCACTTAAAAAGATGAGAGAGGCCTTTTTGATCTTGGCCATAGTGGAGTTTGGAGTGTGACTGTTTGAGGTTGTGGACAGGTGTCTTTTATACTGATAACAAGTTCAAACAGGTGCCATTAATACAGGTAACGAGTGGAGGACAGAGGAGCCTCTTAAAGAAGAAGTTACAGGTCTGTGAGAGCCAGAAATCTTGCTTGTTTGTAGGTGACCAAATACTTATTTTCCACCATAATTTGCAAATAAATTCATAAAAAATCCTACAATGTGATTTTCTGGATTTTGTTTTCTCATTTTGTCTGTCATAGTTGAAGTGTACATATGATGAAAATTACAGGCCTCTCTCATCTTTTTAAGTGGGAGAACTTGCACAATTGGTGGCTGACTAAATACTTTTTTGCTCCACTGTATGTATAGTATAGCTAAGAAAGTAATGCTATGTGTATATTGTGTAGTAAGATGTTAGTAGCCTATGTGCCTCACCCTAATAATTTGGTACCTTTCCCACTTATAATTTCAGGCTAGGGTCTATTTTTCTCTACTTCCTGTCTGACTGACATGCCCAAAGTAAACTGCCTGTTACTGAGGCCCAGAAGCCAGGATATGCATATAACTGGTACCATTGGATATAAAACACTTTGAAGTTTTTATAAATGTTAATATAATGTATGAGACTATAACACAATTGATATGGTAGGAGAAAATCCAAAGAATGTTTTGAGAGTCCATGCTCCTACAATGGAATGCTATGGGGCATTTGCAATTCCAGCTTCCAGATTGCAATTCCTATGGCTTCCACTAGATGTCAACAGTCTTTGTTGAAGGTTTCAGGCTTGTTTCTTCCCAAACGAGGAAGAATTTAGAGTTTTGGTACTGGGAGTCAGAGTTGGAAATCAGTCTGTGCGCACGCACGATGAAGAGGACACGCACCTGCTAATTTTACTTTCCTATTGAACATACATCTTTCTGTACAAAATATTATAGTTTACTTACATTTTATGGTACCTGAGGATTAGATAGAAACGTATTTTGACTTGTTTTAACAAAGTTTAGCGGTAGCTTTTTGGATTCCTTTCTCTGCATGTTGAACGAGTGGATTACTCAAATCGATGGCACCAACTAAACAGACTTTTTGGGATATAAAGAAGGATTTTATCTAACAAAACGACCATGCATGCTGTAGCTGGGACCCTTTGGATTGCAAATCAGAGGAAGATTTTCAAAAAGTAAGTGAATATTTAATCGCTATTTGTGATTTTATGAAGCCTGTGCTGGTTGAAAAATATTTTGATGTGGGGCGCCGTCCTCAAACAATCGCATGGCATGCTTTCGCTGTAAATCCTATTGTAAATCGGACAATGCAGTTAGATGAACAAGAATTTAAGCTTTTAACCAATATAAGACACTTGTATGTACCTAGATGTTTAATATCCATAATTTTTATGATTATTTATTTGAATTGCGCGCCCTCTAATTTCACCGGAAGTTGTCGACAGGTCCCCTACTGTCCCCTAAGAAGAACTTAGCCTACTGTTCGGACTTGGTGGTGCACATGTAGCCTATAGCCTGTTTTAGAGAAATGTCATCATCGAATATTGTAAGAGCTTTCATCGTCTCTGCGTATATGCCCCCTTTATTAATCCTACGGTTCTGACTTGGTGTACAGGGAGAATACTATAAGAACAGTCCATGTTCTGAATTCTGTCGCTGTACATTTCAAAAGTACTGAACAAATAGTTAGATTGACTTAGTCCGTCTTAGCTCGCTCATTAATGACTTAATCGAAATTACGGATAGCCTCTTATCCGCTCATCGTTCCCTTATTCCATAGTTTGTATATCTCAATTGTCAGTAGAAACCACATTTGTTTAAGCAAGTCAGCCATATCAGCTATGTTTTTTTAAGGCAGTAAATTAGGCTGAATGAACTGTTTCGCTGCCAGACTAGGCTCCGCTGATAGCCGGGTGTAGCAGTGGTGAGGATTCCCTCCGTGGTGCTGAAAAGAAAGTTCTGCTGTTGGGACAGCTTTATGTAGGCCCTAACAGTTTGTGGGCACGTTTGTCACCGTTATAATGCAATTAATGTATTGTTTAGTGTTGTATTGTGTAGTGGCTTTACTGGCATGCATCCCCCCGAAAAATGGTTGCGTTTGCGCCACCAAGATTTACATGCTAAAATTGCCACTGCGCTTGAACAATGTTGCATGGGGCAGAAATAGCATACAACACCATGGTACGTTTTTACAGTAGCCAACTGCTTTACAATAGCCCTATTTCTGATTATTTGTCCTGCTTATGTACTGTATAAGGCTAATGAAACTGTAAGACTGACATATTTCTCAACATGCTCACAACCTGCCATTGGGTACATATTCTTTTTTTATATTTGTTTTATGCCTGTCAATTTATATAGTCAAATACTGTATGGAAAATAGTATTCACCATCTACTATTCTTTCTATTTAGCACTTCCAAAAGAACAGTTTTGAAATGTGTATCTTGTATTTTTTGCTATTGGATTAAAAGGTAGTTAAAATGACTGACTGTTGAGCCTAACATTATCTGATGTATTGGTGACTAAACAAAATGTGCTCATGGTATTTCACAGAAAACGTTGATATTGCATGAATGACTAAACCCCAATGAATGCACAATCAAAGATTCTGAACATAAGATAGGGGGAATTAAGTGTTATCAGTTAAGAGTTTTGTACTCAGAGTTTTTTTAATATACCACTTACATCTGAAAAATTTGCTAAAGTCTTTGACAAAAACGGTAACTGACCCTTGGGCTTTTTCCCTCTAAAACAGTCTGCCTCATTCTTCTTCTTCCCTCCTGATCCTGACCGTGGCACCTGATTGGCCACGGGTTCCTGAAATCGCTCCGCTCCTGGCACCTCTTTGTGGACGTGGTAGGAGAGGTTTCTCAGGATGCAGACACAGTTCTCTACTGACTGAGAGAGAGGAGCATAAACAACACAAAGATGCTTATCAAAGACAGAAGATGCATAGAATATAGGGAGGATCTGATTCACACATGTGGTCCAGAATACTTTTGGTTAATGTACTGATTCGCACTCCCGCCATAGTGTTTTAGTTGGAATTTACATGTGCTCAACCATGTCTGCGGTCACCTTATTGTCTGTCTCCTTGTTGGCAACCGCTGACTGTAGGGCATGGAGGAGAGCGTCCACCAGCCCCTCACACTCCCTCAGCCTCTGGCGAGCCTCTGCCCCATCTGAGCTCACATTCCTGGGACAACACAGGTCTATTAGTGGAGCGGATTAAGTTAGTATAGCGTCACTATTAGTTAGCATAGCGTCACTATTAGTTAGCATAGCGTCACTATTTGCAAGCTGTCAGTAACTCATTTACCATTACGTCCAATTTAGAAATGTCCTATTAATGGAGCAATAAACTCTCAATTACTCTTGTGTAAGGTTCCATGACCTTGTCATCTATGTAGCTGATATATTGTACCTGAGACACCCTGAGGTGTTCTTGAACACGGTTGTCCACTCTGTCTCCTGGGGTCTTGAGTGCTCAGTGAGGTCTCTCCTCCAGCCAGAGTGGGGGATGATGACCTCATCAGTCAGCGTCTGGAGCCCATGATTGATGACCATCATCTTCAGAGGCTCATGGGAGGACAGATTCCACAGGGTTCCTATACGTAAAATAATATGGATATGTAAGTTACTGTTAGTAAAGTGAGGTGGTTGGGTAATAATCAGGGTGACTCATGACCATTGCAGAGATGTTTGTACAGGACTTCTGTCATAGGCTCACTGTACCTGTGACCAACTCTGTGACCTCCATGTTACTGGACTTCCTCAGCAGTCTGACCAGGGCCGGGATGCCGTCACAGTTCTTGATGGCCACCTTGTTGTGGTGGTCTTTCCCGTAGGAGATGTTCCTCAGGGCTCCACAGGCCTTGCGGTGGACCTCGGCTTTAGGGTGGTCCAGGAGGCCCACCAGTACTGGAACCCCCTTCAGCTGCCTGACGTCCTGCTTTATGCGGTCGTTCTCGTAGCACAGGTGCTGCAAGTAGGCGGCGGCGTTGGACTTGACCGGGTCCATGGGGTGGCTGAGCATGGTGATGACCTCACTCAGGTTGGGGTCCCTCCAGCAGGGGTCCTTACGGATGCTGTCCAGGCTGACCATGCTACTGCGCTTGTGGGGGAACTGTAGCATCTGTGCCCTGGACATGGCCTGGAAGAAGGAGATGGGATCCCCATCCACCTGGGACATGAGAGCCTCCTCGTATCCACCTCTGAAAAAATATAAAGGGATGGAGGGGTTAAGTGGGGAGGGGGGGCTGAGACAAGGGAAAGAGATAGGCCTATATGTAGAGAGAGACAGACAGAAAGCACAGAAAACAATTAGATTTTATTTGTTGAACAATTACTGTTATTTGCTCAGGTATTTTCTCTGAACAGTTGTGCAAACAGACATTTTATCTTCACAGCCTGAGTTCCTGGTATATGGAGAGAAAGAGGGAGAGCAAAAGATAGGGAAAGAGAGACAGAGGTAGAGGGAGGAGAGATGGTGTCCAGTAGCCTCTGTAAACAGCTCATTCACAGCTTATGAGCTGAGGAAAGTGCTGCTGTCAGTCAGTAATACAGGTGAAACCTTATTTATCGACTGGTGGCAGGCAGCTTCCCCTGATTGATACCACATGCTCCTAATCTGCTGGTCATCTGTCTCGCCCTCCTCACCATGTTGACACCACAGGGACTACTGCAGCTAGCAGCTCCTACTGGGGCACACTGCTATGGAATGCAATATGGACATTGACAGGTTCTAATCCATATTGAGCTGAAATAATGTGTTGAGTTGTATGGTATGATTCTCTAGTCTCCTCTTTTGGAAATGTGTTCATAAACTACATACAAGCAATTGAATCAGATTTTGAGGGTCAGTGTGTATGATGAAGAGTTCTCTCTTCACTGAAAACAGCATTTATGCAGATAATGATAGAGTATATGACTCCTCTTCTATTTGTCAGTAGCAAACGTTACACAGAATATGCCCTCATTTTTCGAATGACTACCTACACACAGCGAAAATCAATGCCCTGTCTTGAAGAAAGCATTAGCTTTTGTTAAGGGTAAACTCATTTACAGAGAGGGTATTGATATTTGTGTTGTAAAAATGTAATGTTCTTTTACTATTGTCCATCCTCTGAGTTCAAATAACTCACCAGTCTTATTAGCTTGGATCTGCTGCTATGGAGTTCTGCTGTCATGCTTGTGCCTAACTAGCTAGCCCATATCCTAACCTGGTTCTGGAAGGTTCCCTCAGGAGCTCCATGGTAGTGATGGGTCTGAGCTGGTGGATTCCACCCAGGGTGTCGTCCCCTGGTCCTTCCTTCCCGGTTTGGTTGGTCAGGCCCACCTGGCCGTAGATGTCCCTGGAGAGGGGCAGGGTGTAGTGACCCCCAGGCTGGGGCTGGTAGTTCCTGGAGGGCCAGTAGGTGTGGAGGGAGCTCTGGTGGACACCACCTCGAGACAGGCTGCCATACCCAGCACACATGCCACCCCCCAGGCCAGGAAAGCGAGGGTCAGGGAGGGTGTAGGCGCTGTTCTGCCCTTCAGGCTTCTCTGTCTGGGGCTCACTGATGGTGTTGTTGTAGGGAGGAGGGAGAGTGTTGGTGGTAACAGTGGTTGTGATAGGGGTTGTGAGAGCCTCAGAGGAGTGTTGGCCGTTGGTTAGAGGACTGGGCTTCAGAGATGGGTCGTCTGAAACCAAGGGGATCTGGGGAACCGGGGGAGGCTGCGGTGCTGGGGGAAGCTGGGGGGCGGGGGTGTCTGGAGTGCCCAGAGTGTCTGCCTGGTCACTCCCCAGTTCAACAGCCTTGGGGTCCTGTAGAGAGGAAGTCACACAGTTAATCTCAGTACATCTGTCAGACTCAGTCTTACTATAGGATCTAATAATCCCATCTCCAGTCCAACCAATGAGACTACATTCTCAACCTGCGCTCAGTGCCTCAAACTATGTTTATCACTATTACGACACCACTAGTACATCTACCACCAAAACTACTACTATAATTCTTTTCCCACCAGCAGAGAACACAAAATGGCACAGTTTGATAAACATTTAACTCTCCATTAAACAAAACAAGAATCCCCCACCAGCTCTTGTCTCACAGGAATGATCCATCATTTTTATTCCAGCAGATTTCTGGCTTTGAGGTGGGCCAGTAAATAAAGAATTCTGTTTGACTGCCAGTGAAATTGTATTTCCCTAGAGTTTAGATTGGACTGTGATGAAACAAGCTGAGGTCCAGCTAGTAGTGTTGAGTACTACAGTAAACTGCAGAAAATGTAAATGGTCTGTTTGATAGAACAAGGTCAACATATAATCAGTGTTTTTATCTTGCACCACTACAAATATGATGTAAATATGTATGAAGTCAGATGACTCAAATAGTCTGACTCAGATGTATAGTACACCACATGGCCAAAAGTATATGGACACTGCTTCAAATTAGTAGATTTGGCTATTTCAGCCACATCCGTTGCTGACAGGTGTATAAAATCGAGCACATAGCCATGCAATCTCCATAGACAAACACTGGCAGCAGTAGAATGGCCCGTACTGAAGAGCTCAGTGACTTTCAACATAGCACCGTCATAGGATGACACCTTTCCAACAAGTCAGTTTTTAAAAATTTTGCCCTGCTAGAGCTACCCCGGTCAACTGTAAGTGTTGTCATTGTGAAGTGTAAACATCTAGGAGCAACAACGGCTCAGCCGCAAAGTGGTAGGCCACACAAGCTCACAGAACTGGACCGCTCACTACCGAGCGGTATCTCTGGAAGCAACGTCAGCACAAGAACTGTTCATCGGGAGCTTCATGAAATGGGTTTCCATGGCCGAGCAGCCACACACAAGCCTAAGATCACCATGTGCAATGCCAAGCGTCGGCTGGAGGGGTGTAAAGCTCGCCGCCATTAGACTCTGGAGCAGTGGAAACACATTCTCTGGAGTGATGAATCACGCTTCACCATCTGGCAGTCCGACGGACAAATCTGGGTTTGGCAGACACCAGGAGAACACTACCTGCCCCAATGTATAGTGCCAACTGTCAAGTTTGGTGTAGGAAGAATAATGGTCTGGAGCTGTTTTTCATGTTTCGGTGAAGGGAAATCCTAATGCTACAGCATTCAATGACATTCAAGACGATTCTATGCTTCCAACTTTGTGGCAACAGTTTGGGGAAGGCCCTTTCCTGTTTCAGCATGACAATGCCACGTGCACAAAGCGAGGTCCATACAGAAATATTTCGTTGGGATTGGTGTGGAAGAACTTGACTGGCCTGCACAGAGCCATGACCTCAACCCCGCCAAACACCTTTGGGAGGAGTTGGAATGCCGACTGCGAGTCAGGCCTAATCGCCCAACATCAGTGGCCGACCTCACTCATGTTCTTATGGCTGAATGGTAGCAAGTCCCTGCAGCAATGTTCCAACATCTAGTGGAAAGCCTTCCCGGAAGAGTTGAGGCTGTTATAGCAGCAAAGGGGTGACCAACTCCATATTAATGCCCATGATTTTGGAATGAGATGTTCGACAAGCAGGTGTCCACATACTTTTGGTCATGTAGTGTATGAATGTGGAAATAGTAGCCATTCTCTACACTAGGATAAGCTTTGGGGCCTTCTCTGTTAGCTGCTACTTCCCCAAGAAAAATTGTGTCAGCCTGGCACGCACCAGCCTTCAGTTCAAAAAGCTATGGCCATTAAATGTACATTCTGTTGAATTGCAATTCGTCTCTGGCGGATGGCTCAGATTAAAATCATGGCTCACCAGGGCTGCAGATGAAAAACACAGTCCAACAGGAAATTGTTTATTATTGTTTCCCATTGTTCTGGGATAAATCTTAATGCACAGAGATAGGGTGTTTTATAGGACATATAATGAAGGAGTAATCCATGCTTCAGATTACAGTGGAGCAGAGAATGATTACAGTATGATCCTGGGGGAAATGACAGCTGATTGCTAAATTAGGGAATTAAAGCAAGCATTATATAGGGGATATGGGTGATAAATGAGGTAATTAAAGTAAGCATTATATAGGGGATATGGGTGATAAATTAGGTAATTAAAGTAAGCATTATATAGGGGAAATGAGTGATAAATTAAGTAATTAAAGTAAGCATTGTACAGGGGATAAAGACCTCTGCCTCTGAGTATTGTGTCTCTGTAGTGGAACTGCCATTGGTGGAGGTGACCACGGAAGTGTTGGAGGTGGGTGTGTCCAGGTCATCGTCTGCAGGCAATGGATGCTCCACCGGGGGCTCCTTGGGCTCCAGGATCATGGCCCCCAGAGAGGAGGGCCCCTCTGGGATCTGCTCCTACACAACAGGAGAAAGAGTTAGCTACACACTCAGACTCCTACACAACAGACATGGCACGCACAGCAAAGGGAAGAGATTTAGTTAGAGACATCCTACTCCTACAGACCAAGTGCAGAAGAGAAAGTTTCACAGAGAGAGAGAGAGGGCTCAGTACCCTTTGTAAAGAGAGGGAGGAATACAGACATGAACTAAAGGTGACAGGCCCGGTGAGAGCAGGAGAGGGTATTATCTAAATGTGAGAATGAGCTCCACCTGTTTAATTAAAGTGCGGCGGTTTGATTTCTCCTGAGACCCTCTCGCCCCGTGGACCAATCTGCTACTGCCATTCTGCTGACCTTTCACTTCCCCTGCTGACTGCTCGCAATTGTTCATTTTTAAGCCCTCGCTTTCAACCACCCACCTCACTGTATAGGCTATAGAGCAAGGCCATAAAACTATTCAGAACTTCCACACTGATGTGTGGCCATGTATGGGGAATGGAAAAGAGTAGAGAATGCTATAGTAATCAGGGTTGGCACTAGCCCACCACCTCGTGGGCAAAACATTTTAGTGGCCCCCCTCTTGACGGCAGAGAGAAAAATGTTACGTTTTCAAGTTAATTTCCTGTAATTCTACACATTTTTCCATGACTTATGCCATGTTAATATGATATCTGAGTGAGAGTAACTAAGAAAATCAATGGGGTACCCTAGAGGTCAGGGCCCCTGGGCACATGCCCTTCGTGCCTGGTCGGTAATTCAGCCATGATTACTACAAGTTTAGATAGTTGGGTAGACTACCTTACCAATCAAAAAATAGCTGACATGAGCTAATTGAATGACTGACATAACAAGAGGGACTGCTGATGCACAACCATTTTTTTATTACACCTTGTGTATTCTATTATTCTTTTTTTACCCCTATTTCTCCCAATTTGGTAGTTACTGTCTTGTCCCACCACTCACTGCCATGCGTACTCCGAAACATGACCCTGCCAAGCCACACTGCTCCTTGACACACTGCTCGCTTAACCCGGAAGCCAGCCCCACCAATGTGCCGGAGGAAACACCATACAACTGGTGATACGAATCAGTGTGCATGCACCCGGCCTGCCACAAGGAGTTGCTAGAGCGCGATGGGACAAGGACATCCTGGCTGGCCAAACCCTCCCCTAACCCGGACGACTCTGTGCCAATTGTACACCACTTTATGGGTCTCCCGGTTGCGGCCGGCTGTGACAAAGTCCGGGATCAAACCCAGATCTGTAGTGTGCTGTGCTGTGACTGTACTGTGATGCAGTGCCTTTAGAGTGCTGCGCCACTCGGTAGGCCGTATTCTACTATTCTAACGCTCAACAGTAAATTGAGTCCCCGACTGAGTTCCTAAACTGGTTGGGGGCCCCCTAGCAGCCGGGGGCCCTAGCCAACCACCTATGTCACTTGTGCCTAGGGCCGGCCCGGGTAGTAATTGTGGAGGTTCAGATGCTGATAGAGTTGATGTGTTAAAAGATTAATGAGGAGAAATGTTTTGGCATAATTACTGAGATATAACAATGTCCTGCCTTTAATCAGCCCTTTCCATCCAGTAGCTAGCCTCAGGCATACAGGGTAATTTAGTTATGTATGCTTATTTACTTCAAGAAGAAACTAACACACTGGTTTAACAACGTTGTTTGCACGTCATTTCAACTAAATAACGTTGAACCAACGTGGAATAGATGTTGAATTGACATCTGTGCCCAGTGGGATTGTAGTTTTCCCCAAAACAAGGATTTATTAAATATAGAACATAAACAACTTAAAATGGGTCTATAAATAGACTAAAGAGGCATAAAATAAGAACATAATGACCCATAATAAATGTTTCCATGTTTTTGCTTAATACTCTTTAGACAAGGACAATTCGGTTTTGATCACATACTAAAGCCCAAGAGTGTCTGAATCTGAGATCTTAGTCAATAGGATCATCATTAGAACCACATTCACCATGAGGGAGAATTTAGATTTATGTGCCAATATCTCTTGCAAGCCAGCAGATAATCTGTCAACATAAAAATCACCGCATCATATCTCACCATACTAAATGAAAGTCCTCTCAATCCTACTGTGCAGAAACAAATGAGAATACCAGGTTGCTCGTCTTATTGAAACATACTAGAACTGAATTCAGCAGTATTCCAACTTCATGAAGCAATATGTAAAATAGTCCACATAAAATCCAAAGGTTTAATAGTGGGGGCCTGAATGTAAAATAGTCCACAGAATGTGGAGCAGGAGGTATAATAATAATGGATAACTCATTAATGCAATGGGAGAGCTCGATTCACTCGCAGCCTCCATTTCCCAAACATACAATGTCAAACATGAGAGCCCTCATCTTCATGCAAATACGTTTGTCAGAGTAGAGAGAGAGAAGGAGAGATGAAAGCCCAATGGTTGTCACACAGCAGAGAGAGAGAGAGGAAGAGAGAGCGAGAGAAAGAAAGAGTGAGAGAAAGAGAGCCAAAGAGAGAGAGAGACAGAGCGAAAGAGAGAGAGAGCCAAAGAGAGGAAAGGACAGGAGATGATGCAGGCTTAAACAGCCTTGGAGGGATGAATGACTGGAGGTATTGCAAAGCAGAGGTAAATGAATAGCTGGGTGGCTAGGAATAGGCAGGGTATCTCTGTTCGCTAAAGGAAGGCTTGATGGAGGGCTTGAGCGATGGTAATAGGGTTTGAAAGCGGGATAGAGGGATAGATAGTGAGGTTAGGGACTTGTGAAAAAAATCACACCTGGCCCTGTTTTTAGATTAGACTTCCAACAAATCTTTCAGACACTGTGCAGCCATACCTCCATTTGACCAGCCATCACTTATCATCAAACACTCAAAGCACTCATCCATCCATAGAACACTGTTCAACTACCATATCTTTTCCTCCATCACATCAAATAAATATCCTCATATTCCTTAATCTACAGCCTGTATTTGCTGTTTACCAATGAGATTAATTAGATAGATGTTAGAGGCACTGAAGCAGGGGACAAAGTGACACGATTAGTGCCTTGTTACATTCAGCTGTCCAATGGGGGCTGACTGCACGACAGTATAGCGGAAAGGCCCACAGTCTGATCTTCTGCTGAGTGAGTTCAGATTTAGTCGCCGGGTCAAGGGCACTTCAGACGCAAGCCACATTTAATACTTGTCACAACCTCATTTTGATAGATGAATCATGCTGCCCTCTATCCCGGTATTAATGCAGATCAGAGGAGAAACTGTGATCCTGTTGGAATTAACACTGACAATGCAGTCAATTTGGGTTCATCAGATAGAGGAGAGAGAAATGTGTATTGCTCCAGTACTTGATGTCAAATGAACGTGTGCACAAAATGTATGTAAATACAGTAATCATCTGTCATAATAGATATACTCCCAGGGTTCATAATTAGACAGGATCAGAGCAAGAAGATTACTTGTTTTTGTGCTGTAATGCAGCCAAGATGTGGGAGGAAAACATTTTCTGTCCACATTACACAAACACAGCATTGTCCAATCTCCCAGCACAGCGATGCGTAAGCCATTTATGAAATGCTCTTATCCAGAGCAATTAGGGTTAAGTGCCTTGCTCAAGGGTACAACGACAGATTATTGGAGATTCAAACAAGCAATCTTTTGGTTACTAGCCCAACACACTTAATTGCTAGGTGATCTGCCGCCATTAGGATTTCCCATCTTATTCACTGCGGTGCCAAGACTAATTTCCATTGAGAATAAGGACAGGACACCTCTCATCCCTTGTGTTTGTCTGTGCAGGATGCAGGAAACAGGAAGCAGGTGGCAGGAAGCCCCCTGGTGCACAAACAATGAAATACTGCATGGTCATATTTAATGTCATTCTAACTTGCAGTTTCTGGCTGGCCAACCTGGTCTCAGAGCATTTTGTATTATTCTGTATGTTAATCCAAGACACTGTTACGTTTGGTATGGTTACATAAGACAGATACAAACGGCTGCATGGATGGGTGGGTGGGCATATAACCTGAACATCTAGCAACCTGGGGTGGATGGGTGGGTGTATAACACAAATGTCTAGCAACCCAAAGGTTACAAGTTCAAATCTCATCACGGGCAACTTTAGCTAATTAGCAACTTTGCAACTACATAGCATGTTAGCTAACCATAACTTTAACCCCTTAACCTAACTGCTAAACTTAACCCTAACGTTAACGAGCTAGAAAGAATTCATAACATATCATACGTTTTGCAAATTCGTAACATATCATACGTTTTGCAAATTCGTAACGTATTGTACGTTTCGCAAATTCATAACATATAATACCAATTGTAATTTACAACATATCATACGAAATAGGTGATGGACATCCAGAAATTAATACATACCATACCATACAAAACATAACATATCATATTATATTAAATGGAGTGTCTCGAATTTACATTCAGAATAATGCAAAATGCTCTGAGACCAGGTTGGGCTGGCGGTGTGTTTGGTGGTTGGCTGGCTGGCTGGCGGTGTGCTGGGTGTAAAAGCGTATGAAGCAGCAGCAGCACATTCCCCTGTGGGTGGTTATCACTCAGCCTCCTCTCATAATGTTACCATGATTAACAGCCTCTCCATATGGCCTGCAGTATACACACTGAGCAGAGGTGTTAACAGCATGTCCCTGAGCACACACGAGGAATGGGAAACTGCAACACACTGATCTGAGAGGAGACAATAATGCTTTCCCCTTCATGAAACAAGCATAGCATACAGAATACAGCACAGCTGTGGATGGGGCTCCTGTAGGGAAAGCATCAGAGGGAAAATAGGGAGGATAGAGAAGAGAAAACAAATACTAAATCAAAACACTTACCCCTTTCACCTCTGCAGGCATTGCCAAATCCCTTTGATTTGCTTCCCCAACAAATGATGGACAGAATCAGTCCTCTGTGAGATGAGACCACTGCGTCTGTTTCCCCCCTTCTGCTATTTTCTGCCTTGACTTTCCCTGCGAGTGTGGAGGCAGTTCAGACATGAGCAACCATCCTTCCTCCCGGACTCTCAATAACGCACATACGCGCGTAGGCACATGCACACGCTCTCTCTCTCTCTCACACACACACACACACACATAGACACACACATATGGACACACTGGCACACACTCTCTCACACATTCACACAGTGGGCTCAGATGAATGCTGCACTTTCCCTCGTGAAAGAGATGCTGAATCAACAACAAAAAGGCAACCTCATCACTACACAACCCTCTCTGCTGTCATAGAAACAAACAGCTGTATCCAAGTTCTGGGTTAGTAGCAAGATGGTGGTTAAATCACACCTAAAGAAACACTGCTAAATACTGCTATATAAACGCTGATTACATAGTTGTAAAGACCAGTAATCTGTATGCTCTGTATACTCTCTCGCCCAAGCAGAGAGAAACAGTGAAACACACACACACACACACACACACACACACACACACATTTCCCTCTGGGCTGACAAACAGATGCAGCTGGAGCAAGGAGAAGGCTGGCTGCACTAGCCCAGCCCTGTCACCCACGTGCAGGACAGACCGAGGGAGGGATATAGGGAAAAAGGGGATGGAGGGAGAGAAGGATGGAGGGATGGAGGAGAGGAGGAGAGGAAGGACACTCTGGGTACAGCAGGAAAAGAGAGCCCCACATACCGAGATAGCAGCCTCCAGTAAAACTAGACATTTGCATGTAATTAAATGATACAACATTACATTTGAATATTAAACCCACTCATCTAAAGAGACACTAAAATCCTCCCCCTATAGTGCTCTGTGAAAACATGCCTTGCACCATAGAGTGATGTAAGCTCCAACTCATGGTCAGTGAAATGCAAATGCAAAACAGAAAGCTACACATAGTGAACAAAATATGTTTGTCATTGATTTGAATATTACAGTAATAGGATTTTTTTTATTTAACCTTTATTTAACTAGGCAGTAATAGGATGGCTTAAAGGTTCAATGCAGCCGTTTTTATCTCAATATCAAATAACTTCTGGATATCTATTAAGCACCTTGGGCCTCCCGAGTGGCGCAGCGGTCTAAGGCACTGCATCGCAGCGCTAGCGGCGTCACTGCAGATCTGGGTTCGATACTAGGCATGAGGCAGCACACAATTGGCCCAATGTTGTCCGGGTTAGGGGTGGGTTTGGCTGGCTGGGGTGTCTTTGTGCTCTAGTGACTCCTGTGGCGGGCCGGGTACATACACAGTCGCCAGGTGTACAGTGTTTCTTCTGACACATTGGTGTGGTTGGCTTCTGGGTTAAGTGAGCAGTGTGGCTTGGCTGGTTGGATTTTGGGGGACACATGGCTCTCAACCTTCGCCTCTCCTGAGTCTGTACAGAAGTTGCAGCGATGGGACAAGATTGTAACTACCAATTGGATATCATGAAGAAAAAAAAAAACATTTAAAGCACCTTACTGTGATTGCTTTAAATTAAAATGGTCAAAAATAACCAATAATAGCTTCTTAGCAAAGAGCAATTTCTCAAGCTAGAATCTTGCTAGAACTGTCTAGGAGTGGTCTGAGTGGGGAGGGGAAAAGTGACAACTGGTTGTTTTGGGCAGAGAGGTTTGGAGCTCTCTTTCTTATTGGTCTATTAACTAATTTATCACCTGGTGATGTCACCAAGTAGGCCAAAACTCCATCCAACCAAAACAGGCTGAATATATCTGGCAGTCTTTTCATACAGCCCTTGCACTATCATCATTTTCACAATTTCACAGTAATATTCCAACCTCATAGTGTGTAAATACACTGCTCAAAAAAATAAAGGGAACACTTAAACAACACAATGTAACTCCAAGTCAATCACACTTCTGTGAAATCAAACTGTCCACTTAGGAAGCAACACTGATTGACAATAAATTTCACATGCTGTTGTGCAAATGGAATAGACAACAGGTGGAAATTATAGGCAATTAGCAAGACACCCCCAATAAAGGAGTGGTTCTGCAGGTGGTGACCACAGACCACTTCTCAGTTCCTATGCTTCCTGGCTGATGTTTTGGTCACTTTTGAATGCTGGCGGTGCTTTCACTCTAGTGGTAGCATGAGACGGAGTCTACAACCCACACAAGTGGCTCAGGTAGTGCAGCTCATCCAGGATGGCACATCAATGCGAGCTGTGGCAAGAAGGTTTGCTGTGTCTGTCAGCGTAGGGTCCAGAGCATGGAGGCGCTACCAGGAGACAGGCCAGTACATCAGGAGACGTGGAGGAGGCCGTAGGAGGGCAACAACCCAGCAGCAGGACCGCTACCTCCGCCTTTGTGCAAGGAGGAGCAGGAGAAGCACTGCCAGAGCCCTGCAAAATGACCTCCAGCAGGCCACAAATGTGCATGTGTCTGCTCAAACGGTCAGAAACAGACTCCATGAGGGTGGTATGAGGGCCCGACGTCCACAGGTGGGGGTTGTGCTTACAGCCCAACACCGTGCAGGACGTTTGGCATTTGCCAGAGAACACCAAGATTGGCAAATTCGCCACTGGCGCCCTGTGCTCTTCACAGATGAAAGCAGGTTCACACTGAGCACATGTGACAGACGTGACAGAGTCTGGAGACGCCGTGGAGAACGTTCTGCTGCCTGCAACATCCTCCAGCATGACCGGTTTGGCGGTGGGTCAGTCATGGTGTGGGGTGGCATTTCTTTGGGGGGCCGCACAGCCCTCCATGTGCTCGCCAGAGGTAGCCTGACTGCCATTAGGTACCGAGATGAGATCCTCAAACCCCTTGTGAGACCATATGCTGGTGCGGTTGGCCCTGGGTTCCTCCTAATGCAAGACAATGCTAGACCTCATGTGGCTGGAGTGTGTCAGCAGTTCCTGCAAGAGGAAGGCATTGATGCTATGGACTGGCCCGCCCGTTCCCCAGACCTGAATCCAATTGAGCACATCTGGGACATCATGTCTCGCTCCATCCACCAACGCCACGTTGCACCACAGACTGTCCAGGAGTTGGCGGATGCTTTAGTCCAGGTCTGGGAGGAGATCCCTCTGGAGACCATCCGCCACCTCATCAGGAGCATGCCCAGGCGTTGTAGGGAGGTCATACAGGCACGTGGAGGCCACACACACTACTGAGCCTCATTTTGACTTGTTTTAAGGACATTACATCAAAGTTGGATCAGCCTGTAGTGTGGTTTTCCACTTTAAGTTTGAGTGTGACTCCAAATCCAGACCTCCATGGGTTGATAAATTTGATTTCCATTGATCATTTTTGTGTGATTTTGTTGTCAGCACATTCAACTATGTAAAGAAAAAAGTATTTAATAAGAATATTTCATTCAGTCAGATCTAGGATGTGTTATTTTAGTGTTGCCTTTATTTTTTTGAGCAGTGTATATATAAAACAGAGGAAAAATCACATGTTTGACTGCACTGGGCCTTTAAGAATTGTTTTTATTTTTCTATTTTTTTATTTCACCTTTATTTAACCAGGTAGGCCAGTTGAGAACAAGTTCTCATTTACAACTGCGACCTGGCCAAGATAAAGCAAAGCAGTGCAACACAAACAGCACAGAATTACACATGGAATAAACAAACGGTCAATAACACAATAGAAAAACATCTATATACAGTGTGTGCAAATGAGGTAAGATTAGGGAGGTAAGGAAATAAATAGGCCGTAGTGGCGAAGTAATTACAATTTAGCAATTAAACACTGGAGTGATAGATGTGCAGAAGATGAATGTGCAAGTAGAGATACTGGGGTGCAAAGGAGCAAAAACATAATATCGGGATGAGGTTGTTGGATGAGCTATTTACAGATGGGCTATGTACAGGTGCAATGATCTGTGAGCTGCTCTGACAGCTGATGCTTAAAGTTAGTGAGGGAGATATGAGTCTCCAGCTTCAGTGATTTTTGCAATTCGTTCCAGTCATTGGCAGCAGAGAACTGAAAGGAGAGGCGGCCAAAGCAAGAATTGGCCAAGATTTGTAAATACCTGCTGGAGCGCGTGCTATTGGTGCTGCTATGGCGACCAGTGAGCTGAGATAAGGCGTGGGTTTACCTAGCAAAGACTTATAGATGACCTGGAGCCAGTGGGTTTGGCGACAAATATGAAGCGAGGGCCAGCCAATGAGAGCATACAGGTCGCAGTGGTGGGTAGTATATGGGGCTTTGGTGACAAAACGGATGGCACTGTGATAGGCTGCATTCAATTTGCTGAGTAGAGTGGTGGAGGCTATTTTGTAAATAACATCGCCAAAGTCAAGGGTCGGTAGGATAGTCAGTTTTACGAGGGTATGTTTGGCAGCATGAGTGAAGGATGCTTTGTTGTGAAATAGGAAGCCGATTCTAGATTTAATTTTGGATTGGAGATGCTTAATGTGAGTCTGGAAGGAGAGTTTACAGTCTAACCAGACACTTAGGTATTTGTAGTTGTCCACATATTCTAAGTCAGATCCATCCAGAGTAGTGATGCTGGACGGGCGGGCAGGTGCGGGCAGCGATCGGTTGAAGAGCATGCATTTAGTTTTACTTGCATTTAAGAGCAGTTGGAGGCCATGGAAGGAGAGTTGTATGGCATTGAAGCTCGTCTGGAGGTTAGTTAACACAGTGTCCAAAGAAGGACCAGATGTATACAGAATGGTGTGGTCCACGTAGAGGTGGATCAGAGAATCATCAGCAGCAAGAGAGACATCATTGATGTATACAGAGAAAAGAGTCGGCCCGAGAATTGAACCCTGTGGCACCCCCATAGAGACTGCCAGAGGTCTGGACAACAGGCCCTCCGATTTGACACACTGAACTCTATCTGAGAAGTAGTTGGTGAACCAGGCGAGGCAGTCATTTGAGAAACCAAGGCTGTTGAGTCTGCTGATGAGAATGTGGTGATTGACAGAGTCGAAAGCCTTGGCCAGGTCGATGAAGACGGCTGCACAGTATTGTCTTTTATCGATGGCGGTTATGATATCGTTTAGGACCTTGAGCATGGCTGAGGTGCACCCATGACCAGCTCGGAAACCAGATTGAATAGCGGAGAAGGTACGGTGTGATTCGAAATGGTCGGTGATCTGTTTGTTAACTTGGCTTTCGAAGACCTTAGAAAGGCAGGGTAGGATGGATATAGGTCTGTAACAGTTTGGGTCTAGAGTGTCTCCCACTTTGAAGAGGGGGAAGACCGCAGCAGCTTTGGGGAACTCAGATGATACGAAAGAGAGGTTGAACAGACTAGTAATAGGGGTTGCAACAATTGCGGCGGATAATTTTAGAAAGAGAGGGTCCAGATTGTCTTGCCCAGCTGATTTGTATGGGTCCAGATTTTGCAACTCTGTCAGAACATCAGCTATCTGGATTTGGGTGAAGGAGAAACGGGGGAGGCTTGGGCAAGTTGCTGTCGGTGGTGCAGGGCTGTTGATCCGGGTAGGGGTAGCCAGGTGGAAAGCATGGCCAGCCGTAAAAGAATGCTTATTGAAATTCTCAATTATCGTGGATTTATCAGTGGTAACAATGTTTCCTAGACTCAGTGCAGTGAGCAGCTGGGAGGAGGTGCTCTTATTCTCCATGGACTTTACAATGTCTCAGAACTTTTTGGAGTTGGTGCTACAGGATGCAAATTTCTGCTTGAAAAAGCTAGCCTTAGCTTTCTTAACTGCCTGTGTATATTGGTTCCTAACTTCCCTGAAAAGTTGCATATCGGAGGGCTAAGAATGCCAGCCTCTACATATAAAGATGATAATACACGAGAACAAGGGGCACAGCTAGTAAGAAACAACATGCCTATAGACCTACCCATACGAGCATGTCCATGCATCCGGGATCCCACACAGAAATACTGTACGTATGTTATGGACATTGTACAGTACAGTAGACTAATAATTTGCTCAAATAGACACACATTCTGTCATGCTCAGCATTGCATTCCTCCACATCCACTCATTCCCACATTCTCTCTATCACACAGACACATTCAATGCCTCCCGTTCATCCTGTTCATCCCTACTAAACCCTCCTACCCCTCCTTCCCCCACCCACCTCTGTGAAAGTCTGATGTGACCGAGGCTAATTTATTAGTAGAATTAACATGGAGGACTTCACAACACAGCTAGTTTAACGGCTAAAATACACAATTATAATCTGTGACCAAGGAGATTAAAGTGAATTGTTAGATCTTGTTGTTGACTCAGCAGCAGCGTAGTCCATTGAAATTAAGCCGTATCTGGAAATACCAACAAAGGTCAACAATGAACTATAACACAGGATAATGTTCTGTATTTAGTCATTGGTGTATGGAGGGACCAGGCTCTTAAAAATAACAAATTGTAATATATCTAGGACTTGAAAGAAGGAGCTTTTCCCAGAATGGAGCCAGTAATCTTGAGAGCCTCTTCCCTCCGACTACTAATGATACCGCCGCACCTGATGATCTGTCTTCGAGTTACTACCGACACAGTTTGAAGTACAGCAGTACCTGCCAATCAGAATAATCCACACAAAAAACAGGAAAAGGAAAAAAGGAAAAGGAATGGAAATTCAGACAGGCCAACAAAGCACCAATGGGATGTTAAAGTTCTACTGTACAGATGTAGGATTTTCATTTGAGCCAGTTTGTTACAGCAGGAAAATAATCCCGCAGCAACATAAAATGTTAAGTATTATGTGGATAATAATGGACATTTTAGCAGGGGTTGATACATTTTTCATAAGGGAAAATCTAATAAAAAAACTAATGTCAGAAGCCTTTTTAAACATCAAATACACTACATATCATGACACTAGGCGAGACCCAAATGCAGACACAGGAGGCAGATGATTGGAGTTTAAGATGTTTAATAAATCCAAAGGGGATAGGCAAGAGAATGGTCATGGACAGGCAAAAGGTCATAACCAGATCAGAATCCAGGAGGTACAGAGTGGCAGGCAGAATGGTCAGGCAGGCAGGCACAGAGTCCAGAACAGGAAAGGGTCAAAAGCAGGAGGACTAGAAAAAGGAGAAAAGGCAAAGCAGGAAAACGTGAAAAACTGCTGGTAGGCTTGGACATACAAGGCAAACTAGCACAGAGAGACAGGAAACACAGGGATAAATACACTGGGGAAAACAAGCAACACCTGGAGGGGGTGGAGACAATAATGAGGACAGGTGAAACAGATCAGGGTGTGACACAACAAGTTTACATTTCCTGCATTGCAGGATCGTTCTCCTGCAACAGGGTGATCAAATTAAGATCCCATACCTGTATAATAGCTAATAAGTCTCCTTGAATTGTGATAAATAATGGATGTAAACCAGGGCCCCCCAGAGACCTGAACTACCCAGAGTGTTGTGATTTATACTGATCCTTCCTGTCAAGTGTCACCACAGGAAACCCTTCATCATAAGCAACCCAGGGAGAAAATTAAATGCATCAGCGCCACGGTAATCTGAACCTGGCAATCAGCAAGGCACTAATGAACCTGATCGATGGGGCATATCAATTAGGAGGAGGGTGTGTGTGTGTGTGTGTGGTGTGCCTCTGAAATAACTTTATCACCATTGGTCACCCAAACATTACATTTACATTTAAGTCATTTAGCAGACGCTCTTATCCAGAGCGACTTACAAATTGGAAAGTTCATACATATTCATCCTGGTCCCCCCGTGGGGAATGAACCCACAACCCTGGCGTTGCAAGCGCCATGCTCTACCAACTGAGCCACACGGGACCACATAACCAAACATAACCATAACATGGTGTAAGAAGGTGTGCTACTCTGACACCAGAATCTGCTTCACTTCACACCCTCAACAAACCACAAACCCTCTTTTTCACAGCAGCCTTCCTCATTAGCATATTACCCCAGGCTACAGAAGCAGAGACACGAGGGAGAGAGAGAGGTTGGGGTGGGGGGGGGTTTAATAGTATGAAAACTACATCAAAACCAGAAGCTCAGAGATCTGTAACTGGGCCAATGCTAAAAACACACGTGAACAGAAAACCAAGATTAATATTTGATCAACAGATTTTAAAGCGATCCCATTGCTAGACTTCAGACAGTTGATGTGTCAATCATGATTCCTACAAGCTTGGTGAAGATCAAAAGAGCTCATTCACACTGGTGATTAGACACAGTAGGGTTGTAGTGAGCACCACCTCATAATCAGGGGGGATTCAGAGGGGAACAAAGAGAAGAAGAAGAAAATGAAAGGATGAACCAAAGTCTGAAGAACAGTAGAATTTTACATATAACAATTGATAGGTAAAATGAAGGGGGGGAAACAGAGGAGACCAGGAGCTGTTGTCATGTGATGTTCTAGCCTTAAGAAGAGATGAATGGTCATGAATAGTGCATTTGTTGGGACTCCCAGACACATGCATCTACAAAACACATGTTCTGTGAAGCCACACGGTTCTGTGATAAAAGGAATGAGAAAAAAGACTGCAGCCAACTGCAGAACCATAGAAACGGAAAGATTGCAGCAGGGATAGTCTACTGTTAAAAAAGGCTGTTCATTCCACTTTCTTTTGTATTATGAGCACCTGACCCTGTGTAACCGCTTGATGATGTTGTCAGTACTTCTCAGTGCAGTCCTACAGTTCTGGAATACTGCCTTAATCACTCTGTGCCTATGGCAACCATCACTGGTAGTCAGAGAAATATCACAGCATCAGAATTCTAGTGTAAAATACAATCTCAGTGGAATTACAGTACTGAATACTCAATACTCAATACTGAAGGCTTAATTTGTTTAGGATATACAATACATACTTCTCTGAAATCCTTAGTTGAGCTCAGCAAGTCGATAATCAAAAGAGTAGAACCTATAGGTTATACCCACTCAAATCATCTTGTGGATTTTTTATATATTCTACTCACAGATAAGTCCACTAGGGGGTGCCATTTTGTCATACTATCTGTACAAACTGTGATTTGAGCTGGATTACTACACCTTGTGTCAAAAGGAGAGCCAGGTGAAGTCGAGCTCCAGCGCCTTACGGGTCCAAAGACAAATGTAGGATCAAAAGTAAGATAAACCGAGGTTAGGGTTAGACTTGTGGTTGAGGCTAGAATTAGGGTTGAACTGGAATGTGGATATAAAGCAAGAGTTAGAGTTCTGGTTGAGGCTAGAGTTAGAGTTGAACTGGGATGTGGACATGAAGCTAGGGTTAGGGTTCTGGTTGAACTGAGATGTGGACATGAAGCTAGGGTTAGGGTTCTGGTTGAACTGGGATGTGGACATGAAGCTAGGGTTAGGGTTCTGGTTGAACTGGGATGTGGACATGAAGCTAGGGTTAGGGTTCTGGTTGAACTGGGATGTGGACATGAAGCTAGGGTTAGGGTTGAACTGGGATGTGGACATGAAGCTAGGTTTAGGGTTGAACTGGGATGTGGACATGAAGCTAGGGTTAGGGTTGAACTGGGATGTGGACATGAAGCTAGGGTTAGGGTTGAACTGGGATGTGGACATGAAGCTAGGGTTAGGGCTAGGGTTTTGGTTGAACTGGGATGTGGACATGAAGCTAGGGTTAGGGCTAGGGTTCTGGTTGAACTGGGATGTGGACATGAAGCTAGGGTTAGGGTTGAACTGGGATGTGGACATGAAGCTAGGGTTTGGTTTGAACTGGGATGTGTACATGAAGCTAGGGTTAGGGTTGAACTGGGATGTGGACATGAAGCTAGGGTTTGGGTTCTGGTTGAACTGGGATGTGGACATGAAGCTAGGGTTAGGGTTCTGGTTGAACTGGGATGTGGACAAGAAGCTAGGGTTAGGGTTGAACTGGGATGTGGACATGAAGCTAGAGTTAGGGTTCTGGTTGAACTGGGATGTGGACATGAAGCTAGGGTTAGGGTTGAACTGGGATGTGGACATGAAGCTAGGGTTAGGGTTAGGGTTTGGTTTGAACTGGGATGTGTACATGAAGCTAGGGTTAGGTTTGAACGGGGATGTGTACATGAAGCCTGGGTTAGGGATGAACCTGGGATGTGTACATGAAGCTAGGGTTAGGTTTGAACGGGGATGTGTACATGAAGCTAGGGTTAGGTTTGAACGGGGATGTGTACATGAAGCCTGGGTTAGGGATGAACTTGGGATGTGGACATGAAGCTGGTGGCAAAAACAACAACTAATACAAAAAAAGGAACAAAACAGTCACTTTTTTATTTGTCAAAACAACTACAAAATATTAATAAAGCATGACTTCAACAGATGCAAAATAATATAATGTCTCATCATCATCACATGACATTATTTCTCAAAAGCATTATCAAACACATATATCAAAACACATATATCAAAACACATATACCAAAACACATACAGTACCAGTCAAAAGTTTGGACACACCTACTCATTCAAAAACCCTGTGGTTTTTCTTTATTTTGACTATTTTCTACATTGTAGAATAATAGTGAAGACATCAACATTATGAAATAACACATATGGAATCATGTAGTAACCAAAAAAGTGTTAAACAAATCAGAATATATTTGAGATTTGAGATTCTTCAAAGTAGCCACCCTTTGCCTTGATGACAGCATTGCACACTCTTGGCATTCTCTCAACCAGCATCATGAGGAATGCTTTTCCAGCAGTCTTGAAGGAGTTCCCACATATGCTGAGCACTTGTTGGCTGCTTTGCCTTTACTCTGTGGTCCAACTCATCCCAAACCATTTCAACTGGGTTGAGGTCGGGTGATTATGGAGGCCAGGTCACCTGATGCAGCATTCCATCACTCTCCTTATTGGTCAAATAGCCCTGACTCATTGCCCTGTTGAAAAACAAATGATAGTCCCACTAAGCACAAACCAGATGGGATGGCGTATCACTGCAAAATGCTGTGGTAGCCATGCTGGTTAAATGTGCCTTGAATTCTAACTAAATCACAAACAGTCACCAGAAAAGCACCAGAAAAGCACCAGAAAAGCACCCCCACACCATCACACCTCCTCCTCCATGCTTCACGGTGGGAACCTCACATGCGGAGATCATCCATTCACCTACTCTGCTTCTCAGAAAGACACGACGGTTGGAACCAAAAATCTCACATTTCGACTCATCAGACCAAATTAGACGGATTTCCACCGGTCTAATGTCCATTGATCGGGTTTCTTGGCCCAAGCAAGTCTCTTCTTCTTATTGGTGTCCTTTAGTAGTGGTTTGTTTGCAGCAATTCAACCATGAAGGCCTGATTCACGCAGTCTCCGCTGAACAGTTGATGTTGAGATGTGTCTGTTACTTGAACTCTGTGAAGCATTTGTTTGGGCTGCAATCTGAGGTGCAGTTAACTCTAATGAACTTATCCTCTGCAGCAGAGGTAACTCTGGGTCTTCCTTTCCTGTGGCGGTCCTCATGAGAGCCAGTTTCATCATAGCGCTTGATGGTTTTTGCGACTGCAAAGTTCTTGAAATGTTCCGGATTGACTGACCATCATGTCTTAAAGTCATGATGGACTGTCATTTCTCTTTGCTTATTTGAGCTGTTCTTGCCATAATATGGACTTGGTATTAAACCAAATAGGGCTATCGTCTGTATACCACCCCTACCTTGTCACAACATAACTGATTGGCTCAAACACATTATGAAGGAAAGAAATTCCACACTTTTTAACAAGGCACAACTGTTAATTGAAATGCATTACAGGTGACTACCTCATGAAAGTGTGCAAAGCTGTCATCAAGGCAAAGGGTGGCTACTTTGAAGAATCTCAAATATAAAATATATTTGTTTAACACTTTTTTGGTTAATACATGATTGCATATATGTTATTTCATAGTTTCGATTTCTTCACTATTATTCTACAATGTAGAAAATAGTAAAAATAAAGAAAAACCTTTGAATGAGTAGGTGTGTCCAAACTTTTGACTGGTACTGTATATCAACAATCAAAGATAAGTATTCTGTACATTTCCTCTGTTATTGGTTCCTTTGACTACATGAGGAGGCACAACTGTCTGCCAATTGGCCACTGTCCTGAGAATCAGATATCTGCATATGGTGTTGGTTAACACTCAGTCTTTATTCAAAACACACCCTTGTCTAGCAAGAGAACCAAGTATAAATATCTGTACAAAATTATTCCCATAACTGCATATTAATGTCCTCTCGACTCCCACACCCTCCCACACAGACACACTTACACCGTGCTGGGAAGTTGTGGATATACAGGCTAACACTGCAGAGTGGTGTGGCTGACTGGCTGCATACACCCTCAGGAAGACTTAATGTTTCCTATTTGGAGAAAGCAAAGGGTGCTGAGTCCTTGCCCTCCATGGCGCATATGAGTGAGGGGCGTTTTGGGGGGACGTATGGGGCAGAGGAAGAGGAGGGGGTGTGGGGCAGGGTGCAGGAGGAGGGTGAGGGCTTGGCCTGCCTGTCTGGGGGGAGGTAAGATGGGGAGGGGAAACGACCCTTACTCTGTAGGCTACTGCTGCTCTGCAGGGGGGAGCTGGAAGTCCTGGGGGCTCGGGTCAGAGAGGATGATGAGGCACTGGAGAGGGGCGACCTCGTACCTCCGTACCCCAAAATACCAGTGCTCATCATGAACTCCCTGGAGCCGTATGAGGGCGGGGTGGGGGCGCGGGAACCTGGGGGGCGCATGCTGTCTGCAGGGAGGCTGCGTCTGCTGGGGATGTCGTAGACCCCCATGTCTGGGCAGCCATACAGGGCCTGGGACCTGGCCTGCATCCGCAGCATCCTGTCCTTCGCCTCCATCTCCCGTCGCTCCTTGATGGAGGCCATGATGGACTTGGAGAGGTTATCGTAGCGGACCGGAGAGGCCTCCCGATGGATCAAGGTCTGTGGGGAAAGGTCCCTGTGCATCAGGGCCTGAGGGGTGAGGGCCTGAGGGGTGAGGTCCCGTAGAGAGGGATCCCTGGGTAAAGTGTCCCTTGTCTGGGGAGATTGTCTGCTGACCCCCATGAACACGGGGCTGTAGGCATGTGAAGGGGACCCCTGCAGCACACTGCCATCAGGGCCCAGGGTCAAGAAGTGGGGGTGGTAGTGAAGTGGCGGTCCCCCTCGCTGGGGCAGGTAGTTAGGGTCACCTGGGTTCACCAGGTTGCTGTAGGAGAGACTGCTGCGGCTGGACAGGGGGTTGTGAGGGGGGAACCCGCCCGGAGACGCCTGGTGGGAGATCAGACCTTCTGAGTGCAAGGCCGGCAGCTTGTTTCCATGTTGATAGGCGTGTTCATGGGTGAGGAAGCGGGTGCTAAGGGTGAGAGAGTTGAGCTGGTGCGGAGCGGACATGGGACCCGACTGGAAGGCTAGCTGCTGGTCCACTCTGGCCAGGATGGGTTCTGATGACAAGTAATGACCTCTACTGCTGCCCCCCTGTTGATCTAGTGCCACCTAGACACAACCACAACCACAACATATAACAGACCGTCAGAGAGCTCTCAAACCACAAAACACAACCATGATCTGTGAAAACGGCTCCAAACACAGCGCAAGAAATGCACAGTGTATCTGATGTCATTATTGCGAATGATATAACTGACCTGTTGGACAGATAAGGGGGGTGTTGGCTTGGTGGGGGACTGCAGTGCTGGCCTGAGCTGCTGCAGGATCTGCCCAGGGGGAGGGATCAATGGTTTGGGATGAAGACTACTCTCTGGAACTGAAACAGAGGAAGGAGGATTAATATTCACCAAAATGTGAAATGAATTACCATCATATCTAGTGGGACTGAACTAGTCCAGAGAGAGACAGTAATGTATGTGGAATTTAACACAAGCCTTTCATGGTACATGGAATAATGTCACCACCATGATGCAGTGTTGAGAGCAGTGGATGACCGTTTGAGGGGTTTCTGGACTGTTTCAAGTTTCTTCATGATAATTTCCTCAAGTCATCTATAATACGAGGTGCATAAATACAGGTACTGTATGCTTGGTTGTCAGATTAGTAACGTGACCCTACCCTCTAGGGCTGCTAGGTGGCTCTTCAGCAGGTTGGGGTCTGGTTTGGGGTGCAGCGGGGGTGGGGTGTTCAGACGTTTAATATCTGTCTCGTCCATACCGTCAGCGGACAGGCGCTGAGAGCGGAAAAGAAGGAAATACAGTTAATTATATCTGATCTGCTGATGAAGTCTAATAACGATGCTGTGTGTGTGTGTGTGTGAATAGGGGATCTTCCCTACTGAGGGTATTTGGAGTGGACAGACTTACTTTACTTTGGAGATCATGACGCTGGACGCCGATATCCCTGACCCTAATAATTGGGATCTGTCTGTCAGTCTCTGGTCTCAGGAAAGGAGGCATGATGCGAACTGTTGATTTCTTAATGGGCCTCGCTGTATACCTGGTATGGTCCAAGCAAACAGATGAGTTAATGAGCTCCAATTTAGGGGCCGTTTACAATATATTATACTGTACATGATGTTTACATAAAACGTGAAATGTTTCTTACTTTGGAGAGATGGGACTACATATGAGATACTCCAAGTTGCCACAGCAACCTAGAGTGAAAGGGTTAACCCCTCCTTGAAACTTCCCAGTAACCTGTGAAAAAGTAACCAACAATTTCATAATTAAAGTGAGGACTCAACCTAGAGTCACCCCGTTATATAGTACAGAAACCTTTTATCTAGTCATTTAAAAGCATGATTTACATGGAATGAAGTACAGCCCAGGGTTTGTCTGACCTGTTCATTGGTGGTTCTGCCCCTAGACACCAGATAGAGGTGGAACCCTGTGAGGCCCAGGACAGGAATGAAGAACAGACCTGATACACTCATCACCACCAATCTGGACGCAGCAGTAAAGGAGACTCAACAGCTCTCTTTAGGAAGCTTTACAAATGAATGACCATGATCATACTGCACACACACACACACACACACACACACACACACACACACACACACACACACACACACACACACACACACACACACACACACACACACACACACACACACACACACACACACACACACACACACAGAGCACAGAGAGCACAGAGAGTACACAGAGTGCGTGTAAGTAAGGATACGTGACAGTACAGTGCAGCTTCCACAGGTCTTCCTGATGGTGTAGAATGTAGAGCAGGCCACCGGAGAACACGCCCACCATGTGCATCGTGAGTGACAGCAGAAACAGGAAAAAGTAGCGGTAGTTCCGCCTCCCGATACAGTTGTTCACCCAGGGACAGTGGTGGTCAAAGTCCTGCATGGGATTATGACACAATGGAATACAACATTAGATAAAACATTCAATCACTCTGAGAATTATGACAACATATTGTAGCAGCCTACTTTACATGACTCTGTCCAACATTGTGTGTCCATGCTACAAACAGTATTTTGGAGTGGTCTAGCTAGCCACTTACACATGGTATTGATAATGATTGGACAATGAAAAAACATTATCATCAGAAGTCAAAAATCATACAAATGTTGATATGCACTTAGCTGTCTTAATATACCTCAGTGTACACACAGATTGTCCCAACGCTTTTTAAATATCTCTCTCCGCTCCAGGGACAATAAAGGATTGGGGGAAAGGGATTAACCTGATTAATGTGATCCCTCTCTCTCTCACCCCTCCCCCTCTATCCCTCCATCATTCTCTCTCCCCCATCCACCATTACCCTACAGCCACACACACTATTGACCCTACTCAGACCCACCCTCCCCTTCAACAACTACAGCACACCCTCCCTCCACCCTCCCTCATCACCCTCTCCTCCACCCCTTCCTACCCTTCTCCAACAACCCTTCCTCCCCACCACCCCTTCCTCCCTCTCCCCACCACCACGTCCTCCCTCTCCCCACCACCCCGTCCTCCCCCTCCCCACCACCCCGTCCTCCCTCTCCCCACCACCCCGTCCTCCCTCTCCCCACTACACCGTCCTCCCCCTCTCCACCACCCCATTCTCCCCCTTCCTCCCCACCACCCCGTCATCCCTCTCCCCACCACCCCGTCCTCCCCCTTCCTCCCCACCACCCCGTCATCCCTCTCCCCACTACCCCGTCCTCCCCCTCTCCACTACCCCTTGCTTGTTCTGTCTCCCTTTCCTCCCTCTCTCCTTTTATCGCTTTCTAACCCTCCCTCCCTTTCTCCTCCTTCCCTCTCTCTCTCTCACCTCTACACAGTGGTCACAGACACTGCAGTGGGAGCATCGTGGAGGTCTGTAAAAGTGGCAGGAGGCACACCACTTCAGCCTGACCTGGACACCCTTCACGTCCACATTCTTGTAGAGCGGAGCGCGGAGGTCATCGTCCTTGTCCTCGTCCTCATTAGCTGAAACACAAATACACAGCTCAACATGAACTACAGATCAATGGCACAACACTGGGAGTGGGGTAACACTAGATATACACTACCGTTCAAAAGTTTGGTGTCACATTGAAATGTCCTTGTTTTTGAAAGGAAAGCACATTTTCTGTCCATTAAAATAACATCAAATTGATCAGAAATACAATGTAGACATTGTTAATGTTGTAAATGACTATCGTAGCTGGAAACAGATTTTTTTTTTAATGGAATATCTACATAGGCGTACAGAGGCCCATTATCAGCAACCATCACTCCTGTGTTCCAATGGCACGTCGTGTTAGCTAATCCAAGTTTTTAATTTTAAAAGGCTCATTGATCATTAGAAAACCCTTTTGCAATTATGTTAGCACAGCTGAAATCTGTTGTTCTGATTAAAGAAGCAATAAAACTGGCCCTCTTTAGACAAGTTGAGTATCTGGAGCATCAGCATTTGTCGGTTCGATTACAGACTCAAAATGGCCAGTGTCACGCCCTGACCTTAGAGATCCTTATTATTCTCTATGTTTGGTTAGGTCAGGGTGCGACTCGGGCGGGAAAATCTATGTTTTCTATTTCTTTGTGTTTTTGGCTGAGTATGGTTCCCAATCAGAGGCAGCTGTCTATCGTTGTCTCTGATTGGGGATCATATATAAGTTGTCATTTTCCTTTTGGGTTTTGTGGGATCTTGTTTAGTGTTTTTTGCCTGACAGAACTGTTCGCTTTCGTTTTTTGACTTTCGTTATTTTGTTTGAGTGTTTTTGAATAAAAAATCATGAACACTTTCCACGCTGCGTCTTGGTCCACTCTTCCTACCACAAACGAGAGCCGTAACAGCCAGAAACAAAGCCCTTTCTTCTGAAACTCGTCAGTCTATTCTTGTTCTGAGAAATGAAGGCTATTCCATGCGAGAAATTGCCAAGAAACTGAAGATCTCGTACAACGCCGTGTACTACTCCCTTCACAGAACAGCGCAAACTGTCTCTAACCAGAATAGAAAGATGAGTGGGAGGTTTCCGGTGCACAACTGAGCAAGAGGACAAGTACATTAGAGTGTCTAGTTTGAGAAACAGACGCCTCATATGTCCTCAACTGGCAGCTTCATTAAATAGTACCCGCAAAACACCCGTCTCAACGTCAACAGTGAAGAGGCGACTCTGGGATGCTGGCATTGTAGGCAGAGTTGCAAAGAAAAAGCCATATCTCAGACTTGCCAATAAAAATAAAAGATTAAGATGGGCAAAAGAACACAGACACTGGACAGAGGAACTCTGCTTAGAAGGCCAGCATCCCGGAGTCGCCTCTTCACTGTTGACGTTGAGACTGGTGTTTTGCGGGTACTATTTAATGAATCCTGACAGTTGAGGCCTATGTAGATATTCCATAAAGAATCAGCCGTTTCCAGCTACAATAGTCATTTACAACATTAACAATGTCTACACTGTATTTCTGATCAATATGATGTTATTTTAACGGACAAAAAATGTGCTTTTCTTTCAACAACAAGGACATTTCTATGTGACCCCAAACTTTTGAATGGTAGTGTACATCTGGCGTAGTTTATCATTCTATTCAAGAATAAATCCAGTTAGTAGCTAGTATGTTATAACTAGTAGACAATAATTCAATACAGTTGAACAACTACATGCCCACCAACTGTAATTTACAGTACTGAATAGACTTGTGCATAGTATAGTAGTTATTCACCCATGGGGAGAACGCCTGCATCCATAAAGGTTGCCATGGTGAAGTTGGCCAAGACAAGGAAGAACAGTATGGCACTGCATGGTGGTACGTAGATTGACACAGTCACTGCCAGCCACGGGCACCTGGGACAGAGGCAAGATGCAGTTCAGTGGACTCACAATACACACACATTACACTCACAGTATACACACATTACACACACAGTATACACACATTACACTCACAGTACACACACATTACACTCACAGTATACACACATTACACTCACAGTATACACACATTACACTCACAGTATACACACATTACACTCACAGCATACACACATTACACTCACAGTACACACACATTACACTCACAGTATACACACATTACACTCACAGTATACACACAGCACACACCCAGTAATATACCTAGGTTGAATGTGTTCAAAGGGGCATAAATCTATAGCTCTCTGGCTCAGTGTAAGAATCAATCAACAGTCATTATCATAAATATTTGGTTGCCTCAGCAGGAAAATGTAATTGAATACATTTGTATTGTTTTACTGTCCAAAACATACACTAGTTTCCGAACTTGGCAATGCCAAATTCAGTCTGATGTCGAACTTCATGGCGTTTGCACTGCCATAAAGCAAATATGTTTAAAACTAGAGAATTAGATTTGCTGAGAGGATTCCATGATTATATACAGTATCTACAGTGTGAGATTAAAAAGAGGCTCTGTACATTAATCAGGGTTTCTGAAGGAGACGCAGATAAAAGGCAAAGTGAATTACAGTATAATGATTACATTTCAGCATGAGTAACCTATGCATTATCTGCATTTTAAGACTGAATGTATTGTACAGTGAAATTGAGTTCAAAGCCATGCTGCTGTGAAGAGTTTATCTTCACTTGAAAAACTTTGGGCCTCTTACATTATCACAACTGGTATTATCATCTCCTTCCTGTGGGTATTTTATTTTTAGGGACAATAACAACTGCAGTAGTGTGGTATGCCATTGAAGTGCAGACTGTGTATTAATGACCATGACTGTAACAGTGACAGTAACAGGACCGTGACAAGTGTGAAAACAGAAACTGGACGGCTCCTCCACCCCACATGAACCAAAGCTGCAAATGTCAAGGGTCAGGATGTGGCGAGGGCAGAACGTGTACAGTGCATTCAGAAAGTATTCAGACCCCTTCCCCTTTTCCAGATTTCTTTACGTTGAAGCCTTATTCTAAAATTGCTTAAATTGTTTTTTTCCCTCATCAATCTACACACAATACCCCATAATGATAAAGTAAAAACAGGTTTTTAGACATTTTTGCAAATTTATAAAAATAAATATCACATTTACATAAGTATTCAGACCCTTTACTCAGTACTTTGTTGAAGCACCTTTGGCAGCGATTACAGCCTCGAGTCTTATTGGGTATGACTCTGTACTTTGTTCCATTCATCTTTCCCTCAATCCTGACTAGTCTTCCAGTCTCTGCCGCTGAAAAACATACCCACAGCATGATGCTGCCACCACCATGCTTCACTATAGGGATGGTATTGGCCAGGTGATGAGTAATGCCTGGTTTCCTCCAGACGTGATGCTTGACATTCACATTACAGAGTTCAATCTTGGTTTCATCAGAGCAGAGAATCTTGTTTCTCATGGTCTGAGAGTCCTTTAGGTGCCTTTTGGCAAACTCCAAATGGGCTGTCATGTGCCTTTTTCTGAGGAGTGGCTTCCGTCTGGCCACTCTACCATAAAGGCCTGATTGATGGAGTGCTGCAGAAATGGTTGTCCTTCTGGAAGGTTCTCCCATCTCCAAAGAGGAACTCTGGAGCTCTGTCAGAGTGATCATCGGGTTCTTGGCCCTTCTCCCCCGATTGCTCAGTTTGGCCGGTCAGCCAGCTCTAGGAAGAGTCTTGGTGGTTCTAAACTTTTTTTTTCTTCCAGTGTTCTTCGACCTCATGGCTGGATTTTTGCTCTGACATGCATTGTCAACTATGGGACCTTATATAGACAGGTGTGTGCCTTTCCAAATCATGTCCAACCAATGGAATTTACCACAGGTGGACTCCAATCAAGTTGTAGAAAGATCTCAAGGATGATCAATGGAAATAGGATGCACCTAAGCTCAATTTCGAGTCTCATAGCAAATATATTTGCAAACATTTCTAAAAACCTGTTTTCGCTTTGACATTATGGGGTATTATGTGTAGATTGATGAGGGACATTTTTTTATTTCATCAATTTTAGAATAAGGCTGTAACATAACAAAATGTGGAAAAAGTTAAGGGGTCTGAATACTTTCTGAATGCACTGTATGTGTGAACTGAACTCCAATGGAATATCTTTAGACTGACCGTGACTGTTAAGACTGTGAAACAGACAACATTTTGACCAAATTTAGAGTCCCTTCCCCAGCTCTAGCTCCAGCCCAGCATAGAGCAAAATCCCCAACCCCTACAGAACAGCCCCAGTTAGGATGAGAGTGTGGGGGAAGGTGGTTACCCCGGAAGGAATGCCTGGTAATGCAATGCCAGCTGCAATCCCAATAATCCCAGGATTAGGGACTCTGGATTACAGACCACTCTGCCAGCCCACAATGGTGGCATCCTCGCATCAGACGCCAAACACACAGAACCTGCTGTCAGCGGTCAGCAGCACACACAGCCCAAAAGACCCCATTCCATGCACATAGAATAAAATAAACCATACATACTCCATCACCTATACAGCTGCAACAGACATGACTGCCTTTAAAGACAAACAGCCTTCAAAGGCAAGTACAGTATAGTTATGTACTGGAGAAACAGCTGTGTCTGAAGATCTGTCAGAGTAATGCTCCTCTATAAGGATTTACTTAAAGGCCCAACGCAGCAGTTTTATCTCAATATCAAATTATCTCTGGGTAGCAACTAAGTACCTTACTGTGATTGTTTTCAATTAAAATGGTCAAAAAGGCTCTTTTTTTTTTTAAAGAGCCTTTTAGCAAAGAGAAATTTCTCAAGCAAGAATTTTGCTAGGAGTGTCTAGGAGTGGTCTGAGTGGGTAGGGGAAAACGGAAAACTAGACGTTGTTGGCAGAGATGTTTGGAACTCTCTTTCTTTTTGGTCTATAAACTAATTTACCGCCTGGTGTTGGCACCAGGCAGGCCAAAACTCCATTCCACCAAAACAGGCTGACATTTTAGTCGGTCTTTGCAAACAGCTCTTACACTAAAAATGCATTATCATAATTTCCACAATTTAACAGTATTATTCCAACCTCATAGTGTGTAAATATATATAGATGTTTTTGACTGCACTGGGTCTTTAATTGAAACAGATTAACACCTAATTGTACTACTGAGTAAGCCAGATTAATGAGGGGAACAGAACAGTAGGTTCCCAAAGCTGGAGGAGGGGATTTATATCTATGTCTTCTCTGAAGAAACATTTCACTAAATGTGGTCATGTTTGAGATGTACTTAAATTGTCATAACAGAGCTAGATTACATGGATATGTGCATTATACGGTACCCTTGTACTATACATTATACTGTACCCTTGTACTACACAGAGTCCATACTGTACTTGTCCCAGTATATCTACAGTATACTGTACTTGTCCAAGTATATCTACAGTATACTGTACTTGCAAGTCTAGCCACCCTACAGTATAAATAGGAAATGTGGATTAAGTTGGCAGATTCAGGGGTAGCTGCCAGCTGGGCAGCACTAAATAGTAGGTATCAAGCCCAGTCAGTCTGGAGTGGTGTTCATGTGCCTGCATACCACTTTCACCGTCCTCCTATTCCAGCAAGACCAATGGGTCATGGGGAAAACAAGGAGCCAAAAAGGCAATTCGGAATAAGTATACTGGCACTGTTCATCTTTTTAAAACAAATGATTTATCTGCTCGATTCGCCTACCCCTTCACCCATCTGTCAAATAATGGATACATCACCTAAAAATACTAAATGAGCACAGTATGGAAGATAATGATATTGCGTTCCAAATAAGTAGAAATCAGTCAAAGTCATTTGGGATGAGTGCGGAGGGTCGGCCCGCGACTGATTGTTTTCTTATCAAAGGGATTATTCCTGTGGAAGCCTTTGCATGAGTGGGCCTGCTGCCTGGACCATCATTGGTTTGTGACCATCTGGAGCAACTGCACATGGAGAGTTCCTCACGCTGCAGTGTGGCCAGGCGGGTAGACAAGCCCCTGCCCTGCGCCTAATGAAACAGACTGCAGAGCTGTATTAAATCATCCAGAAGGGTAAACTGCTGCTGAGACTGTCCAATCTGCACACTGCCATGCCTGAGAAGAGCCCAGCTGTTGGTCAGCTAGTCAACACCACCACTGTCACATCGGTCAAGCAGCAAGCAGAGGAGAGCATTAGAGATTCTCAAACTACAGCTCCTTGAACATCTCATGGATGTTAGACATGTTGAATAAGATATGATCATCAGACCTATGGAAGGTACTGTATGAATTGGCTTTAGCCACAATTGATTACACTGAATGAACACATAACACTGTTATAAGATGGTTTGGAGAGACTACTTCATTGAACTATAAAAACTACGGCTTGAATATCAACGATATATTTATATTACATATAATAGTGTTGTATGTGTAGGGATCGATGTGTATGTGGGAAAAAAACGAAATGTTTGTTTGGGTGGGGAGGGAAGGATAGAGAGTAGTGTTATTCTATAAATATCTGACCCACTACGGGTGTGTATCACATCTGACCTCCTCCCCTCTGCACATGGTCCCATAATTAACTCAGAATGAAAGGTCAAGAAGGCTTCTATGTACAGAACTTTGCCACATCTCAGCTACATCAAATGTTGAGATTAACTGACAAATTGTTACTAGGAAACACCATTGACGTTACCATTTGTGAGAATCTTTGCTTGTTTGTGGTTCTACCCTTAGTACCAAACACTATAAGTGTTTAGTGATGCTTGAATGTCCAATGAATGTAGCTTTATAAAAAAAACTAGCTTTATAAAAAAAAACTACATTAATTCTACTGCACCAACAATCAAACATACAAAATGACATTCTGTAGCTTTATCCAAGGCCCTTTGGCCTTTGTATGCCTTTTGTGAATAGGATAAAAGCAGAAGTCAAATGTCCATCCCGCGTGGAGTAATTAAGCAATAAGGCCTGAGGGGGTGTGGTATATGGCCAATATACTACGGCTAAGGGCTGTTCTTATGCACAACGCAACGCGGAATGCCTGGATACAGCCCTTAGTCGTGGTATATTAGCCGTATACTACAAACCTCGAGGTGCCCAAATGTACCCTCACCCCCACCTCCCCACTCCTTGGCTGAACCAAGGTTGATCTTATGACGGGAGACAACCAAGGTCCCTTTTCCTCAGTGGTACTAAGGTGGGCTTGTATTTGGTTGAGACACCGGCAGGAGCTGTAATCTGTCCATCCCTGCTTTTAAAGGAACTAAGACACTGACCCTGCTGACAGAGCAGACAGACAGATGGACACAGATTGTGTAACGGATTTCCTCCTCCTCTTCATCCGAAGAGGAGGAGCAAGGATTCGACCAAAATGCAGCGTTGGAATAGGACATAATGAATTTATTTAACAAGACAAAAAACGAACTAACTTGAATAACTAACAAAATAACAAAACGGAGTAGACAGACCTGGACATGCGAACTTACATAAAACGAAGAACTCACGAACAGGAAAAATGACTACACAAAAGAACGAACTGACAAACAAACCGAAACAGTCCCGTGTGGCGCGACAAACACAGACACAGGAGACAACCACCCACGACAAACAATGTGACAACACCTACCTTAATATGGTTCTCAATCAGAGGAGATGAAAACCACCTGCCTCTAATTGAGAACCATATCAGGTCACCCATTACCAACATAGAAACAGAAAACATAGACTGCCCACCCAAACTCACGCCCTGACCGTCAAACACATACAAAATAACAGAAAACCGGTCAGGAACGTGACAGATTGACCAGTCCTTCTCTCGGTAAAGGCCTGTCTAACAGTAATGTAGGCCTACATATGATGTAATGGCAAAAGATTGTCCCTCCAGATTCCATTTCTTCTGCTGCTGCCAAATAATTATATAATTTACAGCAAAGGGTGGTTCCCAAAGATCTGGGGTCATGTCCAAGTAAATAAATGTGCTTCCTGCAAAGTGTTGATGAAACGGGCCTCCACTGCTTCCTGAGTGAAAGGGAAAACAAAGAGCTTGTGTGATTGGGCTGGACCACTCTGTTTCAACATGACCTTATCTATGAGGAATGGCTGTTCATGGAATAGACAATTCAGACATACAGTGCCTTCGGAAAATATTCAGACTCCTTGACTTTTTCCAAATGTTGTTAGGTTACAGCCTTCTTCTAAAATTGATGAAATTGTTTTTTCCATCACCTATCTACACACAATGCCCCATAATGACAAAGCAGAAACAGGTTTTAAGAAATGTTTGCTAATTTATAAAAAATAAAAATCATTTACATAAGTATTCAGACTCTTTACTCAGTACTTTGTTGAAGCACCTTTGGCAGCGATTACAGCCTCGAGTCTTCTTGGGTATGATGCACTCTGGAGCAGGTTTTCATCAAGGATCTCTCTGTACTTTGCAACCTTCTTCTTTGCCTCGATCCTGACTAGTCTCCCAGTCCCTGCCGCTGAAAACATCCCCACAGCATGACCCTGCCACCACCATGCTTCACCGTAGGGTTGGTGCCAGGTTTCCTCCAGACGTGACTCTTGGCATTCATGCCAAAGAGTTCAATCTTGGTTTAATCAAACCAGAGAACCTTGTTTCTCATGGTCTGAGAGTCTTTAGGGGCCTTCTGGGCACATAACAGCAAGCGGGCTGTTATGTGCCTTTTACTGAGGAGTGGCTTCCGTCTGGCCACTCTACCATAAAGGCCTGATTGGTGGAGTGCTGCAGAGATGGTTGTCCTTCTGAAAGGTTCTCCCATCTCTCCAGAGGAACTCCAGAGCTCTGTCAGAGTGACCATCGGGTTCTTGGTCACCTCCATGACCAAGGCCCTTCTCCCCTGATTGCTCAGTTTGGCCGGGCGGCCAGCTCTAGGAAGAGTCTTGGTGGTTCCGAACTTAATCCATTTAAGAATGATGGAGGCCAGTGTGTTCTTGGGTACCATCAATACCGCAGACATTTTTTGGTACTCTTCACCAGATCTGTGCCTCGACACAATCCTGTCTCTGAGCTTTACGGACAATTCCTTCAACCTCATGGCTTGGTTTTTGCTCTGACATGCACTGTCAACTGTGGGACCTTATATAGACAGGTGTGTACCTTTCCAAATCATTTCCAATCAATTGAATTTACCCCAGGTGGACTCTCATAGCAAAGGGTCTGAATACTTATGTAAATAAGGTATTTTTGTTTTTATTTTTAATACATTTGCAAACATTTTTCACTTTGTCATTATGGGGTATTGTCTGTAGATTGCTGAGGATTTTTTAATATCCATTTTAGAATAAGGCTGTAACGTAACAAAATGTGGAAAAAGTGAATGGGTCTGAATAGTTTCTGTAGACACTATGCTTTATTATAGTGAAATCTCTCACTGGGAACGTTTTCAGAAAGTTATATTCTCTCTTGTTGGTGATCTTCAATCTTCAGAGAAATCTGCAATAATAACCACAGTGCAGTAGCCCTAGCGTTTAAGAGCATTGGGCCGGCCAGTTACCGAAAGGTCACTGGTTCGAATCCCAAGCCGGCAAGTTGGAAAAAGCAAGGCAGTAAACCCCAAACAACTGCTCCCGGGCGACAATGACATAGATGTCTTTCACGCCCTGACCATTGTTTGCTTCAGTCCGGGGCTGCCCTTCAGTCCGGAGCTGCCCTTCAGTCCGGAGCTGCCCTTCAGTCCGTAGCTGCCCCTCAGTCCGGAGCTGCCCCTCAGTCCAGAGGCGCTCCTCAGTCCAGTGGGGCCCTTTAGTAGGGTTGCCAGTCCAAGGTCGGTGGTGAGGGTTGCCGCTCCTAAGAGGCCACTGAAGCGGGTAATGACTATGGAGGAGTGGGGTCCACGTCCCGCGCCAGAGCCGCCACCGCGGACAGATGCCCACCCAGACCCTCCCCTATAGGTTTAGGTTTTGCGGCCGGAGTCCGCACCTTGGGGGGGGGGGGGGGGGGGGGTACTGTCACGCCCTGACCATAGTTTGCTTTGTATGTTTGTATGTTTTGTTTGGTCAGGGTGTGATCTGAGTGGGCATTCTATGTTGTATGTCTAGTTTGTCTGTTTCTGTGTTTGGCCTGATATGGTTCTCAATCAGAGGCAGGTGTTAGTCGTTGTCTCTGATTGGGAACCATATTTAGGTAGCCTGTTTTGTCATTGTGGGTTGTGGGTGATTGTCTATGTGTAGTGTTTTGTGTCAGCACTTTATTCAATAGCTTCACGTTCGTTGTTTGTTATTTTTGTTAGTTCGTTCAGTGTTCTCTTTTCTAAATAAATTCAAGATGAACACTTACCATGCTGCATATTGGTCCTCCGATCCTTCCAACTACTCCTCCTCAGAAGAGGAGGAAGACGAGCGTGACAATGTCAATTAAGGCAGCCCCCCGCACCGCTTTTGATTTACATTTGATTGAGTTGTCAACTAAGGTGATTTCCATGTTAAATCAACCAAAAATTGCACCCTGTCATTGGATTTAAGTTAGGTGAAAAAAATATGAAATTCCCTTACGTTGATGACTTTTAGCAAATCCAATCAGTTTTCCATGTTGATTCAACGTCATCACATTGATTTTCATTATTTTTTATGAAGTAGAAACAATGTTGATTCAACCAGTTTTTGCCCAGAAGGATGCCACCCACATACAGCAGCAGCATACTGATGCCAACCACTCACACACACATAAACACTTACACACTCACCGCTGCTGCTACTATTTATTATTATTGCCTAGTCACTTTACCCATACCTACATGTACATACACTCTTAGAAAAAAAAGGAGCTATCTAGAACCTAAAAGGGTTCTTTGGCTGTCCCCATAGGATAACCCTTTGAATAACCCTTTTTGGTTCCAGGTAGAACCCTTTTCACATGGAAAACATGGAACCCAGAAGGGTTGTACATGAAACCAAAAAGGGTTCTCCTATGAGGACAACCGAAGAACCCCTTCAAAACCCTTTTTTCTAAGAGTGTAGGTACCTCAATTACCTCGTACCCCTACACAGATCGCCTCAGTACTGGTACTCCCTGTATATAGCCATGTTATTTTTACTCGTTATTGTTATTCGTTTTTCACTGTGTATTTATTCCTTGTGTCACTATTTCTACTCTGCATTGTTGGAAAAGGACCCGTAATAAGCATTTCACTGTTAATGAAACAACACCTGTTGTTTACAAAGTATGTGACAAATAAGATTTGATTTGACCAGAAGACAACGGTCTCTACTCCTCTTGCGAGATTCCAAGATTCAGGACCCTTAGTTTCAACACTAGTTCCACAGATGGGGGAATCAAAGGGCATCAACCAGAAAATCCTAAACTTCACATATGCTAGAGCACTGGTATTCAATGTTGGGGTTGCGGGGTTAATAATACTTTTTGGAGGGAACCAAACATTAAGTGTACAGTTTATTTTATGGGACAATACACAAATGTTTTTTATTGAGTAAATGTATTTATTGGTTCTATTCATTTTGATAAGAGAGATGAAAGTGTAATGAATTGAAGGTTAATTGTTGATGTGAAAATCTAAATGTACTGATTTTGAGCTTGTGTCATTAGATTTGTGGTGGAGTAGGAATCCCAGATATTATTGTGAAAAAAATGGGTCCCCGTTGAAAATGTTTGAATACCACTGTGCTAGAGGACCCAATTTAAACTTTGCTTGAAAAACAACAGAGGAGGGAACTTGGACATATCTGGCTACAGAGGTCAGGGGTCAGTGGACTTGGTTAACAGCTGTTATGGTATTAGGTCTACTCACCAAGGCTCTACTAGCAATCTAGGGGATAATGTTGGCAGTGATCCTCACATTACTAAAAGGTTGTTTTGAGAAAACAAGGGATTCATTCGGGAACCTGTTTTGCTCTAAACTGACCCAGTCTGACTTCTAGGAAATATACCTGACTAAGTTCTCAGCATCATTGCACTCTGGAAGAAGATAAAGGGATTTAGGAATAAATTGTGACATCACTTGGGGCATGCTGGTGTAGGCTATAGCTCTGAGAGGTGTGTTTGGGGTCATGATATTTATGTTTCCGGATCAGGACCCAGTTATTATATCAACCACTGAACCACATCATCATCCGAACGTTTGAGTATAGCCTAAGTAGAAAACGGCCTGAGACAGGCCTAACGGTTAAATAGCCTCTTAACACAGTCCCCATACCAAATTCAAATAGCCCACAGTAGCTCAGATTAAGAGGATCAACATGATATTAGGCAATGAAATGTAACTACCAGTGGCGTAAAATACTTGACTAAAAATACTTTAAAGTACTACTTAAGTCTTTTTTGGAGGGTTCTTGTACTTTACAATTTTGGAGAATTTATACGCTATATATACAAATCCATGTTTCTGTTTCAGCCACACCTGTTGCTGACAGGTGTATAAAATCGAGCACACCGCCATGCAATCTCCTTAGACAAACATTGGCAGTACAATGGCCTTACTGAAGAGCTCAGTGACTTTCAACGTGGCACTGTCATAGGATGTCACCTTTCCAACAAGTCAGTTCGTCAAATTACTGCCCTGCTAGAGCTGCCCGGTCAACTATAAGTGCTGTGAAGTGTGAAGTGGAAACATCTAGGAGCAACAACAACTCAGCCGCGAAATGGTAGGCCACACAAGCTCACAGAACGGGACCGCCGAGTGCTGAAGTGTGTAGCGCGTAAAAATCGTCTGTCCTCAGTTGCAACACTCACTACCGAGTTCCAAACTGCCTCTGGAAGCAACGTCAGCACAAGAAATGTTTCGGTCGGGAGCTTCATGAAATGGGTTTCCATAGCTGAGCAGCCGCACACAACCTTAGATCACCATGCGCAATGCCAAGCATCGGCTGGAGTGGTGTAAAGCTCGCCGCCATTGGACACTGGAGCAGTGGAAACGTGTTCTCTGGAGTGACGAATCACGCTTCACCATCTGGCAGTCCGACGATGAATCTGGGTTTGGTGGATGCCAGAACAATGACAGTAAAGGGAAATCTTAACGCTAAATGACACAATGGCATTCTAGACGATTCTGTGCTTCCAACTTTGTGGCAACAGTTTGTGGAAGGCCCTTTCCTTTTTCAGCATGACAATGCCCTGTGCACAAAGCAAGGTCCATACAGAAATGGTTTATCGACATCGGCATGGAAGAACTTGACTGGCCTGCACAGAGCCCTGACCTCAACCCCATCGAACATCTTTGGGGTGAATTGGAACACCGACTGCGAGCCAGGCCTAATCGCCTAACATTCGTGCCCGACCTCACTAATGCGCTTGTGGCTGCAGAAATGTTCCCACATCTAGTGGAAAGCCTTCCCAGAAGAGTGGAGGCAGTTATAGCAGCAAAGGGGACACCAACTCCATATTAATGCCCATGATTTTGGAATGAGATGTTCGACGAGCATGTGTCCACATATTTTTGGTCAAGTAGTGTACTTTTACTTTACTACATTCCTAAAAAAAAAAAAAATTTTACTCCATACATTTTCCCTGACACCCAAAAGTTACACTTTGAATGTTGGCAGTACAAGAAAATGGTCCAATTCACCCACATATCAAGAGAACATCCCTCCCTGGTCATCCCTACTGCCTCTGATCTGGCTGACTCACTAAACACACATGACTCTTTGGTAAATTATGTCTGAGTGTTGGAGTGTGCCCCTGGTTATATGTAAACAAATAAAAAACAAGAAAATAGTGCCTTCAGGCTTGCTTAATATAAAGAATTAGAAATTATATATACTTTTACTTTGATACTTATGTATATTTGACCAATTACATGTTCTTTTGATACTTAGGTATATTTAAAACCAAATACTTTTAGACTTTTACTCAAGTAGTATTTTACTGAGTGACTTTCAGTCTTACTTGAGTCATTTTCTATTAAGGTATCTTTACTTTTATTCAAGTATAACAAATGGGTCATTTTTCCACCACTGGTAACTCCTAATGGACAGCTTTGGGTACAGTATTGCTGAACTGTTTTATGAATAATATTGCATATTGATATGCAAATAAAATTACACCAGAATATTTTTTGAGGTCTTTTTACTAAATTGCTTTTTCTCACCCCCAAAAATGGTGTCATCGTTACACTTCTGTCCGATTGAACGCTACAATAACACTGGGGAATGTTCTAACTTCCGAATGTGGACGCGCCTTAAAATGTTTATACTAGTTTGCATAGTGCGTGAGCAACATAACCTATTTTATCCCAATATTTCACTGGAGAAAGCTACAGTTTGGAGTAAACGTGCATGCTCATTGCCTTATCCATTGAATTCTCTTTAAATCTCCAGACCACTTAATGTATGGAATAGTATACTGTAGTTTAAAAAGGGTAGGCCTACATTAGTGTCTGTTATTAACTACTTTTCCTGAAGGAGGCATAGTGGTCAACTTACGTAAATACGAAGAATAAAGTGGTGGACCCAACGAGGAGTACGGCAGCAGTGGACACTGGAATAAACGCGCTGCCTTTAATTCTCTCATCGCCGCTGGTGGGCATTCTGTAGCCTACTTTCCACAAACATCAGCAGTTTATTCTAACGAAACGATTACACCAAGATAAAATAATGATCCACGATACGATGTATTCCCACTCTTCTATGTCCTGATCTCTGTCCTGGTTTTCGATGGATCAAATGCAAACGAATGCATGGTGAAAAAGTCCAATGAACTGTGACCGTCTTGGAAATCCCACAGTCCCGACTGGTCCCGAAAAACTTAGCGAAGCCGCGCTGCGTACTGGCCAAGGCTCTGTTTGTGGGGTTTTCGCCGGGGGGAAAGAATGGATGACGTAAACTACACTATAGCAGGCTAGACCACGTTGTGCTGTATGTTAACCAAAAAAATACAAAAATTATTTAATTTCATAGCCATACTCTTGATTAAAAATGTAATTTGCTTTACCATGGAAATGCATTTGTGTCATTAGAAATGGACAATAATGTTGCACTATAGTCAGAGATAGAATATTACACATTTGTACATAATTGAATGCTAACAACCTAAACATAGGCTATTCACACCCTGGTACAGTATATGGTGGTCAGGTTACTCCTTTCCACTGATCCAAGTTCAGTTAGGTTTTTCTCTTCTGTATTGGGATACAATGAGCCTCTTGTGTTCTCCAAGTACTGAAGACAAGAAATGTATAGCAAATGTGAGGTTGAGTCTCTAAGGACTTGTTGTGGGGTTGGACCTGAAGCATGATATTAACATCCCTTATACATGTTGAGCCATCAAATAAGGCTCAGACATAGATGCCTCAGATGTGATGGATGCAAAGGATTGGATCGAAGCCTTAATCCGAGGGCTGATGTGCCTAGTAGGGATCCTGGGGAACAACTGGCTGGGTCTCCGCTCTCTCCCTGGACCTAAGTCCCTTCTCCGCACCAACGAGCTCCTCTTCATCAACCTGGCCATCTCCAACCTCATCACCAACTACCTGGTGGATCTCCCCGATACCATGGCTGACTTTGCTGGCCGCTGGTTCCTGGGGGAAGCCTACTGCGGTGTGTTCCGGTTCTGCTCGGACCTGTCGGAGACCAGCAGTATCTTCTCCACCTTGTTTATTAGTGTGTTCTGGTACCAGAAGCTGGTGGGCTCTCTGAAACGCGGAGGAGCTCCGGTCCAGCTGGATAGCCTCCGTCTCGTAGCCTATCTCCTGGCTGGCAGCTGGACAGTGGCTGGGGTCTTCAGTGTTCCACACTTCTTCTTTGTCCAGGTGGACAGTGGGAATGAGAGCCACAAGGACTGTATAGAAGTATTTCCCTCCCAAACTGCAAGGCAGACCTATGAGACATTGTATCTGACCCTCGCTAACGCCCTCCCCATCGCTGGTATAGTGTTCTCCAGCATCCAGATTGTGATCACTCTGCTAAGGAACCAGATGCGTATCAAGAGCCTGACTTCAGACCATCACAAGGGGACAGATAATGCTCTACCTAACAAGCGGGAGAAGATGGACGTCTCAGAGAAATATGATGAAACAGGCATCAAGACATGTGATAAAGAGGCAGATTTACCAATAGTTACTTCTCCAGTTTTCCCTCAGAGTTCTAGAAACCAGAGGATTTCAGATATCCGCCCCAACCTGCCTGGTGTCTCCTGCTCTGTCCTACCTTGTGCAGGACCCTCTGTTGTACACAGCTCAATCAGTTCCCCCCTCTACCAGGTTGAGGTTGGTGACAGCAGAGTCAGAGCTTCACCTGATCGCCAGAGGACCTCCCAGCCTCCAGCTAAGCTCAGCCCAGGCTCAGGCACGCAGGTGAGGGCAGCCAAGAGCGTGGTGGCTGTGGCCACTGTGTTTGTGGTGTGCTGGGTGACCCACCTCTTATTGAGGATATCCAGCAACATCCACACGTCCTCCGTAGTGGTGGAGGTGGCCAGCTACATCGCATCCTCTTACACCTGCATCATACCTTACATCTTCCTCTATGGAGTAAAGAAACTGTCTTGCTCCTGCAGAAGGTAGATAGATATGGCTATACACACATTGCTAATTTACTGGCATCAACCCAGACCAACTGCTACGTAGAACTGCTGCTCTTTAGGGCATCTGTGTTGTCTGAAAATACATTTAAATTATATTGGCTTATCACCATGATTTCATTAGTGTAATTATACTACTGTAAACAAACAGGCAGTATATACAAATTTTTCTGGCCATGGCGGGGCCGCTCTGGTCTACTTATTGCCCCTGCCCAGCGGAGGGGTGGCTGGCAACACCTGGGTAGACGAACACACCCTATAAGTAGATAAGAGCTGGCTGTTCCCTCTCTCGATTGAGCATGCCAGTGATCATGAAGGAACGAGAAAGCATGCTCACGTAACAGGGAACGCCCACTTACACAGGAACCTTGACCATTCTTTTCAATGGAAACGGCCTGAGTGAACTATATTATTTATCCACCATCTTTGATGTATATCCTATCACATCTAAGTGAATATCAGCGAACTCTAACTACTCTCTGAAAGATACAGCTAGGGTGGCAGGTAGCCTAGCAGTTAGAGCGTTGGCCCAGCAACTGAAAGGTCGTTGGTTTGAATATCTGAACCGACAACGTGAAAAATCTGTCAGTGTGCCGTTGAGCAAGACACAACCCTATAAAACACATTTCACTGCACCAATCTGTTTTATCTGACAATAAAACCTATTTTTGGCAATGGTGACTGAATCACAAGGATGTTAATGTTGTCAACCCTGCAGAATGTAAGCTACATAAAATACACTATAGATATCATTACATACTATAAAGTTTTTGTTAACAAGCATTTCAACTTCAAGTGAGTTTAATTTAAGTGCTTCATGAGGTTGGGAAATCAATTCTGCATCTCTGGAGCAGAAGCTACTTTAATTATTTTGTTTCCAGCAATTTAAAATCAAAGGCCCATGCCTGAGTACTTGGGAGAAAAACATCCAGCAATAATTACTACGTTGCAGTGACAGCAACCGGCCCTGAAGTACAATTATCCTCCATTAAGGGTAATTATGTCAACAAAAACAGCAGGGACAAAAAGTATGAACCTTTAAGCTGGGGAACTTTGTTAATTGACAACTATGATGTTGAGTGCTATGATGTTGGTCCTGCAGTGAAATCACTACAGTTACCATAAATGGATCTCTGATGGATCTCACAAGATTCACTTGTGCAAAAAGTGTATTTTTTATTATACTGAACAGGTTGCAGGTTTTATACTTAAAAAAAAAAATTATACAAAACTTTCAACCAAAGAAACTTGACAAATTTTAATGATTCAATTTATGTAAAATTGCATGCCTAAGTTGACAGACTAAAGCTATTTGAGCAGCACCCTTATACAAGGCATGGCTCAAGGACTTCTGGCATAACCACGAAATCTCAGTTGAGTACAAGATACATAAAATCAGACAAACACTCATAAATGCTACTTAACTAGTCAGCCAAAAGCAAACACTGTTCAAGGCGTCTGGTCATTCAGAAAGAGAAAATACAAACAAAACGTGTAAAAGGGTTTAGTTGTCATTGTTGTTATAAACCTTTGGCAGAAGAGAAAGGCCTTCCGAGCGTAATATTTGGAGTACAAATATTCCCCTTTGTATTACAGAGGTTGATTGGTACAGACAAACCAAAATACAAACAGCTTAACAAAGTCTTGACATCTAAACTGAGGGGGAGAATTAAAAGGGGCTTAAATGAGTGGAGTGATTAAGACAGCGTCCTCAAATCACAATGTCTATGTAACATCCTCAAATCACAATGTCCATGTAACAAACGGCAATACTTATGACTCAATCATGGCATGTAGAGGGAAAGACATCAGCATATAGATTTAAGTTCAAACAAAATGACCAAGCCATCTGAGAGCAATCATGTAAGTGCATTTCTCCTCAACATACGTACATTCAATATTTTACCCACATGAGAAGAACAGTAACTCCATGATGTGGATTTAAATGAAGATCCCATCCCTGTAAAGTATTGTACTCTAATTCGGTGTCTGAACAACAGTTCATGTTGTTTTCACAACATACATTTTTGTGAGACCAATACAATTCCCTCAGCCACCAATAAGTGGTTGTCCTAACTTCTTAACATAACTTCTAGGCTTATTGTTCAAAACAAAATGCATACTGTACTTATAAAATAAGTTAAAAACAGGATGTAAAACGTCTGAAGATAGGGGTGTAGAGCGAGCTGGTCAATACCCCCCTCTTCATGAGAAATGTGGGGGTGTTAATCCTTTGAGATGTAACTGCAGTCAGAGACCAAACTGTTCTCAATGTCACGCCACTATCAGAAATCAGCCACAACAGAAGATATAGAAAGAGAGGAAGGGAATCTTTCAAATCATGTTATTCACAACTGTAAACCTCTATCAATCTTGAGGTCTCTGTATTTAGCACGCCAAAAGTTGCAGTGTCTCAATCTGTCCCTTTAATTGAGGATCCTCCTGTGACCCCTGGAGACCTCCTTAGTGAACTTTCTCCAGCTTGGCCTGCAGGGCCTTGAAGTTGCCGATGGTGAGCTGCAGGGCAGAGTTGGGACTCAGGGACTGCAGCTCCACCAGGTAACCACAGATGTTATCCAGACACACATTAGTGAACCGCCGTGTGAAAGGGACAGAGAGAAATATGAGTAAGACAGTGCATATTAGACACATTTCACAAACAATTACATTCTCATTACTATGTAAACAGGTTGATATGCTTCCAAATAAGGAGCATTTATAAATGGAGACAGGATAAAAGGTTAACACACTTGGTGGTGGGTTAGTTACCGGTCATATGTTGGTACTTTGCTGGGATCCTCCACGTATCCTGACAGCAGCACATGGATACACTCTACCAGGTGGAGAGGCTTCTTTAGACGCTGCCAACACGGATCCTGGGATACACACAGCCAGAGTTGGAAACATTCAGTATTAAGTGTACAGCGCCATTCCTCATTAAATAATGCTCACGTTAAACAGGTGCAAATTCTGAAATTCATTATAACCCTTTAATATTAAGGGTATCTTCATCTACTCATATTAATAGGGGGGAGGACACACACACACGTCATAAGCCCTGATTTTATATATTTTTTATTACAGGAAATTACCCTCAGCCTCGTGGGAAAATGTGTAGAATAGCAGGAAATTAGCAAAACAAAATTCCCCTCTGCCGCAAGGTGACAAAATAATCCAAGAAATAATATAATTGGGGGAGCCGTGCTCAGAGCTTGCGGGGTACCCCGCAAAACTGCGCTACGCCACTGTTCGTATCCTATGCCTGCCAGCTGTAATTGCCCCTCAGGGATGAATAAAGTTCATGAAATTGAATTGAGAGATATACCCATTTCTTGAAGAGTTGGTCGTAGACCTCCAGCAGACGGGGCAGCTGTAAGCCTATCTCCTGCACGGTGAACGTGACGAAGCCCACGTCCCAGTTCAGACAACACACCTCCTGTTCCAAAAACTTCACCAGGAATTCTGGATGCACAAGACAGTCTAGCGACATTAAACAATTTGCACATGCAACAGATCTCTGTAGTCCAATAGTAGACAAGCTACGACAGGCCACAGCACTTGGTGGACAATTAGGCAAAACACAGATTACACTTCCAGTCCTTACAGAGACACACCTTAGAGACATACTATGCATGTTGACTTCATGAATTGCTAATGTAATTACACTAAGTGGGGATGTTTTACATACATGAAAATCTGTAGAGAAATCATGGGGTAAATAGATGGAAAGTAGACCTGGGGTTTTACCTAGAGGGAAGTATCTGGGTGTTCCAGCATAGATCTTTCCAAGAGACACCAGTTTGAGACTCAGAACGCTCATTCTGTCAGCTGGACTCCTGGCCACACTGTCACACAGCTCTGGAACAAATAGAAAAAGTAATTTCGGGTATTTGGAAAGGAAGCCCTTTATCTACTTCCCCAGAGTTAGATCATCTCATGGATACCATTTTTATGGTTTACAGAAACAGCTAGCATTCTGCAATTGCACTAACGTTAGTTAGCAACTTCCTTCAAACTGCACGCATAGACATAAAAATGGTATCCACGATGCCAAAATCCTGAATTGTCCCTTTAAGAAATAGTTCAGAATGCAATAGAAAGTTCCAAAAGACCAAAGCGTCAGAGAGAAACGACTGGGATGACATCAGGTGCTACCATGTGTATTTGTCTGTACACACCTTTCTCCATGACCTCCTGCCACAGAGAGTGCACCAGGATGGGGTCAGAGTGACCCGCACAGTGGATGATGGCCAGCTTGCATTCAGACAACCGGAAGTGATCTGCAAACTCCCCATACAGCTAGATTGGAGGACAAAGGATAGAGTATTAAAAAAAAAAACAGAGTCAAGGATAATGTTAGATATTCATGCACTGTTACCTTGGTGATGTCCATAAGCTCTGAATCCAGTTGTGACACAGCTCCCTGTACAGAGGGATGCTGGGAGTACTGTCTGCTCAGAGTATCCTGGATCTGGACCTGAATACAGACCACCTGGGAGGGATGAAACCATATCAGCTTGAGTTAAAAAATATATACATCTAAGCTGTATCAAAGGGTGAAAAATCTAAAAACCTAATAAATTTCAAGATTAGAGCTAGAATCTCCCCTCCCCGTACCTCCATCTTCTCCTCCAGTTGGTGCAGGAACTCCCCCTCAGCTCCCTGGGCAGAGATGCAGGAGGAGCTCTTGGCTGACAGGATGGCCCTGGAGATGTATTCCAGCCTCTGCTTCAGAGAGATCTCAGTACTGAACAAACAGAACCGACACATTTATACTCACATTTAACATTGCTCAGAATCAACAGGAATGAGGACATTTTCATGACTGTTGGAGAGGATAAAAATAAAAGCCATTTAGCCGACACTTATCCAAAGGACTTAAAAATCACGTGTCTACATGTTTATTTTTATGGGTGTTCCCAGAGGGAATCGATCCTTTGCCTTGTTAGCACCGTGCTCTACCAACTGAGCAACACAGGACCATTGTGTGCAGATGGCCCATCATGTATAAAGACTCATAGCCTGTTAGGCCTTTTACCTGAGCATGTCCGCAGGACGTGAGCTGCCTTCCCAAAGCTGCGGCTCTTCTCATAGTATCTCCACAGCAGGTCCATGTTCCGCACCTTACTCTGCTCCTGTTTGATCATGTGCATCAGGTGTTCCTCGAGGTAAGGAGAGTTCACCTGGATAGACCACACAGACAGAGTGCGAGGATAATATTAAAACCACCAGGCCACACAATGAAAGATCAGTTAATTGCAATACAAAAAATTCCAGAACTAGGCATCTCAGGCTGTGACTGCGGGACAATGCCAGAAGGTTCTTACCTCCAGAAGCTTGTCGGTGAGGTCAGCCTGTATAAGCCAGTTGTAGAGGGCTATGTGGAAGAGTTCATCCTGTGACCTCTGGGCCAGACCAATAATCTGCTCAAACTACCAGGCAGAAAGAACATCATGATCAGCTTATTCATGAATTGAGGCCAAAATCTTGGAACTAACACACATTCACATAAAAAAATAAGTAAACTAAATCTTGCAATTGCCATTGGGGGAAAGTCTCCTCCCAGCAGCACTCACGTGGGCGGTGGCATCCTCGTTGCTCAGCATGTTAGGGTCAGAGGTCATGACAGGGGTTCCTGGCTGCTTAGGGACGCTGGGAGACTGAGGTGCAGCTTTACTTTGGTTCACCAGCTCCTGCATGGTGTCTGTGATACACTTATAACACGACAACCTACAGGAGGAGTGGAGGGGGTGGTCAGACGATGTCAGCACAAAAGGAGAAAATAAAGGGCCCGGACATCCCTTAGCAGATATCTATTACCACAGTATTTCATATTCAATGTGAACAGGTAGTAGGTCACCTCTCCTGGAAGGCCAGTGCTCCAGCCTGATCCTCCTCTGACTCTCCGTTCTTATAGAAGTGAGGTCCCAGCCTCTGAGGATCCTTCTTATCCGCTGCAGTCAGGCACAGCTCCAGCACTCTCTCATAGAAACGCACTGAGAGGGAGAGAAACATTGTTAGCATCCATCCACACAGTAAGCATTAAGAGTAATATTTGCAGGGTCCAATGTTGAAGGGACATTTCTAAGTTCCAAATTTATGTTCATCTCCAGCCCCACCCCACTGTCAACATATGTGAAAATGGCTTATTTCTGTGTTTGTGGGGGGGGAAAAGAAGATAAGCATTTCCAATGACAGTGTGCATCATGTGATTTTAACCAATGATGTGTAGGCATTGTCTACTAATTGGTTGATGATGTCATTGGAAACACTTATCTTCCTCTATCTTTTTGACTACAAAACAAGCCATTTTCACATGTTTATGTGGTCCTGGAAATTATGACTATTTTCCTTCATCTTATTTTCTTACTGGTCCGGTCATATGGGACCAAAAATAATTTCTACTGGCCCGGACATGGTGTAGTTTCTAAATGCATTGGGGTCATGCAGGGTCTCTAGGTTGGCATGCTTTCTCTCTATATGCATTTTACATTTAAGTCATTTAGCAGACGCTCTTATCCAGAGCGACTTACAAATTGGAAAGTTCATACATATTCATCCTGGTCCCCCGTGGGGAATGAACCCACAACCCTGGCGTTGCAAGCGCCATGCTCTACCAACTGAGCCACACGGGACCGTGTGGCTTCAAGCGATCCCCCCTTTAGGAACTCTTGCAGTTTTGATAAAGCTCTCTTTGGACATTGCACCATTTCCCTCTAGCTCTCTCAGAAGTCCTCTGACCAAAACTGGTTGTCATCACGTCTTGCAGTCAATTTTGCCTCAATGTTTCTCAGAATTGCATGCCCTTCAAGCATCTTGATCGTGTCACTGAATACGGTCAAGTTTCCATGGACAAAGTCCAGCCAAAGTTCAGTCAGTGGATCTTCGAACATTGTTTGCAGGACAACAGGGCATTTGTCTTGAGAAAGAAAAAAGGATTTCAATGGCACATACCTTTTCAGCACTCTTTCTAGAGCAGGGAGCATGGACAGCCAGCGAACATTGCTGTGTCCTAAAATGTTATGGTACTCCTGGCCAACAAACTCACAAAAGCTCTTCAGTCTTTCTACTCTGACGGTGAAAATATCTTTGTGACCAGGTACTCAACATCAAGGGGAATCATATCCAAAGCTGTTCTGGCCGTGTTATGAATGATGTGGGCAGGATAACCTAAGCCAATCACCTCCCTCTGCAGAGCATTTTTTACTTTGGTATGGACATTGACCCTCCCCAGCCTATTCAGTCCTCCAAAGTTGGTATTTGTGTTGTCGGCAGAGAATGCCACGACTTTGTTTTGCAGGTTACATTTTTGGATGACCACCAGGACCTCAGCTGCAATCTCCTCTGCTGTTTCTGCTTTCAAATCAACAAATCAAGCAGTTTTGTTTCCACAGATGTGCTGCCATCATATATCTTACAATATCTGACTGCTATTGGCAGCAGCTTTACATGTCCATGATTGGACACATCAATGGACAGGGACACAAATTCAACATGGTCTAGGTCCTGTGTTACCAAAGTAGTTTCCCATGGTGCTAACACGTTACTTACTGTGGCGTCACATTTTGTCCTAGCACATGTAAACTTCGGCTCATAAAGCTTTCCCTCCTGCACAGCTAAATCATATTCTTCTTGGGAAGGCTCTACCTTCTTGATGAATGTGGTGACAGAGGGCATATCAACACGGGCAATCAGAGAGGCTTTATGTTTTTTTGTCTGTTGATGTTCTACCACTGCCGTTCTTCCCCCGCTGCCAATTGAAAAAGAGGAATTACAAAGGGTGCAGTTAACCATTCTATCGTCTTGACCTGAGTGTATAAATGGAAATTCTCTCAGCATGTTGTCATTAAAACGGCATTTCCGTTTCTTGGAAATAGCCATTGTGTCTGCTCCTCTGTCTGCTCTTCTTTCCTCTCCTTGTGTCACTCTTCTTACTCTCAACTTTTTCTTCTCCTCCAATCATCTTCCTGATCTTTCTTAATTTCCACACTCTCCTCACTTCACTCCCTTCATTTTTCCTTCTTCTTCTCCAATCTTTCCTCCTCTGTCATTATTATTATGTAGCCATTATTGGCTACATTTAGTTATTATGATATGTATAAAAAGCTGTGTAATATAATTTTGCAATCGAAGTCATTAGTCTATTCTTTAGAATTGCATTACTTTGTTTCTTTAGTGTCATTTCAAGATTTCTTTTTTTTATACATCTCATATTAGGACACTGCCCCTTTAAGACAACTGTGTTCCAAAAGAGATGGACCTAGCTATAGTAGGCTAGCTGAGACAAATGCTAGATGTCTTTTTACAGCTTTCATTTGCAGACTAGCAACAGTAGCATGTTCACTATTGAAGGTTTACGTCTGTAAATACCTTTCCTTAACTAAAATAAATAAGCTGAGCGAGTAGATTGATGGCATCAACTCATGTACGGCTCGAGAAGTTGTGACTCGTGGGAGCGTGGTGGTGCTTGAATGAACAGCCAATCATATTGCTCAAATAGAAATAGCATGACTTTTCCGCGTGTAGTCTTCAATAGTAGATTGCAACAGAGCAGGTAAATGTTGAACTGGATTGCAAAAATGCACTGAGAATTTACTGGCCTGGTCGGGCCAGTGACTGACGAGATCCACTGGCCCGACATGTTTTTACTGGCTCCGGGCCAGTATGATGGCAGCCTTACCCTGTCTGTACTGGGAGCAGACCAGTGGCAGGTCTGTGTGATGGCTGATCAGCTGGTAGAGCTGTAATGACTCTCAGTGTTCTCTCCTTATCTGTCCTAGTCTGGATCTGTCTGGAGCCCTGCAGCAACTCATTAGCCTGAGAGAGAGACATTCAGTTCTCAGGTACTGTTATACTGGGAGAAACGAGGGCAGTGGATGATACCAAAAAGTCTGCCCACAGACTAAAATCGGATGCAATGTCTGTTGTACATCATCCCTGTCATATAGAAAAAAAACAACCGGGTGTGAGTATGCTCTACCTTTGAGCAGATGCTGTCGTCACTGCTGTACAGTAGGGGGCAGATGTCTCTGAGGTGGGTGCTTATGGCATCTACAGAGGCAGAGTCTTTGATGTAGACGTTGATGAGGGCTGTGATCAGGGCTCCGGTCAGCTCCAGACCCCGGATCACCACGTCCTTAACTCACCCCCTTCATCTGGACCTGGAACTCCTAGAACGCAATGCACAGAGGGGTTATAAACAGGATACAAGAGAAACATCTTGACAAAATACTTGGACGATTAAACAATGGGATGAATCAGTCAGTGATTGACAGCACAATGTATTCCTGCACATCCTGAATATCCAGCGCTGGTTTCCCCGGGCACAGATTAAACCTGGTCCTAGATTAAAAATCAATCCCAATGGAGAATGGACTAGGGTTAATCATCTGTGTCCGGGGAACCAGTCCCCAGTGAGGTCATGGATCTAGAACTTACCTTGGGTAGTTCAGAGACAATGAGGCTGAACTGGTGGTCACACAGCAGCTTCCACAGGGCCAGGGTCTGACAGGAGCGATGCACCAGCTGCTGGATACCCTGCAGGGAGACCTTCTCATAGACCTGAGCCTCGGCTGGGGACGGGGAGAGGATAGAAATAAGGATTAAACAGTCGGAGACCACAAAATAATTCAAGAACAGTGTGTTCTTAATAGTGTTATGATTATACTCAGACCCTGCTGTAATTCTAGTTGCTCCTTGATGTGGATGGCAGTTTACCTTTAACACCCACATATTACTTAATGTGGTACTTCCTCTGGAGTTCCTGCTGAATTTGCTGAGAACTGGCTCCATCAGGCCGCATGAAACATAGCAGCCGCTGCTGCAGATTGGCTGGTGAGCTAAAACTGTAGAGCATAAGATGCCATTCAAACCGTATTTATTTCACCCAATGACCATAGAAGTGTAGCTATATTTCCCATAAAGTAGCCAGCCCAGGGCTTGGCCACGGGGAGAAGCAGGGCCCAAGGGTCTGTCTTACCTGGCTGTACCCAGAGACGAGGGGCTGAACTGGGAGTTCTTATCCAGGAAGTCCTTCAGACCATGGAGCTCCAGAAGAACTGACTCCAGATCAGATGAGCTGGCTGTGCTCTCCAATTGGGAGAGCGAGATTGACCATCATCATCAAATTAACTTGCAAAGGAAGACTAATTTGCTGTTTATGTAATACTCACAATACTGACAGCCTGATTTCCTTTAATGACGATCTTCTCAACAGCAAGACTCCCGTCCCAGATATTACTGTTAATCAATAATGATAAGTTAACTTAGTCAAGTGACTCAAGCCATGACATAAGTGACACATTAATGTTTCTGAGTCCAGTACAAAAGGTAAAGGGATAGTTCACCAAAATAAAAATTATAATATCAGTAACATGACTTGAATAGGATGTGCCACAAATGCTAATAAACCAAAGAATGGATTGGTGTCATAACTTGTCTAAAGACTGCTTACAGGGTATGGACACCAACATATCATTTTGTAATTTGGGTGAACTATCCCTTTAAACATGCCAGAAAATTGTATTTCCCCAGTATGGAGGTGAGACCCGAGTACCGTACGTTGTCCAGCTGAGGTGACTCACACCAGTATGGAGGTGAGACCTGAGTACCGTACTTTGTCCAGCTGAGGTGACTCACACCAGTATGCGTGTGAAGTAGACACTGATGCCGTTGTGCTTCCCTGAGAAGACCACCTCTGGCCCAGAGGACAAGCCAGCGATGGGGGCGGAGGGCATGGCTGGTACATAAGGCGTAGACACACTCTGGGGCATCATACCTGAGATATTGTTGTCAATGGCAAAAAACACACACACACATTAAAACCACTCAAATGTTCCGAAGTAATTCACTCAATGTTGCCAATATTCAGTGGGTGAATGTGTCAGTGGAGGCTGCTGAGGGGAGGAATAATGCTTGGAATGGAGTCAATGGAATGGTATCAAACACAAAATAATTTGGTTTCCAAGTGGTTGATGCCATTCCATTGACTGTTTAGTACTGTTGACTGCAAGGCACTCAGCAATCATATGGAGGAAAATGAAGGTAGTGTACCTGGAGCCGGTGTAGCTAGGAAACTAGGGTTAGGAATGGCGCTGCTACCAACAGACATATGGGATCCTATAAGAACAACAGGTAGGGAGTCAGACAAGTGATGCAGACAGACAACTTCTCATTCAAATCTGTACAATTTACACAAGGGATTTCCACCACGACATTATTGCCATGTTACAACAAATGGGAATTCATATAATGCTAAAGTGCTAAAAGCAGAAATCCTTCCTCAGATGCCCCTCACCTGGTACAGGAGAGCCGAACAGCGCTCCAACGCTGCTAGGAGCAGAATGAGCCGAGGGGAACCTCATCTGAGCCTCTCCTCCATACCTAAAGAAGGCTCTGGTGGCCCACTGAGACACCTTTCTGTCGCAGGCAGCACTGGAACGGGACAGAATCAGAGCAGTGGCACACGCCTGCTCCTCCTGAGAGGATTAGATCAATAAACAGAGAAATAAAGACAGAGTGTGTGTAGGGGTACTTGCACTAACAAGACATTGAGTAATGAGATTCATACCCTGTGCAGTTTGAAGAAGCGTTCGACTTCTTCACTCTCTCCACCAGTACTGCACACCAGTAGGTGGCGCAGCTGGTCCACCGGCCGCAACTTGTGGAAGATGCGACTTCCCTGGAAGACCATGATTAAACAACAAGTTTATAGATTTTTGCCTTTGTTCCCAAAATTACAGACAGGACTGAACAAGTTTCATCGACTGTGTGAATTTAGTGCCATTCACACGGTACAAACTAAGCTGTAAAATCTTGACTGTACCTTGGCAGAGATAAGGACAAACTTCTGTGGAGGGACATTGTGTTGCTTCACCACGACAGGAGTGTCAGTGAGAGGAACCTGGTCCTTATTCAGGGGGGGGGGGGGTAGAGATTTTAGGTGCTTTCTCCTCCTCGATGGCACATAGCGCCCAGGAGTGGCCATCTACATTGGACATCACCTGAAATTAAATAGACAATATGCTCTACAATACTTTTTTAAAGTCAAAATGCAAAAGAAATTAATCAAAATCATAGCATATGCGTTGCAAATAGGGTTCAGAGGTGGAAACTTTCCGTGGGAATATATGGGAATTAATAGAAATATATGCAAATTAATACAATTTAAAACGTCGATTTTTGCATTCGATATATTTACCATACGGAGACAGAAACAAACCTTTACCTTACGATAAGTAGACATAATTGCAAGTGATTAAATCCTTACAATAGAAATAAACAATTTAGTTATGAATTGAACTTTAATTAAATGAGTTGACTTCACATGGGATGATTTCACTGAACAAAAGAAAGGGAATATTGAATGATCCATCGCATCTCCCAAAAATGTTTTCAACATATATCTGTAAAATTATAGTCTAGAAAATAAAGCTTTGGTTGTCTTCTCTCTGGACCTCCTCAATGTCCACCTCTTGAACATCAGACTCTGAAGCCTCATCGTCACTTTCCAACCTTGTTGAGGGTGGCTCGTTGTCAGGCTCAAAAAGCCTCAAATTTGCCCGGATGGCCACCAATTTTTCAACCCTTTTATTGGTCAGCCTGTTGTGTGCTTTGGTATGTGTGTTCCCAAACAAGCAGAGTCTGAACATCAGACAGGATGGCATCATCTCCCTCAATCCGTGCAATGGCTACTGCTATAGGTTTCAGGAGTTTCAGGCTGCTTACCACTCTCTCCCAAAATACGTCATCCAGGAGGATCCTCTTGATGTGGCTGTCCATGTCGGCAGACTGTGGTATGGCCATTTCTTGGAGACTCCTTCCCCACCAGGAGACTGTCAAACATGATGACAACACCACACCAACGGGTGTTGCTGGGCAGCTTCAATGTGGTGCTCTTATTCTTCACTTTGCTTGGTGAGGTAGATTGCTGCTATAACTTGATGACCCTTCACATACCTAACCATTTCCTTGGCTCTCTTGTAGCGTGCATCCATTGTTTTCAGTGCCATGATGTCCTTGAGGAGCAGATTCAATGCATGAGCAGCACAGCCAATGGGTGTGATGTGAGGGTAGGACTCCTCCACTTTAGACCAAGCAGCCTTCATGTTCGCAGCATTGTCTGTCACCAGTGCAAATACTTTCTGTGTTCAAAGATCATTGATGACAGCCTTCAGCTCATCTGCAATGTAGAGAACTGGTATGTCTGTTGTCCCTTGTGTCTGTGCTCTTGTAGAATACTGGTTGAGGGGTGGAGATGTAGTTAATTATTCCTTGCCCACGAACATTCGACCACCCATCAGAGCTGATTGCAATACAGTCCGCTTTCTCTATGATTTGCTTGACCTTCACTTGAACTCTGCATCCAGCAAATGAGTAGATAACCCCTCTTACCAGACATGCTTTATGCTGGGCGAAGAACATTCAGAAATCTCTTCCAATACACATTGCTTGTGAGCATCAGAGGTGAACCAGTTGCATACACAGCTCAAGTAAGACATTCATCAGCATATCTGACTACGTTCCTCCATTGAGTCAAAAAAAACCTTCTGATTCCAGGAGGACCATGAGCTGTTGCTATCAATAAGTTGTCTGATTCATCATTTTCTATTCTTCTCGAATAGAAGTAGAGGGACTTTTGTCAGAGGTTGCTTTTTGTGAATGCTGAGGGAACTTTATGCACTTGGCCAGTTGATTCTGCATCTTTGTTGCATTCTTCACATATGATTTGCACAGTATTTGCAAATGTACACAGCTTTTCCTCCTACATTAGCTACAGTGAAATGTCTCCACACATCAGATAGTGCTCGTAGCACTTTCCTGTAATGATTAGAAAAAAAATACATACAATTCCATGTACAGATAAATAGTTAAGCAGTTAGATTAAACTCCTTTATAAGATAAATATTTTAAAATGAAACATGTATACTAACATTCCTCAGTTAGCAGACTCAAGCAAGCTAAAACCCACATGGTAGCAAAAACTAACAAGCAGAAATTGTTGATAAGTTAGACTTTGCTGTAGGCTACTATTTAACAAAAATCATGTCATATAAAATATATTCACCCCACCCAGTATTGTAATCAAAGCTTACCAGAAAGCATGTAGTCTTTGGCTCAGACAGTGTAGTAGTGTGGGCTCAATAGCATCTCATTAGTGTGCAAGATCTTGAGAATCAGCTGTACATGTGATGGAAGAATGCACTGTGCATGCAGAGGGTTGCAATTCCATTGAATTGGGGATAGTTTAACCAAAATATGCCATAAGACCTAGAATTGCCTTATGCGTATCCCACAAAAAAGGTTCACTGTTATAAGCTGACTTTTTTGATGAATTTAAGTAAAATTCCCTGGCTTAACTTCCCATGGAAATTTACTGGAAAGTTTACGAACCTTTGCAACCCTAATCGCAAAGTAAGCTCGGTTTTGACATGACATCCAAGTGTGTGTGGATCTGGTGTAATACTTCTTACTATGACCCTAACTGTCAGCTCCCACCTGTGCCTCCATCAGGGGTTTCTTAAAGGGGAAGGAGTCGTGGTTGATACACCACAGGATGTCACTGTCCTCAGCCTCAGAAGCTGCCATGAGGAGAACTCCTGTAGGGATCAACACGAGTAAACTTTAAAAAAAGGGTCAATCCGCTATTGAATCACTAACAAAGCAGCCACTCTGTCTCCGTTTGGTAAAATTCTGAGTGATGGGCTTGGCGAAATGTATAGACAGAGCTAAGGATAGAAGGACTGACTATCCATAATATTACAATTATAGTTTTACGCATGTTTTGAGGCTACACAGCGTTTGTTTGTTTAAAAACAGCAACAAAAAACGTATATATTTTGGGTTCTGGTGGGGTACAACAGTTGAACTAAGTTCATGGGGCATTTATACAGTGCATTCGGAAAGTATTCAGATCCCTTGACTTTATCCAGATTTTGTTACATTACAGCCTTATTCTAAAATTGATTAAAACAATACACCATAATGACAAAGCAAAAACAGGTTTAGACATTCTTGCAAACATATAAAAAAAAACAAGTACTCAAACCCTTTAAATCAAATCAAATTTATTTATATAACCCTTCTTACATCAGCTGATATCTCAAAGTGCTGTACAGAAACCCAGCCTAAAACCCCAAACAGCAAGCAATGCAGGTGTAGAAGCACGGTGGCTAGGAAAAACTCCCTAGAAAGGCCAAAACCTAGGAAGAAACCTAGAGAGGAACCAGGCTATGAGGGGTGGCCAGTCCTCTTCTGGCTGTGCCGGGTGGAGATTATAACAGAACATGGCCAAGATGTTCAAATGTTCATAAATGACCAGCATGGTCAAATAATAATAATCACAGTAGTTGTCGAGGGTGCAACAAGTCAGAACCTCAGGAGTAAATGTCAGTTAGCTTTTCATAGCCAATCATTGAGAGTATCTCTACAGCTCCTGCTGTCTCTAGAGAGTTGAAAACAGCAGGTCTGGGACAGGTAGCACGTCCGGTGAACAGGTCAGTGTTCCATAGCCGCAGGCAGAACAGTTGAAACTTTACTCAGTACTTTGTTGAAGCACCTTTGGCAGTGCTTACAGCCTTGAGTCTTCTTGGGTATGACGAAACAACCTTGGAACACCTGTATTTGAAGAGTTTCTCCCATTCTTCTCTGAGGATCCTCTAAAGCTCTGTCAGGTTTGATGGGGAGCATCGCTGCACAGCCATTTTCAGGTCACTCCAGAGATGTTCGATTGGATTCAAGTCTGGGCTCAGGCTGGGCCACTCAAGGACATTATGAGACTTGTCCAGAAGCCACGCCTGTATTGTCTTAGTTGTGTACTCCGGCTCATTATCCTGTTGGAAGGTGAACCGTCGCCCCAGTCTGAGGTACTAAGTGCTCTGGAGCAGGATTTCATCAAGGATCTCTCTGTTCATCTTTCCCTCGATCCTGACTAGTGTCCCAGTCCCTGCCGCTGAAAAACACTCCCACAGCATGATACTGCCACCACCATGCTAGGGATGGTGCCAGGTTTCCTCCAGACATAACGCTTGGCATTCAGGCCATAGAGTTCAATCTTGGTTTCATCAGACCAGAAAATCTTGTTTCTCATGGTGTGAGTCCTTTAGGTGCCTCTTGGCAAACTCCAAGCGGGCTGTCGTTCCTTTTACGGAGTGGCTTCCGTCTGGCCACTCTACCATAAAGGCCTGATTGGTGGAGTGCTGCAGAGATGGGAGAACCTTCCAGAAGCACAACCATTTCTACAGAGGGCTCTGTCAGAGGGATCGGGTTCTTGGTCACATCCATGGCCCTTCTCCCCCAATTTGGCCGGGCAGCCAGCTCAAGGAAGAGTAATGGTGGTTCCAAAAAGCTTCCACTTAAGAATGATGGCGGCCACCGTGTTCTTGGGGGACCTTCAATGGTGCAGACATTTTTTGGTACCCTTCCCCAGACCTGTGCTTTGACACAATCCTGTTGTTTCGGAGCTCTACGGACAATTCCTTCGACCTAATGGCTTGGTTTTTGCTCTGACATGCACTGTCAATTGTGGGATCTTGTGCCTTTACAAATCATGTCCAATCAATTGAACTTACCGCAAGTGGACTCCAATCAAGTTGTTGAAACATCTCAAGGATGATCAATGGAAACAGGATGCACCTGAGCTCAATTTTGAGTCTCATAGCTAAGGGTCTGAATACTTTTGTAAATGAGGTATGTTTTTATTTTAAATACATTGGAAAAAATAAAACCTGTTTTCATGGTTGTCATTATGGGGTATTTTGTGTAGATTTATGAGATACATTTTTATTTATTTTTTAGAATAAGGCTGTAACGTAACAAAATGTGGAAAAGGTCAAGGGGTCTGAATACGTTCCGAATGCACTGTAGGTGGTATTTGTCAAATATCAAATGGGTATATTCTACATTTAAGTAAAAGAAATTGACATAGCAACTACAGATTGACCCTTTAACTAGGGCGATGCTCGAGAACCAATTATAAAAGGACAGCATTGGAGGCTCGTGAGAGGAGTTATAGGAGGATGGGCTCATTGTAAATGGCTGGAATGGAATTAATAGAACAGATTGAAACGTGTAGTTTCCATAGGTCTGATACCATTCCATTTCAGCCATTACAATGAGCCCGTCCTCCTATAGCTCTTCCCACCAGCCTCCACTGCAGGATAGCATACAGACTTCAGTGGCTTTACCTTTGATGTACAGAGCCTTGTGGACCTTAGCAGGTTTCTGCAGGGTGGAGGAAGCAGAGAAGCCTGGAGGCAGGCGGACATGGACCAGAGCTAGCAGACTAGGGCGTGCCCCTGGGTGCTTGGCATGCGGTGGGGCAAAGGGAGTAGTACTGAAGTAGAGACGCACTCCTAGAAGCACAGATAGAGAGCTACAGGTCTTCATAAGGTCTTTGTTTTCATTACAGGATAAGTGTCTACAATGTCAGTCCGTCTCCTTACCCGTGTGAGTGACAGCCAGCAGGTGGCAGTCGGAGGACTCAAATCTGTCTATCACAGAGATCTGTACGATGGGTTTAAACACAGAGCAATCAATGGTCCTATAGAGAGATATAAAATAAATAGATTTGACCTGTTCTTAAGCAGTGATAACATTTGACCAGGGCGTTTTTCCTAGCCCCCGTGCTTCTACATCTGCATTGCTTGCTGTTTGGGGTTTTAGGCTGTTTTTCTGTATAGCACTTTGTGACATTAGCTGATATAAAAAGGGCTTGAAATAGATTTTATTGATTGACCATTCACTAGCCCTCCGGATATTATCCAGAGGTGAGGAGTAGCAGACCAACCTGGCAATGTTTCCTGCTGCAGCTACGATGGAGCTCTGTGACATGGCCGCCACACGGCTCAGACCCTGCCCATCTGCACCCAGGTCATACACCTGGAACACGCAGCAGCTTTAAACTCAACGTCCTATTCAGAAGAACCTTTTCAAATGTCTGACAAAGTTCTAACCAAAGTCATTCTGCAAATACTTACACATATGGATATTTACTACAGTGCTACCATTCAAATTGTTAAACTCTTACGGGTTTTATACCTGTAGAACCCCCTTCTCTGAGCGGGTGAAGAGAGTGTTACGGGAGTTGTCAATGGCAATCTGCACTACCGGGTCTGTGGAGCACAAAGATAGAAATGTGATGTGAAATTTAATTTAAGAACTAGAGCATAACACAAGAACATTCCAACTCCACAAGGAGCCTGAAAACTATCCTTACCATCCTCAGAGAAGGAGAACTGGAGCAGAGAGGGGACGAGGAAGGACAGGCTGCTTTTGGAGTGGTTCATCTTCCTGCAGCGTTGGCTGAACCAGCCTGCCTCGGCCTGGTAGGCTACCTCATATAGGCAGCCATCTTTCCCTGCCAGGAAGATGCGTCCCAGATCAGTGGAGGTGATGGCCAGGTGGTAGGTGTTGTCTGTGGGGATGGAGTACAGCGGGTTTGGGAGCAACTGTATCCCTCCAGACATGCTGTCATTCAACACAGAGAGGGAGAGGAAAGAGATTAGATGATACATTTCTGAAGTAGCCCACGGTGGGTCAATACTAATACCAACAACACAACCATGTCAATATAAACCAAATCAACCAATTTCATAACTGTTGCTGAATTGATGACACCAGGAGTATTGTATTGTGTCTAGCGTGTGTGGTTCAGGTATAAGGGTCATCATTACTTACCTGCCTGAGCTTTAGGGAAGCTGAGCCCCAGGATCACCACATCCACAGGAGTGGCTAAGACCAACAGGAAGTGGATGTGTGGCTGGAAAATCCCTGCAGGAAAATGTGTATCCTGTGGGTTAAGTTAAGCCAAACACCTACAAAGCTGTTGTGACTTTGAATACAGGAAACACAGCTCAGGTAAGAGTTATGCAATTTGACCTGCTTTAGGTTTGACCAGCCCCACGGACAGGATGGTTTCACTGAGCCCGTCTAAATATGCAACATCCCCCCTGTAGCACAGACAAGAGACAGAGAAAATGGGTCCATGTTTTCTGCTACTGCATAAAGTGACTTTATTTAGGAGTGCTTGGTACTCACCCATCCTCATAATTCCACATGAAGATATCGTTGTCAATGGTGAGCCACGCCCGACAAATTTCAGGAAAAACTCCCATCATACAATTGCACTGCATATCTGTTAGGGGGAGGTTAAGGCCTAGGCAACTTGTCTAAAGTGGTAGTTAGTTTTACATAGACAGTTCATATAACCCTGCACCGGCCCTTCTGAGTTCAACTGGTGAGACCTAGGGAGAATCTCAATTGCATACTCATCGCACCCTTGCCCCATTCTCAAAACCAATTGGAGAAGTTCAGAGGAGAGGAACCTCTGGCTTTCTAGTCCAATGGGTTTTGAGAAGGAGACGAGGAGAGAAGACACAAGGAGTATGCAATTGAGATCTTTCCCTAGACACAGCTCCCTCTGTGTATTCTCTGAAAAGGACACAGCTGAATTGCTCCACCAGCTCAGGTGGTAGGGGAACCCTGCGGACTGCACTGAGCTCAGGGAGGTTTGGCACACTGAGCAGCCCAGGTTCCTGAAGAGGGTAGTCCATGTCTGACCCCCCAGACAAAGATGGCATGTCTGTAACAGAGGGGGAGAGAAATAATAATAAAAAAATTTAAAAAATCACCTTAGCACAATTTGGGAAGTGATGTAAGCGCCGAAACGTGGCTGTAATCTCCCTAGACACAGTAAGAAGGCTACAGCCAAGTATCATGGCTAGAATGACCTGTGAGATAAATCGAATTGACAAACTTGAACAACATACAAACTTGCACCATTGATCACTTGACCTACTGTGACAGGGGACATTAAGAAGCTCTGAGATGTCCGGGAAGCAGCGGTCTTCTTGAAGGTGTCGGTCTATGATCCGACCAGAGCTCTCCAGCGCTTCGGCAAGGGCAGCAGCAGGCCTGCTGGGTCCTAAGGCGGGCGGCATCTGACCCTCAGCGACTGATGAGATTCACCTGAGAAGATGGAAAGAATATTTAAAATCAAATTTGTCACATGCGCCGAATACAACAGGTGTAGCAGTGAAATGCCTACTTACAAGCCCTTAACCAACAATGCAGTTAAGAATTATTATTTTTTTTTTTAAATAGAAAGAACAAATAATTAAAGAGCAGCAGTAAATTGTAATTGTGGGGCTATATACAGGGGGTACAGGTACAGAGTCAATGTGTGGGGGCACCGGTGTCAAGGTAATATGAACATATAGGTAGAGTGATTCAAGTGAATATGCATCGACAATAACAGAGTAGCAGCAGCAGCGTAGGAGGGGGGGGGGGGGGGGGGGGGGCAATGCAAATAATCTGGGTAGCCATTTGATTAATTGTTCAGGAGTCTTATAGCTTGGGGGTAGAAGCTGTTTAGAAGCCTCTAGGACCTAGACTTGGCGCTCCGGTACCGCTTCCTGTGTGGTAGCAGAAAGAACAGTCTATGACTTGGGTGACTGGAGTCTGACAATTTTTAGAGTCTTCCTCTGACACCGCCTGATAGAGGTCCTGTATTGGGCCGTATGCACAACTTCCTGTAGTGCCTTGCGGCCGAGCAGTTGCCATACCAGGCAGTGATGCAACCCGTCAGGATGCTCTCGATGGTGCAGCTGTAGAACCTTGAGGATCTAAGGACCCATGCCAAATCTTTTCAGTCTCCTGGGGGGGGGGGAATAGATTTTGTCGTGCCCTCTTCACGACTGTCTTGGTGTGCTTGGACCATGTTAGTTTGTTGGTGATGTGGACGACAAGGAACTTGAAGCTCTCAACCTGCTCCACTACAGCCCCGCCGATGAGAAAGGGGGCGTGCTCGGTCCTCCTTTTCCAGTAGTCCACAATCATCTTTGTTTTGATCACGTTGAGGTTAGAGGTTGTTATCCTGGTACCACACAGTCAGGTCTCTGACCGCCTCCCAATAGGCTGTCTCTTTATTGTCGGTGATCAGGTCCACTGTTGTCACCGGAAAACTTAATGGTGTTGGAGTCATGCCTGGCCGTGCAGTCATGAGTGAACAGGGAGTACAGGAGGGGACTGAGCACGCACCCCTGTTGAGGATCAGCGTGGCGGATGTTGTTACCTACCCTTACCACCTGGGGGTTGCCCGTCAGGAAGTCCAGGATCCAGTTGCAGAGGGAGGCGTTTAGTCCCAGGGTCCTTAGCTTAGTGATTAGATTTGAGGGCACTACGTGGTTGAACGCTGAGCTGTAGTCAATGAATAACATTCTCACAGGTGTTCCTTTTGTCAGGTGTGAAAGGGCAGTGTGGAGAGCAATAGAGATTGCATCATCTGTGGATCTGTTGGTGCGTGCGGTACGCAAATTGGAGTGGCTCTAGGGTTTCTGGGATAATGGTGTTGATGTGAGCCATGACTAGCCTTTCAAAGCACTTCATGGCTACAGATGTGAGTGCTACGGGTAGGTAACAGTCATTTAGGCAGGTAACCTTAGTGTTTAGGCACAGGGACTATGTTGGTATTACAGACTCAGACAGGGAGAGGTTGAAAATGTCAGTGAAGACACTTGCCAGTTGATCAGCGAAAGCTCAGAGTACACATCCTGGTAATCCGTCTGGCCCTGCGGCCTTGTGAATGTTGACCTGTTTAAAGGTCTTACTCACGTCGGCTGTGGCGAGCTTGATCAGTCTTCCGGAACAGCTGGTGCTCTCCTGCATGTTTCAGTGTTACTTGCCTCGAGGCTCGCGTCAGTGGGCAGCTCTTGGCTGTGCTTCCCTTTGTAGTCTAATAGTTTGCAAGCCCTGCCACATCTGACGAGCGTCGGAGCCGGTGTAGTACGATTCGACCGTAGTCCTGTATTGATGCTTTGCTGGTACGGAGGGCATAGCGGGATTTCTTATAAGCTTCCGGGTTAGAGCTCCTTGAAAGCGCAGCGCTACCCTTTAACTCAGTGCAAATGTTGCCTGGAATCCATGGCTTCTGGTTGGGGTATGTACATACAGTCACTGTGTGGACGACGTCGTCGATGCACTTATTGATGAAGCCAGTGACTGATGTGGTGTACTTCAATGCCACCAGAAGAATCCCAGAACATATTCCAGTCTGTGTTAGCAAAACAGTCCTGTAGTTTAGCATCTGCTTCATCTAACCACTTTTTTAGACCGAGTCACTGATGCTTCCTGCTTTAATTTTTGATTGTAATCAGGAGGAGAGAATTATGGTCAGATTTGCCAAATGGAGGGCGAGGGAGAGCTTTGTACGCGTCTCTTTATGTGGAGGTAAGGTGGCCTAGTTTCTTTCCCCTCTATCAGCATGTTAAATGTGCAACCAATTAGGTAACTGATTTAAGTTTCCCTGCATTAAAGTCCATGGCCACTTGGAGCGCCGCCTCTGGATGAGTGTTTTCTTGTTTGCTTATGGCGGCATACAGCTCATTGAGCGCAATTTTGGTGTGGTGTATGTAGACAGCTACAAAAAAATACAGATGAAAACTAGGTAGATAGTGTGGTCTACAGCTTATCATGAGACACTCTACCTCAGGCGAGCAGAACCTCGAGACTTCCTTAGATATCGTGCACCAGCTATTGTTTACAAATATGCATAGGCCCTTGCCCCGTGTCTTACCAGAGGCTGCTGTTCCATCCTGCCGATAGAGTGCATAACCCGCCAGCTGTATGTTATTAATGTAGTCGTTCAGCCACAACTCTGTGAAACATTAGATATTACAGTTAATGTCGTGTTGGTAGGATATAATTGTTTTCAGTTCATCTCATTTATTTTCCAGTGATTGAACGTTAGCCAACAGTACTGATGGCAAAGGCAGATTAGCCACTCGTCACCTGATCCTCACAAGGAACCCCAATCTCTTTCTCCAGCGAATGACGGGGATGAGGGCCTGTTCAGGTGTTTGGAGTATATCCTTCCCGTCCGACTGAAAGAAAAATTCTTCATTTTCAACCTCTCCCTGACAGAGTACGTAATACCCACATGTTTCAAGCAGACCACCATAGTCCCTGTGCCCAAGGAAGCAAAGGTAACCAGCCTAAATGATTACCGCCCCGTGGCACTCACGTCGGTAGCCATGAAGTGCTTTAAAAGGCTGGTCATGGCACACATCAACAGCATCCTCCCAGACACCCAAGACCCACTCCAATTTGCATACCGCCCCAACAGATGACGCAATCTCAATCGCACTCCACTCTGCCCTTTCTCACCTGTACAAAAGGAACACCTATGTGAGAAAGCTGTTCATTGACTACAGCTTAGCATTCAACACCATAGTGCCCACGAAGCTCATCACTAAGCTAAGGACACCGGGACTAAACACCTCCCTCTGCAACTGGATCTTGGACTTCCTGACGGGCCGCACCCAGGTGGTAGGAGTAGGCAATAACACATCTGCCACGTTGATCCGTAACACTGGGGCCCCTCAGGGGTGTCTACTTAGTCCCCTCCTGTATTCCTGTTCACCTCTCATCTTTGAAGCTGGTAACTTCCCTCCCTCACTAGCTTTAAGCACCAGCTGTCAGAGCAGCTCACAGATCACTGCACCTGTACATAGCTAATCTGTAAATAGCCCATCCAATCTACCTCATCCCCATACTTTATCTTGCTCCTTTGCACCCCAGTATCTCAACTTGCACATTCATCGTCTGCACAGCCTATCATTCCAGTGTTTAATTGCTATATTGTAATTACTTTGCCACCATGGCCTATTTATTACCTTACCTCTCTTATCCTACCTCATTTGCACATGCTGTATAAAGATTTTCCTACTGTATTATTGATTGTATGTTTGTTTATTCCATGTGTAACTCTGTGTTGTTGTATGTGTCGAACTGCTTTGCTTTATCTTGGCCAGGTCGCAGTTGCAAATGAACTTGTTCTCAACTAGCCTACCTGGTTAAATAAAGGTGAAATAAAATACATAAAATTCACCCACGACTGCGTGGCCAAACACGACTCCAACACCATCATTAAGTTTGCTTATGACACAACAGTGGTAGGCCTGATCACCGACAACAAACAGACGGCCTATCGGGAGGTGGTCAGAGAACTGGCCTTGTGGTGCCAGGACAACAACCTCTCCCATAATGTTAGCAAGACTAAGGAGCTGATCTTGGACTTCAGGAAAAGGCAGGCCGAACAGGCCCCCATTAACAGAGCTGTAGTGGAGCAGGTAGAGTTTCCCCCTCAAGAGACTGAAAAGATTTGGCATGGGGCCCCAGATCCTCAAAAGTTCCTACAGCTGCACCATTGAGAGCATCATGACCGGTTGAGTCACCAGCTGGTACGGTAACTGCTCGGCATCTGACTGCACTACCCTCTAGCGCCTTACAAACGGCCCAGTACATCACTGGGGCCAAGTTTCCTGCTATCCAGGACCGATATAATAGGTGGTGTCAGAGGAAAGCCCATAAAATTGTCAGAGACTCCAGTCACCCAAGTTATAGACTGTTTTCTCTGCTACCGCACGGCCAGCAGTACCAGAGCGCCAAGTCTAGGACCAAAAGGCTCCTCAACAGCTTCTACCCCCAATCATAAGACTGCTGAACAAGTCTACCCCCCCCCCCCCAAGTCTAGGACCAAAAGGCTCCTCAACAGCTTCTACCCCCAATCATAAGACTGCTGAACAAGTCTACCCCCCCCCCTCCCTTTTGTACACTGCTGCTACTCGCTGTTTGTTTGTTACCAATGCATAGTCACTTTGCCCCCACCTACATGTACAGATTACCTCAACTAGCCTATACCCCCGCACACTGACTCGGTACTGGTGCCCCCTGTGTATAGCCTCGTTATTGTGTTACTTTTTATTTTTATTGAACTACACTGTTGGTTAATTTAATGGCTTGTAAGTAAGCCTTTCACGGTGAAAGTGTTGTATTCGGCAAATGTGACAAATAAAGTTCGATTTGATTGGCTAGGCTGATTCCATGGCAAACACATAGACAGTGGCCAGCTAGCTAGACCCAGTTATCTAGGGTTGTTTACTCAACTTTGAAGATATCCATATTACAAGGACAAACTAGGGTTGGTCCAAACCCGTCTCTACGGACTGTCTGCAGTGATTCAGTAACGTTAGTTAACACCACTTTTCTGTTTATCAAAATACGTCGGTTGGAAGTGATACAAGTTCGTGTGGTGGCTAACTTGTGAAAACAATGGACCAGTTAACCTACTAGCTAGCTACCGAACGACAAGACACTAGCACCTGTTGGTACGCTAGCTAAAAACACGGGTCAATTGCTGTATATGTTAACTAGCTTGGTAACTAATGAGATTTATTGAATAACGTTCCCTACTATTGATACTCGCAACAAAATGTAATCTTACCTTACAGAAATCAAAACATGATCCCGTAGTCTTCAGTGTAAACAAACGTTGCTGCTAGCCTCATGCAACTTTTGAACAGAGCTAGGGGTGAAAGGTTATGAAATACCTCCGGTGTACTTTCAATCGAGTAAGTAATGGTGTCTTTTTGTAGGCACAAAATCCGCCATGATTCGTTGGACAAAGCCTATGGGGGAATGAATTGCATTTTTTGTAGGGTTTTTAGAAACATAAATAAAAACAGGCTTATGAGATCTTATACGTTTTGTTCTATAATATAATATTCATCTGGTAACGTCACTTGTGATTTCAAAATAAATAATGTAATCAAAAAAGCACAAAGGCTAAATCATTGGGGCGCCCGAGGGGCGCAGCAGTCACTGCATTTCAATGCAAGACGCTATTTAACTAGGCAAGTCAGTTAAGAACAAATTCTTATTTACAATGACGGCCTTACCGGGGAACAGTGGGTTAACTGCCTTGTTCAGCGGCAGATTTTTACCTTGTCAGCCCAGGATTCAATCCAGCAACCTTTCGGTTACTGTAACACTCTAACCACTAGGCTACCTGCCGCATCACATCCGACTGTGATTATGAGGCCCATAGGGCGGCACACATTGTAAATAAGAATTTGTTCTTAACTTACTGGTTACATTTAAATATATATATATATATATACAAAAATTCATACAGTTAATGTTAACTGACTGATATTATCTCAAAGAACACAACGTATAAATGATCCTAAACCTGTGTTAAGCCTAGCCTGTCAGACCTTATTTTCGGCGTTTCTCCCAAAACCCTATTATTTTCCTATACCTCAGTGTTCTTTCCCCATTCATTTCCCCCCATAGAAATGGGTGAACGAAGCAAAGGTAACTTTGTATTACTATACACTGGCGAGCTGTCTACCCGTTAGAGGCGAATTTCCACCACGCTCTTTAACCGATGTTTTAAAAATCTTCCAAATCTTTCTTTCCGCAGACGAACACGACTCCGAATTTTGTTTTAGTTTTCAATCGCATCACTGACACTGTAATGTAAATTTCTGTCCACTAAGTGGCGACAGAGTCTTAGCTATACTTTTGGACATGGTAAATAATGTGCAGCTAGAGTGAAAGAGGCGAAGCGAGAGCAAAGATTTTTAACGAACACAAGATAGACCACAGCCTGTCGTTTCCAATTGGAGCAAAATAATCATAGTGGGCAGAACAAGCAAGGAAGTGGGCAGAGCCAACCACAAGCTAGCGATATCCTATTGGCGCATTCAATATTTCCGTTAGGGAACGCCTGCTATGTGACGTGTACGTGTTCAATAACGCAATTCACCCTTGCACACATTTTAAACAATGCGATTTTTTGGAAACTTTGGTATAAACGTAGTCCACTCTGTACGTACAGATTCTAATTTTGTGAACAAAAAATTGTAGTAAGGTCAAATGTTTCATTGATGAGAAAATAACAGAATGTCGGCCAAAATCCATCTCACTCAACTTCTCCCACTGTGCTTCCTCTCATTTTATTTGGTGGTTTGTGGAAATGCCAACCAGGTGCTTCTTATTTATACATCCGGTGAAACATCTGGCTCATTGTTCTGTGGCAAGAGGGTCTACTCCCGTCAACATCTGTCCACGTGGGAATACAGCAATAAGCAGACCGCCTTCCCACCTTTGGGACGACTGCCATTGTTAAGGCGGAGACTATCTCATCATTATATACAGTATCTCTGGTGCAGCTCATATGCCAAATGTTAGAAAGCCTCTCCTTTCCTGGTACTGAGTTAGTCCCAGGACCTTGTTTAAGCCTGAAACCAAATGGGCAGCTAGCCATATTGGCCTTTAGCATCTGACAGATGCAGCATAAACCGTTTATTTACAGAACAGTGGGGCTAGAGCCATATATTTACATTTTTCGGAATATTTTTTCCCGTGTGGATCCTTCATCAAGTTCATACAGTACATGGTTTTTATCTTAATCCAGTTCATGACAGAAACTGGCAGTGGCATACAGAAACAAGATACCAGAGGGATTCATCCCTGCATTTTGCAAGGCCCTCTCTGAAATGGAGTTGATGAGTCATGGATTTACAAATTTTCTGAGTTGCAGACACCTAGGTAATCAAACATGGTGCACAACTAAACCACCACATTCAACCTAAGACAAAATTGACCATATTGCAATTCTACTACTAGGGATTCAAAATACTGTCGCCTTTTACCATCATCTTGGACCTTCCACGTATTACATCTAAAAATAAAACAAAAATTACAAGTTGACAGGAGATACTGCATGGTGGCGCACCATCCCCATGAAAAAATAAAGTCAATTGCAAACGAGACAAGTAACAAAGAGAAGTAAAAAATATTTATTGCAATATTTGCTCCGCCAGAAGTGCTGGGGATCCCTTTTCTCTCTCGGGTGACCTTTGACCTAATACATCAAATTCTACATTTACAAAAAACTCCCCTGCATGTAGGCCACAGATACTGCACGCTTCGCTTTCAACAGAATAAATTATATCCAAGAGACTCCATTGTACAGCATGGGTAAACAAATAAAGGGAATAAAACATAAAAGAAAAGGTAAAGGTTTTAAAAGTAGCTTCCCTGGAAACTGAGCTAAGCTAAAGAAATCCAACCGGTGCTAGGTTAAACTCCAAGAACACTTTATTTAGAACATTAACAGACTAATTTCCAACATTCACTTTGTTTATTTATTTTTTTTAAACAGAATTTGTCAGAGATAAACATTGTTTTTTTTGTGTGTTAAACTTTGATACAGTGGGAAAATCAAACAACCGAGTTGCTGTACAACAGCGAAGGAGCTTCCACGCAATGTTATCCAAACATTTCCTTCTTGTGTTTTTTCTGTTTAACTTAAACATATCCTGGATCCAGATTAAAATGTTCATCACAGACCAAAAGTTCACAATACCTGCTCTCCTCTCTCTCTGCTATCTCGTGCTTACATTTATGTTTTGCATGTCTGTAGTATATTTGTCTTTTCTGTATTAGAAAAACGTTGTATCCTCATAGTAGAGTTTGGCTGCAAAGAGTTTGTCTGAGAATAACCGTATAGTCGATTAGGAAGTTCCCTCCTTCGCTGAGTACAGTGACCGTAAAGTCTGCACCACTCTGTTCGTCAGCTTGTGTGCACTCGTCAAGGCGATTTTCTTGTAAATAATGTCAGACTCCTTGATAGTGTCCACCCAAGGCACCGTTTTGCGTCCGTCCCGTTTCTTAGCCTCGCCCCAGACTCCAGAGTAGGAGCCAGCCATCCATTGCACTCTGTAGCCCGTGTTGGTCTTCTGGATGATGCGGGCGATCTGCGGCCGGTCCTTGTACTTGGGGCAGCAGAGGGCGATGACGTCCCTGGCGGCCAATGTCTCATTCATGTGACCTGAAGCCTCTGCAGAGTCGCCGTGCTTCCTCGACCGCCGCGATGACTGGGGAGAGAAACAGCAGCGTTACACCTCACATAGCATTCCTTTACTACAACATCCAACTAACTGGAGAGAGCACATAGGTTTAAGAAGCCAACATGGCAGTTATCAGTCTTCTAATAAATCCTTAACAGGGACAATAACAGCTGTATGACAGTGCAATAACAGGCTGCTTAGGGCTCACCACTGGGGTTTTCTCATCTCCGTCGCTCTCGTCGTCGTCCGTCTCTATAGGAGCCTGGTGGTGGTTCTTGTGGTCCTGGTGGTGGTTCTTGTGGTCCTGGTGGCTGGGCCCTCCCAGCAATGAAGTGATGGCTTTGTTTCTGGCGTTAGCGCTGGCTGACGCCTCACCTTCCTCATCCTCCTCATCAGGGTCCAAATGCTCCATCAGTAACTTGAACTGAGAGAGACCAGAATGTTAACCAGTCTGCTGTGCTCAGACATGGCTAGTTTAATTTACTGCACACCTTTAACAAAGTACAAAAAGGAACTCCATCTGGTTCAACTCTGTTTAAATTCAGTAAATTCAATAAGTAAATTGGAATTCCAATCCCTATTTTCCTTAACTCCATTACAGGACCCTAAACTAAACGACTCAAGACTTTAAAAAAAGGAAATGCGGTCAGAGTGAGCTCTTACATCTAGGTACTGTTTGACGATCCTCCTCTTGATGTCGTAGGTGAGTTCTACGTTGGCCAGGTCAGAGGTCAAGAAGTCCAGTGTCTGGTGAGGGCTGAAGTGCACGTGACCCTTCCTGTTCACCGCCTTCTCATATACCTTGGCCGATTCCGTCGGAGAGTACTTTTGGATTTTACTACAGTGGGCAGAGGAAGAAGTTGAGTTTAGGTTAATTCCTCATTAAAGTGGCAATATGTAACCTTTTGGGCAACCTGACCAAAGTTACATAGAAATGTCAGTTATAGATCGATCATTCTAATTGAAAGCAAGTAAAGAGGCTGTAGACCTGCTCTGTGCTCGCTATTTTTATGCTTCCCGTTCTCAAGTTTTGTTTTTGCGTCTTTTACTTTCGATATTGTACATTAGCTTCAAAAAGATGAAACAACAATATTTTTGGTTATGGAAAAGTTATTTCAGAGCGGTTTAGATGGTACAATGATTCTCTACACTATACTAGCTTATTTTGTCACAAACTGAAATTAGGCAAACTAAACTCAGCAAAAAAAGAAACGTCCCTTTTTCAGGACCCTGTCTTTCAAAGATAATACGTAAAAATCTAAATAACTTCACAGATCTTCATTGTAAAGGGTTTAAACGCTGTTTCCCATGCTTGTTCAATGAACCATAAACAATTAATGAACATGCACCTGTGGAACGGTCGTTAAGACACTAACAGCTTACAGATGGTAGGCAATTAAGGTCACAGTTATGAAAACTTAGGACACTAAAGAGGCCTTTCTACTGACTCTGAAAAACACCAAAAGAAAGATGCCCAGGGTCCTTGCTCATCTGAGTGAACGTGCCTTAGGCATGCTGTAAAGGGGGCATGATGACTGCAGATGTGGCCAGGGCAAGAAATTGCAATATCCGTACTGTGACACGCCTAAGACAGCGCTACAGGGAGACAGGACATTTTCACGTTCGGATGAAAAGCGTGCCCAGAGTAAACTGCCTGCTACTCAGGCCAGGAAAGCTAATATATGCATATTATTAGTAGATTTGTATAGAAAACACTCTGAAGTTTCTAAAACTGTTTGAATGATGTCTGTGAGTATAACAGAACTCATATGGCAGGCAAAAACCTGAGAAAAATCCAACCAGGAAGTGCTCATTGCCTTTCCAAGATACAGTGTAAATGGGGTCATATTGCACTTCCTAAGGCTTCCACTAGATGTCAACAGTCGTTAGAACCTTGTTTCAGACTTCTACTGTAAAGGGGGAGTGAAAAAGAGCTGTTTGACTAAGGGGTCTGGCAGAAGGCCATGAGCTAAATCATGCGCGCGACCGTGAGAGCGAGCTCTGTTCCTTTACATTTCTAAAGACAAAGGAATTGTCCGGTTGAAACATTATTGAAGATTTATGATAAAAACATCCTAAAGATTAATTCTATACATCGTTTGACATGTTTCTACAAACTGTAATATAACTTTTTGGACTTTTCGTCTGAACATTCGCCTGGACTTGCCCGCGCCTCTTGAATTTGGATTTGTGAACTAAATGCGCGGACAAAAAGGCGGTATTTGGACATAAATGATGGACATTATCGAACAAAACAAACATTTATTGTGGAACTGGGATTCCTGGGAATGCATTCTGATGAAGATCATCAAAGGTAAGTGAATATTTATTACGCTATTTCTGACTTTTACTGACTCCACAACATGGCAGGTATCTGTATGGCTTGTTTTTGTGTCTGAGCACTGTACTCAAGATTATTGCATGGTGTGCTTTTTCCGTAAAGCTTTTTTGAAATCTGACACAGCGGTTACATTAAGGAGAAGTATATCTTTAATTCTGTGCATAACACTTGTATCTTTAATCAAAGTTTATGATGAGTATTTCTGTAAATTGATGTGGCTCTGCAAATTCGCAGGATATTTTCGAGGCACAACATTACTGAACATAACGCGCGATTTCTGGATATAAATATGAACTTTATCGAACAAAACATACATGTATTTTGTAACATGAAGTCCTATGAGTGCCATCTGATGAAGATCATCAAAGGTTAGTGATTCATTTTATCTCTATTTCTGCTTTTTGTGACTCCTCTCTTTGGCTGGAAAATGGCTGTATGTTTTTTTGTGACTCTGACCTAACATAATCATATGGTGTGCTTTCGCTGTAAAGCCTTTTTGAAATCAGACACGATGGGTAGATTAACTTCTTGACGCTTAATTATTATTTATTTTTTTATAACGTTCCCAACGTAAACAGACTATTTCTCAGGCCCAGATCGTAGAATATGCATATAATTTACAGATTAGGATAGAAAACACTCCAAAGTTTCCAAAACGGTCAAAATATTGTCTGTGAGTATAACAAAACTGATTCTGCAGGCAAAAACCTGAGGAAATCCAACCCGGAAGTGCCTTAAAAAAAATCCCTGTTCTGTTGCCTGCCCCTCCATTTAAAGGCGTATCAACCAGATTCCTTTTCCAATGGCTTCCTCAGGCTGTGACCAGGCTTTAGACATAGTTTCAGGCTTTTATTTTGAAAAATTAGCGAGATTTTTCAAAACAAGTCAGGTGTCCTTTGATTAGTTCCTGCGCGCGAGAGGGGTAGCTCGACATTTTCTTTCTCTCTTTTATTGAGTAGGTTATCGTCCGGTTGAAATATTATCGATTATGTATGTTAAAAACAACCTGAGGATTGATTATTTAAAAAAAAATTGACATGTTTCTACGAACATTACGGATACTTTTTGGAATTTGTCTGCCTTTCAGGAATGGAACGAGGCTGTGGTTTTCAGAACATAACGCGCAACCCAAATGGCGTTTTTTTGTTTGTTATAAAACTAATATTTATCGAACGTAAATAACATTTATTGTGTAACTGGGAGTCTCGTGAGTACAAACATCCGAAGATTATCAAAGGTAAGCAATTAATTTGATTGCTTTTCTGACTTTCGTGACCAAGCTAATTTAAGGCTAACTGTTCTAGCATTGACTGATACACTCACAAACGCTTGGATTGCTTTCGCTGTAAAGCATATTTTCAAAATCTGACACGATAGGTGGATTAACAACAACCTAAGCTGTGTTTTGGTATATTTCACTTGTGATTCCATGATTATAAATATTTTTAGGATTCTTTTTTGAATTTGGCGCTCTGCAATTCAGTGGTTGTTTAGGAAATTGATCCCGGTAACGGGATCCGTAGTGCCAAGAAGTTTTTAAGCTTTAATTTGGTGTATTGCACTTGTTAATGTATTAAAGTTAAATATTTAAAAAATATATTTTTGAATTTCGCACTCTGCCTTTTCAGCGGATGTTGTCGAGGGGTTACCCTAGCCTTGCAGCTGGTGGCTACACCAATTACTGACTGTTACTTTTGATTTTGACCCCCCCTTTGTTCAGGGACACATTATTCAATTTCTGTTAGTCACATGTCTGTGGTACTTGTTCAGTTTGCCTCAGTTGTTGAAACTTATGTTCATACAAATATTTACACATGTTAAGTTTGCTAAAAATAAACACAGCTGACGTTTCTTTTTTTGATGAGTTCATTAGAGTTTTAGCAACCAGGAAATGGCGGAGCGATTTCTGCATAGTGCAACTAACTGAGAAATTGTCATGGCAACATAAAAAGACAAGACATATCAGTATATTGTGATCTTCCTAGCTCTGTCTTTCATGTCCAGTGAGGCGGTAAGGTGAGATGTTATGTGGTTGTGTTCCTCCTGGCATTGACGTACCTGTCTGAGAAGCCGTAGAGGTTCTTGAGATGCTGCTTTAGAACCAATAGTAGTAGTATTCCCTGTGAGGCGTTGGCAAAGTCCAACAGGGGAATGGGGTTGTCAGGCAGACGCTGCATCACCTTGTCCAAGTCCTCCATTTCCAGGTCAGAGTCAGAGTCTGACTTAACAGGGGCCCGGGCCCGGTGTTTGGGCTTTTTGGGCCTGTGGACCACCTCGTTGTCCTCGTCACTACTGTTGGAGCTGATGCTGTGACGGTTATGTTCCTCCTCCGATGACGATGATGATGACGAGTTCTCCTCCTCTGACTGGTACTTCCTCTCTTTCGACTTCTTCTCCCGCTGCCGTGGCTCTTTGAGAAGGGACTGCAGAGATGACAAAGGAGTGAGTCAGTCATTCACAACCAAACAAAGGCTATCGTTAGGGATTGTTATAGGATATAAAACCCACGACAGCTTGTAAAAGTCTATAAAAGTCACATTATAGTTAGTGCTTTCACAAGCCTGTGCACTTGTGGCTACGTGAGTTCTTGTAAGTACTTATGGCAAGGCTGTTGACAGACACTATATAGTGACGTGTGTATCACCTACCTCCTTGAAGGACTGCAGCAGGTTGCTGCCGGACACAGACAGTGTGATGTCAATGTGGTGCATGATGAAGAGAGGCTCCTCCTGGATCTGGTAGGGGAAACAGGCTAGGTTGTCTGCCATGTACAGGAGCATATTGACCTCAATCTTCTGCAGGGGGAAAGTCACAATACCAAACATTACTTCACAAAACTGTTCATTTTGTCTATAAAAATAAGGATTGTATATGAATGTTTACTGCTATAATACTGATTATTCTTAGTGTGTGTCTAGGGGGAAGGAGGAACTCACCGAGCTGTCATCAAACAAGTTGAGCAGTGAGATGAGGAAGGCTCGGCGGTGCTGCCGGTTGGATCGGACCATGGAGAAGAGGTGGGCGCAGAGGGCGGAGGTGGTCTCGTCCTGCCGGTAACCCCGGATCACCGTACCCTTAGCTGACCAGATAGCCTGCTGCACCTGGTAGGACATCTTCATCCCCGCCACGGCCTTCATCTGGACACACACACACACAACCAAACACGTTCTATACATCGATAACATACTGTACAATAGATGATCACATTACCAGCCTGTTGAGAGGCCAGTCTACTCTTCCTACCCTGAGACCAGTCTACAGACAGAAACACTCACATGGATGAAGCCGCTGTATTTCTTATCAATCTCCACCAGCTGCTGGTCTGCCTTATTCCTCATGGTGGGCTCTGGGTCCGTTCCCATGGCAATCAGGTAGGGCACACACTGAAACAAAACAGGATGTTGGGTCAACAGGGATTACAAAGCTGTGGAAACACGTGGTTGTATACTGGTACTTCACCCATAATAACACTTATTTATTCCAGTCCAAAATTAAGTAAAAACTCTGTGCACAGCATTATGTCCAGTTACACCTATTAAAGGTCCAATGCAACTGTTTTTTTTATTTTTTTTTATTATTTAAAAAAAAATCTCAATATCAAATAATTTCTGAGGTAACAATTTAGTACCGTCCTGTCATGGTTTTCAATTCAAATGGTCAAAAATAAACAAACATAGCTTCTTGGCAAAGAGTCATTTTTCAAGCAATAATTTAGCTAGGACTGTCTGGGAGTGGTCTGAGTAGACAGTTAAAACTAACTGTTATTGGCAGAGAGGTTTGGAACTCTTTCTTATTGGTCTATTAACTAATTTACCGCCTGGTGATGTGCACCAGAGGCAGCGGCCTAGACCGCTACACTACCCTAGGCCAGAGCCTTTTCTAATTCTTTAACTGACCAGAGTTTGTGCATGCCTTGTTTGAGAAGAGTAGCCCAGTGGTGTGTACTGTCTGAGGTGGAAGCGTACCTGTACAGGATGGATGAGGCCCTGGTTGAGTGTCAGGGCAATGACGTTGAGGGCAAAATGTCGTACGGTGGACTGTGTGTGGAAGAAGGCCTCCAGCACCTGCTTCAGGTACAGCTGCATGATGGAGCTGCTCATACCTGACGAGATGTCACCCATCTCCTTCAGGTCCTCCTGCTTCGACAGCTTCTTCCCTGTAGACGTACAAAGACAAGAGCCATTTAGGAAACTAGCCACTAGACAACAACATCATGGAGGCATGCCCTAACTAACACATCCAATATCCTTAGCTCCATTCTATCAACTTGAAGATATTGCTATGCTTGTGTGGACTTATTTTCAACCTGTATTGATATGAATGAATGAGCTAGGGCCACCAATACAAAAATGTATGCACTTCATTTTGTAAGTCATTTTGGAGTAAATAGCATATATACACTGCTCAAAAAAATAAAGGGAACACTTAAACAACACAATGTAACTCCAAGTCAATCACACTTCTATGAAATCAAACTGTCCACTTAGGAAGCAACACTGATTGACAATAAATTTCACATGCTGTTGTGCAAATGGAATAGACAAAAGGTGGAAATTATAGGCAATTAGCAAGACACCCCCAAAAAAGGAGTGATTCTGCAGGTGGTGACCACAGACCACTTCTCAGTTCCTATGCTTCCTGGCTGATGTTTTGGTCACTTTTGAATGCTGGCGGTGCTCTCACTCTAGTGGTAGCATGAGACGGAGTCTACAACCCACACAAGTGGCTCAGGTAGTGCAGTTCATCCAGGATGGCACATCAATGCGAGCTGTGGCAAAAAGGTTTGCTGTGTCTGTCAGCGTAGTGTCCAGAGCATGGAGGCGCTACCAGGAGACAGGCCAGTACATCAGGAGACGTGGAGGAGGCCGTAGGAGGGCAACAACCCAGCAGCAGGACCGCTACCTGTGCAAGGAGGTGCACTGCCAGAGCCCTGCAAAATGACCTCCAGCAGGCCACAAATGTGCATGTGTCAGCATATGGTCTCACAAGGGGTCTGAGGATCTCATCTCGGTACCTAATGGCAGTCAGGCTACCTCTGGCGAGCATATGGAGTGCTGTGCGGCCCCACAAAGAAATGCCACCCCACACCATGACTGACCCACCGCCAAACCGGTCATGCTGGAGGATGTTGCAGGCAGCAGAATATTCTCCACGGCGTCTCCAGACTCTGTCACGTCTGTCACATGTGCTCATGTGCTCAGTGTGAACCTGCTTTCATCTGTGAAGAGCACAGGGCGCCAGTGGCGAATTTGCCAATCTTGGTGTTCTCTGGCAAATGCCAAACGTCCTGCACGGTGCTGGGCTGTAAGCACAACCCCCACCTGTGGACGTCGGGCCCTCATACCACCCTCATGGAGTCTGTTTCTGACCGTTTGAGCAGACACATGCACATTTGTGGCCTGCTGGAGGTCATTTTGCAGGGCTCTGGCAGTGCACCTCCTTGCACAAAGGCGGAGGTAGCGGTCCTGCTGCTGGGTTGTTGCCCTCCTACGGCCTCCTCCACGTCTCCTGATGTACTGGCCTGTCTCCTGGTAGCGCCTCCATGCTCTGGACACTACGCTGACAGACACAGCAAACCTTTTTGCCACAGCTCGCATTGATGTGCCATCCTGGATGAACTGCACTACCTGAGCCACTTGTGTGGGTTGTAGACTCCGTCTCATGCTACCACTAGAGTGAGAGCACCGCCAGCATTCAAAAGTGACCAAAACATCAGCCAGGAAGCATAGGAACTGAGAAGTTGTCTGTGGTCACCACCTGCAGAATCACTCCTTTTTTGGGGGTGTCTTGCTAATTGCCTATAATTTCCACCTTTTGTCTATTCCATTTGCACAACAGCATGTGAAATTTATTGTCAATCAGTGTTGCTTCCTAAGTGGACAGTTTGATTTCACAGAAGTGTGATTGACTTGGAGTTACATTGTGTTGTTTAAGTGTTCCCTTTATTTTTTTGAGCAGTGTATTATATTTAATGGACACAGAGGTGAGACTCACACTGTTGGTCGGCCTCCTGCATGCGCGAGTCTTCCTCCTGCAGGTATGTCTGCAGGTTCTTCAGCACCTGGATCTTTAGGTTGACAGAGCTCTTCCTGTCTGACAGGATGCCATTGTACAGACTCATCACATCCTGCATGAACATCAGCCCTGGGTACTGGATGAACTGGAAGCCTGGACAATGGAGAAAGGGGGATAGGGAGAAAGAGGAATATCAATAATGAGGAACCAGGGAAACAAGCCATTGGTGATGAATGACAGAAGTTTGAAAGGTGCTGCAATACCAATACAGAAGGGTCATTGTTAGAGCAACACATGGTCTGTGGTAGGGTGAGGTGAGCTTTACCTAGACCAATGATGGCCTTGGTCTGAACTTCCTCATCTTCATGCTTAGTGAAGTACAGCAAAAGCTCCATAACTTTTTCCTTTATCACAACCTACAACACACAAAGGGAAAAGCAACATCAAGTTCTTATTCCCGTCTTTCATAAAATGTTTTTTTTTTTTTTTTTTTAAACAGTTGGTCACAACAATGTTAAGAAAAATCTGTTTTCTTGGACCGACCTTTGTGGGGCCCTTGAATTCCTCCTCGTCAAAGTCAAAGTGGCGACAGAGTGCCCCCACAGTGAACAGCGAGCGCAGCAAGGCCGGTTTGTTAGCAGCCAGAACAGGGTTGTTGGAGTCCTCAGAGTGCTGGGTCTTCAGCTTGGTCAGGGCACCATAGTAACGGTTGAAACAAGCCCAAACAAACTTGTAGTTGCGAGTGACCCTGTTCACCACAGCTCCAAGACAGCTCACACAGTGTTGTACAACCTGAGAAACAAGATTACCGAATAACTAAAAACAGCATTTTAACACCTTTTATTTGTTCCTTCACGGTTATTTTAGTATTGAACCTGGGTACAAGCTGTAGCCTTTACAAGAGACATACCGTCATGCCGTATTTGATGATGAGCTTCATCAGGTCTTCCTCTATGGTGGTGAGGAAGGTCTCAGAGGGGTGCTCCATCAGAGGAATCACCAGCTCAAGGATCTTGGCCACGTTACAGATCACCATGAAGTCACTCTGGGTCTGGAAACACAAGAGAAATCCATATTGATAGGGTTTGGCCGGCGTAGGCCGTCATTGTAAAATAGTAATTTGTTCTTAACTGACTTGCCTAGTTAAATAAAGGTTAAAGAAATAAAATAAATTGATACAGCCAGAGAGATTTTTATGTTGTGAGTCACAGCTTGACCCCCGTTGGTCACGTTGTTGTATAAAACTTGTACTGACAATGATCAACCACTAGATGGCCCTAGAGCTCTATGTAAAAATCAAGTGTAAATTTTTTTCCTTGAACTTTTACACCTGGCACAATATTCAATTACTTATTTCAGAAAAAAATAACATCACAATAACTACAGTAAATTTCTACAAATTGAGGAGAGAAAGTGACCTTACGTTGCACTTGGTGGTGAGATAAGGCTGGATGGTCATGGCATGTTTGACCATCAGCTGGGATCGGATTTTACTGAACAGAAAGAGGGTGGTGATGCAGGACACCAGACGATTGGAATTCACCCCCTTGTTCTCAATGTCTGAAACACAAACACAGATCCTTTCTTCAGACTCAACTGGACTTTCTCACAGTCCATGAGAGTTTATCATATCATAATCAACAGTACATTCATGTGTCAGTATAAATGGCAATTTGAAATCAAAACCGTGAGTACACCAAAGATAGCTGTGAGTGAGCTCCATACCAGTGAGAGACTCTTCATATTTTAGGATGTGTTCCACTAGATTGTCCACCAGCTGAACGCAGGCCTTTCTGGCTGGCTTATAGGCGGCATCTTCCTCGGTCTTCAGCAGCTAAACAGGGATAGAGTAGGGGGAGGTTGTGAGATGAGGCACACAACCATCACAAGTCTGTCTTGAACTCATTTGCAACAGCTCTCATTAGAGAAAACTGATAAACAAGTCACAGTACATACGTTTCAAGGATGGCCTGAAGTAAACAGCATTACTTCCTGTGCTTGATACTCTCCATAACCATAAATAGGCCTACATGTGATAATCAATAAACCTGAGCCAATGATAAAAAAGTTATGAACAAAACTCCAGGCCAACTATTACCATGTAATACACAGCACAGACACAATTCAAAATACTCACGTTTTGAAGCAGCTGCTCAAACCAGTCATAGCCTGTATCTTTGCATGCAGACACCTAGGAAAGATGGATGTCATCAGGTCAAGACATGTTGAACAGTCACGCCTAAAATACAGTAACACAGACCGATATGTACATTGGAAAGTTATTTATCTGTTTGGTAGTTCTGTGCTCAGCTTTGAGCCCTGGAACTCACCACGTCTGTGATGTTGAGGATCTTGCGGGTCATGGCGTCTTTATCGTGATTGGGTGTAGGGGTGAACCAGAGTTTCTGGAAGGTCTCGTTCACAAGTTTCTGAAGAAGAATGTGGTGCAACATTTTGAAATATGCAAACAAAGACAGGTAACTTTCTGAAGCCCTGCGACGTATCCATTCACACATGAAACACAGACATTTAAAGATGCAGACAGATACATACCTTGATGCCCTCCTCGTCGTTGACCCTGCGGATCATCTTGACACACATCTCAGTGATCTTGTTGAAGGTGGGTTGCTCCAGACAGATGTCTCTAAGGATCTTAATCACCCTCTTCCTCACACTGATACCCGTATCCTGGAAAAAGAGGGGCAGAATTAATACATTTACATTTTAGTAATTTAGCAGGTCTTATCCATAGCGACTTACAGTAATGAGTGCATATATTTTATGTACTTTTTCATACTGATCCCCCATGGGAATCAAAACCACAACTGTGGCGTTGTCAGCGCCATGCTCTACCAACTGAGCCACACAGGACCCAGATGCTGATGCTAAGGCAACTTCCACCATATTTACAAAATGTCACTCCAGGGTTACTTACCCCTGCATTTTCTAAATTATATTACAAGCGATCATAATATATATTATCCAAAATAAGTTAAACATGAAATATATGTCATATTAACAAAATGACAAATCGGAGTAACTTGTTGGGTAGAGCAGAAATGATAGGTTCTCATCGGCACTTAATTTACGTTTGAGAAGCCTGCAGTTCTCCAGCAGAGCCATAGGTGGCAGTGTAGAGAAAAGGATATTACCTTAAGTGAACTTTTACACTTAGAATGAACCCTCAGCTAGAGGTGGCAAGCGTCATCGGCCCAGTTCCATTTCTCACTGCTCTGTGTGAGCTGATGCCTTCTCATCCTCCTACAGCCCACAGAAAGGGCTCTGAGCCATGTTATCCTATCTGACAGCTTGTTTGAGTATTGCTCAAAGAGTTGCACTTCACATCTGTGTTTAGGGTGAATGTCCCGCTGTGACTCGGTCTCTGTGTATAAAGATGTGCGTTACCCTGCTTGTTGAGGTGTGTATTATGGTGTGTGTTCGTTACCAGTATCCTCTCGATCAGCATGTCGTAGTACTGCTCTGTGAGCTGGGGTCTGCTCAACACAAAACGCCCCAGCAGCTCCACAGCAGCCTCGCGTACACTGGTGGAGTTGTCCATCAGACGACCATGGACCCCGCGCTGCATGTCCAACTGATGAGAAGGAGAGGATGAGGACTGAGGAAACACTTATGCACAGACAAAAAGGCTCTGAGCATATTTAGGTGCATCAGGTTTAGTGTTGGGTAGAGCACTCACCCTGGCCAGAATACTGGGGTCTACAGCCACCACCTCAGACAAACACTTCATGGCTTTAGTTCTGACAGCTATGGCACTCTCCCCCAGCACTCTCAGGATCTGTTGAAGAGGAGCGAGAGGGATTATTTACAAACCATACACACAGAGCACCAAATTAACACACATGAAGGAACTTAATCAAATCACTCTCGCATACTCTTACCTGTGTTAAATAAATATCGAAGCTCTGAGCGAATGGCCTCATAGAGGCCAAATATCTGACAATCAGGCAGGAGTCATCATAGTCCACAGTGTCAGAGTTCATCCTGTGGGGGAAGAGAGGAAGAGAAGAATGCATTTGAAAAAAAGACACAGGCAAACACTGAGGTTGAAGCACTGACAGTGGGACAGTGAGGGTTGAGTCCTACCTCAGTGTGCTGAACTGCGAGGGCGCGGTCTTGATAATGTTGCGGAGGTACTTCTTGCGTGCCTCGGCTCTCTGCATGATCTCTCCGGTGGTCTCGATGTCCTTGGCGTGGTGCTGGCCTTCAGAAGAGTCCTCGTCCCCTCGCTGGTTCTGAGACTTCATGGCCTTCTCCATCTCTGTCAAAGTGTCCCTGAACCACTGGGCGATGTAGAACTTCCTGGCAAACTGAAGGCAGCAGCAAAAATCAACAGTTACATCTCAAACCTGATATGTGAACAACGGCAATGGTGGAAAAAGTACCCAATTGTCATACTTGAGTAACAGTAAAGATACCTTAATAGAAAACAACTCAAGTAAAAGTTAGTCACCCAGTAAAATACTACTTGATTAAAAGTCTAAAAGTATTTGGTTTTAAATATACTTATCAAAAAGAAAACGTAATTGCTAAAATATACTTAGATATTAAAAGTAAAAGTGAAAGTATAAATAATTTAAAATTCCTAATATTAAGCAAACCAGACGGCACAATTTTCACGTTTTTTTAAATTTAATTTACGGATAGCCAGGGGCATGATCCAACACTTGGACATCATTTACAAACAAAGCATGTGTGTTTAGTGAGTCTGCCAGATCAGAGGCAGTAGGGATGACCAGGGATCTCTTGATAAGTGTGTGAATGGACCCTTTTTCTGTACTTTTGGGTGTCAGAGTAGATGTATGGAATAAAAAGTACATTATTTTCTTTAAGAATGTAGTGAAGTAAAAGTAGTCAAAAATATAAATAGTAAATTACAGATACCCCAAAAAACTACTTAACTTCTTTATGATAGGGGGCAGCATTTTCACTTTTGGATGAATTGCGTGCCCATAGTGAACTGCCTCCTACTCTGTCCCAGATGCTAATATATGCATATCATTATCACTATTGGATATAAAACACTCTGAAGTCTCTAAAACTGTTTGAATGATGTCTGTGAGTAAATCAGAACTCATATGGCAGGCAAAAACCAGAGAAAAAATCCAAACAGGAAGTGAGAATTCTGAGACTGGTCAATGTTCAACTCATCGCCGATTAAATTCTCTGTAAGATATGGATCTGTTTGCACTTCCTACGCCTTCCACTAGATGTCAACAGTCTGTAGAACGTGGAATGAAGCTTATGCTGTGTTGTGGGGCCGGATGGGAGGGGAATGAGTCAGTGGTCTGGCAGATTGCCAGTTCCTGATCATGCGCATTCCTCATGATATCGCCTTGCGTTCCATAACTTCTACAGACATGAAGGAATGCTCCGGTTGGAACGTTATTGGATATATATGATAACAACATCCTGAAGATTGATTCTCTACCTAGTTTGACCAGTTTATTCGACCTGTTATATAACTTTTTGAAGTTTTCGTCCGAGTTCGCCTGCATTTGCGCGAGCGTTTGGACATGTGCACTAAACATGCATAAGTAATGGACATTATCGAACAAAACAACGATTTATTGTGGAACTAGGATTCCTGGGAGTGCATTCTGATGAAGATGATCAAAGGTAAGGGAATATTTATGATGTAATTTCGTATTTCTGTTGACTCCAACATGGCGGAGAAATGTTATGTTTGAGCGCCATCTCAGATTATTGCATGGTGTGCTTTTTACGTAAAGTTTTTTTGAAATCTGACACAGCGGTTGCATTAAGAACAAGTGTATCTTTAATTATATGTAAAACATGTATCTTTCATCAAAGTTTATGATGAGTATTTCTGTTATTTGACGTGGCTCTCTGCAATTTCTCCGGATATTTTGGAGGCATTTCTGAACATGGCGCCAATGTAAACCGAGATTTGTGGATATAAATATGCACATTATCGAACAAAACATAAATGTATTGTGTAACATGATGTCCTATGAGTGTCATCTGATGAAGATCACCAAAGGTTAGTGATTCATTTTATCTCTATTTATGCTTTTTGTGACTACTATCTTTTGCTGGGAAAATGGCTTTGTTTTTCTGTGGCTATGTACTGAGCTAACATAATCGTTTGGTGTGCTTTCGCCGTAAATCCTTTATGAAATCAGACATGTTGGCTGGATTCACAACATGTGTAGCTTTAATTTGGTGTGATTTCATGAAAGATTGATTTTTATAGTAATATATTTGAATTTGGCGCACTACATTTTTTCTAGCTTTTGGCCAAGTGGGACGCTACCGTCCCACATATCCCAGAGAAGTTAAGTAGTACATTCAAGTATTTTTCCTTGGCTAAGTACTTTACACCACTGAATATAGTGTAGCTATAACTACAGTATGTTCAGAAAATACACTCACAACTAGAGATGGATCCGTCTCTGCGTTCTCATCCATGTAGTCCAACAGGGCCTTCTGCAACTGCTGGGTCTCATCATTGCCTTGTGTCTAGGTTGATAACAAAACAGCAACAACATTGTGTTACCATTTTGCTGTGTATATCTTGAATGACAGTTGACTGAGGATTGTTATGGTCAGACTGAACGCCTAGCTACCTCTCTGAGGATGCGGTCGATGGAGCGCTGGTCCATCTTGCTGGTGACGCCGTCTTTGCGCAGGCGGGCAGCGACGGTGCCCAGGTAGTCTAGCGATGCCACCCTCAGAGCCATCTCTGTCTGCTTATTGCTAAACTGATGCACCTGGAACAGAGGATAGGGAGAAGAGTGTCATTCAGGCTGCTTTTTCTTTCCACAACAGCAAATAACCCCACTCACCAGAGGAGTCCCATGTGCTTTTATCAATAGCTCTACTGCTGACCAATAACTGATTAGTTTAGCTATGACGGATGGACTCACCAGTAGACGACCCAGCAGACTGAGGAGAAGCTCAGCAGCTGGCCACTCTGGTTTGTTCACCGTAGACAGCAGGTCCTGGACAAAATTTTCAAACAGTGGGCGATAGTCCTCCTCTCCCTGCTTACTGCCACACCTGAAACACAGACAGAGGAACACAGAGGCTTGGTCAAAGAGCTAACAGTATCATAAAGAGATATCTTACACCATTTTCTATTAACAGTTCTAATCTAGTTTGATTGTGAAAATCATGAAAGGCTGTTAAGCGAGATCATCTTACTTCTTTAGGAAGACGGACAGGAAGTTCTGAGCTGCTCGCATTGCCGTCTCATAAGAGTTTGTGATCAGGACATCTTGGTCCACCTGGGAAAAGAGCAAGCAATTGTGAATAAAAGTATTTGGTCAAGATGTCCATCAGATGATTCCTAGCCCAGTCGGCATGGCCATCCCTAACATACCTTCTTATCATACTCGTCGTGGCTGTCCCTGTTGTTCGGGAGGTGCACCACACATTGGATAAGCTGAAGCACCAGAGCTGTGACCATCTGGATGTACATGGGCTCCCCATCCTTATCACTGCTGTTCAGCCTAGGGACGCACATATAGACAAATACACATACAGACAACCTCAATTGCACTCCACACTGCACCCCCACCTAGATAAGAGGAATACCTATGTGAGAATGCTGTTCAGCTAAGCGTTCAACTCCATTGTCTCCTCTCAGCTCATCACCAAGTTTAGGACCCTAGGACTGAACACCTCCCTATGCAACCACACTGCACACTGCCCTAACCCATCTGGACAAGAGGAATACCTATGTGAGAATGCTGTTCATCGACTACAGCTCAGCATTTAACACCATAGTACCCTCCAAACTCGTCATCAAGCTCGAGACCCTGGGTCTCAACCCCGCCCTGTGCAACTGGGTACTGGACTTCCTGACGTGCCGCCCCCAGGTGGTGAGGGTAGGTAACAACATCTCCACCCCGCTGATCCTCAACACTGGGGCCCCACAAGGGTGCGTTCTGAGCCCTCTCCTGTACTCCCTGTTCACCCACGACTGCGTGGCCATGCACGCCTCCAACTCAATCATCAAGTTTGCAGACGACACTACAGTGGTAGGCTTGATTACCAACAACGACGAGACGGCCTACAGGGAGGAGGTGAGGGCCCTCGGAGTGTGGTGTCAGGAAAATAACCTCACACTCAACGTCAACAAAACAAAGGAGATGATTGTGGACTTCAGGAAACAGCAGAGGGAGCAGCCCCCTATCCACATCGACGGAACAGTAGTGGAGAGGGTAGTAAGTTTTAAGTTCCTAGGTGTACACATCACGGACAAACTGAATTGGTCCACCCACCCAGACAGCGTGGTGAAGAAGGCGCAGCAGCACCTCTTCAACCTCAGGAGGCTGAAGAAATTCGGCTTGTCACCAAAAGCACTCACAAACTTTTACAGATGCACAATCGAGAGCATCCTGTCGGGCTGTATCACCGCCTGGTACGGCAACTGCTCCGCCCACAACCGTAAGGCTCTCCAGAGGGTAGTGAGGTCTGCACAACGCATCACAGGGGCAAACTACCTGCCCTCCAGGACACCTACACCACCCGATGCCACAGGAAGGCCATAAAGATCATCAAGAACAACAACCACCCGAGCCACTGCCTGTTCACCCCGCTATCATCCAGAAGGCAAGGTCAGTACAGGTGCATCAAAGCAGGGACCAAGAGACTGAAAAACAGCTTCTATCTCAAGGCCATCAGACTGTTACACAGCCACCACTAACATTGAGTGGCTGCTGCCAACATACTGACTCAACTCCAGTCACTTTAATAATGTAAAAATTGATGAAAAATGTATCACTAGCCACTTTAAACAATGCGACATCCTATAATGTTTACAAACTCTACATTACTCATCTCATATGTATATACTGTACACGATTACATCTACTGCATCTTGCCTATGCCGTTTTGTACCATCACCGATTCATATATTTTTATGTACATATTCTTCATTCTTTTGTGTGTATAAGGTAGTTGTTGTGAAATTGTTAGGTTAGATTACTCGTTGGTTATTACTGCATTGTCGGAACTAGAAGCACAAGCATTTCGCTACACTCGCATTAACATCTGCTAACCATGTGTATGTGACAAATAAAATTTGATTTACAGCTGGATCCTGGACTTCCTGATGGGCCGACCCCAGGTGGTGAGGGAAGCCACGCTGTTCCTCAACACAGGGGGCCCCACAGGGGTGAGTGCTTAGTCAAATCAAATGTATTTGTCACATGTGCCGAATACAACAGTGAAATGCTTACTTACAAGCCCTTAACCAACAATGCGGTTTTAAGAAGAGAGTTAAGAAAATATTTACTAAATAAACTAAAGTAAAACATTTAATGACATTTTAAAAAGTAACACTATAAAATAACAATAATGAGGCTATATACAGGGGGTACCAGTGTCGAGTCAATGTGCGGGGGTACAGTTTAGTCGAGGTAATTTGTACATGTAGGTAGGGGGTAATAATAAACAGTGAATAGCAGCAGTGTAAAAACAGTGGTGGGGGGGGGGGGGGGGGGATCAATGCAAATAGTCCGGGTGGGCATTTGATTAATTGTTCAGCAGTCTTATGGTTTGGGGGTAGAAGCTGTTAAGGATCCTTTTGGACCTAGATTTGGCGCTCCGGTACTGCTTGCCATGCGATAGCAGAGAGAATAGTCTATGACTATGGTTGACTGGAGTCTTTGACAATCCTTTGGGCCTTCCTCTGACACCGCCTAGTATATAGGTCCTGGATGGCAGGAAGCTTGGCCCCAGTGATGTACTGGGCCGTACGCACTACCCTCTGCAGCAACTTACGGTTGGAGGCCGAGCAGTTGCCATACCAGGCGGTGATGCAACCGGTCAGGATGCCCTCGATGGTGCAGCTATAGAACTTTTAGAGGATCTGGGGACCCATGCCAAATCTTTTCAGTCTCCTGAGGGGGAAAAGGAGTTGTCGTGCTCTCTTCACAACTTTCTTGGTGTGTTCGGAACATGATAGTTTGTTGGTGATGTGGACACAAAGGAACTTGAAACTCTCGACCCGCTCCACTACAGCACCGTCGTCCATGTGAATGGGGGCGTGTTCGGCCCTCCTTTTCCTGTCGTCCACATGGTGGCATAGTGGTGGCTGCATCATATTATGGGTGTGTTATCATTAAGTAGTGGGGAGTTTTTCAAAAAATAAATAAAAATAGAATGGAGCTAAGAACAGCTTTCCACACGACACTGGGAGATGAAGTCACTTTTCAGCAGGAAAATAACCTAAAACACGAGGCCAAATCTACATAGAAGTCGCTTACCAAGAAGACTGTGAATGTTCCAGAGTGGCCGAGTTACAGTTTTGACTTAAATCTACTTTAATATCTATGCCAAGACCTGAAAATGGCTGTCTAGCAATGATTAACAACCAATTTGACAGAGCTTGAAGAATTTTGAAAAGAATAATGGGCAAATGTTGCACAATCCAGGTGTGGAAAGCTATTAGAGACATACCCAGAAAAACTCACAGATGTAATTGCTGCCAAAGGTTTACTTATGTAAATGAGATATTTCTGTATTTCATTTATTTATTTTTTTCTTACCCCCTTTTCTCCCCAATTTTTGTGGTATCCAATCGCTAGTAATTACTATCTTGTCTCATCGCTACAACTCCCGTACGGGCTCGGGAGAGACGAAGGTCGAAAGCCTCCGAAGCACAACCCAACCAAGCCGCACTGCTTCTTAACACAACGCGCCTCCAACCCGGAAGCCAGCCGCACCAATGTGTCGGAGGAAACACCGTGCACCCGTGGCCCCCTTGGTTAGCGCGCACTGCGCCCGGCCCGCCACAGGAGTCGCTGGAGCGCGATGAGACAAGGATATCCCTACCGGCCAAACCCTCCCTAACCCGGACGACGCTAGGCCAATTGTGCGTCGCCCCACGGACCTCCCGGTCGCGGCCGGCTGCGACAGAGCCTGGGCGCGAACCCAGAGGCTCTGGTGGCTAGGCTAGCGCTGCGATGCAGTGCCCTAGACCACTGCGCCACCCAGGAGGCCTGTATTTCATTTTCAATAAATTTGCACCAATTCTTTTTATTTCACTTTGTCATTATGGGGTATTGTGTGTAGATGAGTGAGACAAAGCGCGTTCTTGTTCTACCGTATGTTATTTTTAGTGCTACATCGATATTGATTACGGCATTGTTCGGTTTAGAGATAGCAAGAAAGGCATTTCACTCTCCTTGGGCAGGTGACATTAAAACCTGAAACTAGATAAACATTCTGAAAAGAACAAGAAAATGGTTTCATAACATTATTAGCATTTCTGAAATTCTCCTTGAGAACTACTGATTTGTGTGGTCTCTCGTGGCACATGTTCTCTGTCGGTGCAGTTACCTGAAGTTCCTGAGGCTGCGTTTGCTGGTGGGTAGTCTGGCCAGAGAGGTGAAGATCTCTTCCAGGATGAGTTGCCTGTGTTTTTCATAGCGAGAGAACACCTGAGGGGGGGCCCGAAGGAAAGGCTCATCATTAGAGTGACGCTGACATTGCAATACATACAGTCGTGGCCAAAAGTTTTGAGAATGACACAAATATAAATTTCCACAAAGTTTGCTGCTTCAGTGTCTTTAGATATTTTTGTCAGATGTTACTATGGAATACTGAAGTATAATTACAAGCATTTCATAAGTGTCAAAGGCTTTTATTGACAATTACATGAAGTTGATGCAAAGAGTCAATATTTGCAGTGTTGACCCTTCTTTTTCAAGACCTCTGCAATCTGCCCTGGTATGCTGTCAATTAACTTCTGGGCCACATCCTGACTGATGGCAGCCCATTCTTGCATAATCAATGCTTGGAGTTTGTCAGAATTTGTGGGGTATTGTTTGTCCACCCGCCTCTTGAGGATTGACCACACGTTCTCAATGGGATTAAGGTCTGGGGAGTTTCCTGGCCATGGACCCAAAATATTGATGTTTTGTTCCCCGAGCCACTTAGTTATCACGTTTGCCTTATGGCAAGGTGCTTCATCATGCTGGAAAGGGCATTGTCCGTCACCAAACTGTTCCTGGATGGTTGGGAGAACTTGCTCTCAGAGGATGTGTTTGTACCATTCTTTATTCATGGCTGTGTTCTTAGGCAAAATTGTGAGTGAGCCCACTCCCTTGGCTGAGAAGCAACCCCACACATGAATGGTCTCAGGATGCTTTACTGTTGGCATGAAACAGGACTGATGGTAGCGCTCACCTTGTCTTCTCCGGACAAGCTTTTTTCCGGATGCCCCAAACAATCGGAAAGGGAATTCATCAGAGAAAATTACTTTACCCCAGTCCTCAGCAGTCCAATCCCTGTACCTTTTGCAGAATATTAGTCTGTCCCTGATGTTTTTCCTGGAGAGAAGTGGCTTCTTTGCTGCCCTTCTTGACACCAGGCCATCCTCCAAAAGTCTTCGCCTCACTGTGCGTGCAGATGCACTCACACCAGCCTGCTACCATTCCTGAGCAAGCTCTGTACTGGTGGTGCCCCGATCCCGCAGCTGAATCAACTTAAAGAGACGGTCCTGGTGCTTGCTGGACTTTCTTGGGCGCTCTGAAGCCTTCTTCACAACAATTGCACCGCTCTCCTTGAAGTTCTTGACGATCCGATAAATGGTTGATTTAGGTGCAATCTTACTGGCAGCAATATCCTTGCCTGTGAAGCCCTTTTTGTGCAAAGCAATGATGACGGCACGTGTTTCCTTGCAGGTAACCATGATTGACAGAGGAAGAACAATGATTCCAAGCACCACCCTCCTTTTGAAGCTTCCAGTCTGTTATTCGAACTCAATCAGCATGACAGAGTAATCTCCAGCCTTGTCCTCGTCAACACTCACACCTGTGTTAACGAGAGAATCCCTGACATGATGTCAGCTGGTCCTTTTGTGGCAGGGCTGAAATGCAGTGGAAATGTTTTTGGGGCATTCAGTTCATTTGCATGGCAAAGAGGGACTTTGCAATTAATTGCAATTCATCTGATCACTCTTCATAACATTCTGGAGTATATGCAAAAAGGCAGAACTCCGTGGAAACCCTGGTTTGGATTCTTACCGCAGTCACTAGTTTGATGGCACACAGCTGTAGCTCACTGACACTCTCCACAAAGAATGGAGTGATGCCCATGGAGGAGACCTGAGGGAAGGAGAGAGAGATGAGTTATAAGGTAAGCAAGCAGGTCAGAAATCATGACCCCCAGGGATAGCACTAGGAGCGGAGTCTCACCTGCAGGATGGTGGTGTCAGTCAACAGCTGTATCTCCAGGAGCTCAGAGATGTTGCTGACGATGTCACACACCTTGTTGTAGAGCATGATGATCACCCTCTGCTTGTGTGTGGAGCTTTTAGCTCTCTTAGCCCTGGAGCTCAGCAAGCCACCTGGGTGAGAGAGGGGAGGAGAAGAGAGACAATGAATAAAAGTTCATTAAAAAAAGCAAAGCAGAGACCCTTTCCTCAGTTAGTCATGGCATGGATATGCATAACAGTGGCCCAGGTAGTTCCGAGTGGACCACACTGTCTTGTATGTACTTCACATGAACCGTCTTTCAAATGTTCTGGGTGCTCTGGTCTTGAACAAACCACCGTCAAACTCAAAGTTTAACAGAGTGTATGAAGACTGTGACTGGACATTTATGTAGCCAGTTCTCACCACATTATGTTATATGGGTTTGTTCCAATTGCTTTTGATAGTAAGGTGGGGTTAGGGTGCTGACCTCCGTGAGGGTCCACTCTGTAGACAGGGTCATACTGAGGGTAGAGGGTGTTTTGCAGGTGAAACTTGGTGTACTGCAGCACCCTCTCAATCACGTCCTCGATGTACACCGCCTTGGGCATGCGGGCCGACGTCATGATGTTGAGGGCAGTCAGACAGGCGTCAGCTGACTTTGTCACGCGCTCCATGATGAGGTCACGCCACAGTCGCTCCTCGTCTTCTGCGTCTGCGTCCTGTTGGAGAGAGAGAGAAGACGTTCAGACAAGTAGAACTTCTCTATGGAACATGTTTCTTAGGCCAGAAGACTAAATCTGGGTCTGGGAAACCATATGTGGGGACAACTTACATGGTTCATCAGTGTGGAGAGTTTGGACCCGTCCTGAATGTTTTTCTCCAGGATGTTCAGGACCTTCACCAACTTACCAGATGAAAGCTACGGATGAGACAGATGAGAAAAATATAACAGAATGCCAAAAAGATTGACATAAACCTGCATCCAGTGTTCCCCTTTCTTACCCTGAAGGTGATGCCCATGGCCTTGATCTTAGCAGATTCGCTGGCCAGTTCACTCAGCTGGTGTTTCCCCAGCAGAAGCTCCTGTGGGATCTCATCGTCATCTGTTGACGAGAGTTGTGGAGTTACAGTTGGCAGTTCTGTCACCGTCATTTATAACTGAGCATTACTATGGCTGATATCAAATTACATTTGAAAAGAAATCCAACAATCACAATGTTATCTTTCCCATTCTTGGTAGAAATGTCATTCAAACCTCTGAAGAAAATTGAAAATAAATAAATATGTAAAGTAGATCATGAATAATGCATACCCATAGCATTGAAGTCAATGTCCTCCAAGCTCTCCAGAATGTTGTCCACACTGGCTGAGAACCTCTTGAACGTGGAGGAGTCCATCAGTTCTGTTGAGTAAACAACACAGAGAAAGTGAATAACCTGCGCTTATGAGACCAAAGACATACAACAAAGACATTACTGAATTTAGAGTGAAATTACCTTCTGCTGTCAGCTTGGGCTCGTATGCCTTTCTTTTCTTCTGTTTCTCCTTCTTCTTCATCTTTCTGGCAACTGGACAGGATTGATACATGTTAGGACAATGACATTGGACAGCAACACTTATCTAGTGAAATATTACTACTACTCATCCTCAGCATTTTACCCTGTATCTAATGCACAGGTATATCATGCTGGTGTATGCTCTATTTAGTGCCTTCAGAAAGTATTGAGTTATTCCAAATGTTGCTGTGTTACAGCCTGAACTCAAAACTGATTAAATATATATTTTTTCTAACCAAATACCTTTTTGCAAATGTAGAGAAAAAATGAAATACAGAAATAACTAATTTACATAGGTATTAACACACCTGAGTCAATAATTGTTTTATTTATCCGTTATTTTACCAGGTAAGTTGACTGAGAACACGTTCTCATTTACAGCAACGACCTGGGGAATAGTTACAGGGGAGAGGAGGGGGATGAAAGAGCCAATTGTAAACTGGGGATTATTAGGTGACCGTGACGGTTTGAGGGCCAGATTGGGAATTTAGTCAGGACACCGGGGTTAACAACCCTACTCTTACGATAAGTGCCATGGGATCTTTAATGACCTCAGAGAGTCAGGACACCCGTTTAACGTCCCATCCGAAAGACGGCACCCTACACAGGGCAGTGTCCCCAGTCACTGCCCTGGGGCATTGGGATATTTTTTAGACCAGAGGAAAGAGTGCCTACTACTGGCCCTCCAACACCACTTCCAGCAGCATCTGGTCTCCCATCCAGGGACTGACCAGGACCAACCCTGCTTAGCTTCAGAAACAAGCCAGCAGTGGTATGCTGCTGGCAATGCATGTTAGAAGCACCTTTGGCAGTGATTACAGCTGTGAGTCTTTCTGGGTAAGTGTCTAAGAGCATTGCACACCTGGATTGTACAAGATTTGCACATTATTCTCTCCAAAATTCTTCCAGCTCTGTCAAGTTGGTTGTTGATAATTGCTAGACAGCCATTTTCAAGTCTTGTCATAGATTTTCAAACCGATTTAAGTCAAAACTGTAACTAGGCCACTCAGGAACATTCAATGTTCTCGTGCTAAGCAACCATTGTATATTTGGCCTTGTGTTTTAGGTTATTGTCCTGCTGAAAGGAACATTTGTCTCCCAGTGTCTGTTGGAAAGCTGACTTAACCAGGTTTCCCTCTAGATTTTGCCTGTGCTCTATGTCGTTTCTTTTTATCACAAAAATAAAAACTCCCTAGTCCTTGGTGATGACAAGCATATCCATAACATAATGCAGCCACCACCATGCTTGAAAATATGAAGAGTGATACTTTGTGATGTTGTGTTGGATTTGCCACAAACATAACGCTTTGTTTTCAGGACATAAATGTAATTTATTTTCCACATTTTGCAGCTTTACTTTAGTGCCTTTTTTCAAACAGGATGCATGTTTTGGAATATTTTTATTCTGTATTACCTTACAGATAATTGTATATATGTGTGGGGTACAGAGATGAGGTAGGCATTCAAATCATGTTAAACACCATTATATCCTATGCAACTTATTGTGATGTGTTAAGCAACATTTTTACTCCTGAACTTATTTAGGCATTCCATCAATAACAAAGGGGTTGAATACATAATTGACTCAAGACATTTCAGCTTTCCATTTTTTATGAATTTGTAAAATATTCTTAAAAACAGAATTCTACTTTGACATGGGGTATTATGTGTAGGCCAGTGACACACAATCTCAACTCAATCCATTTTAAATTCAGGCTGTAACACAATTAAATTATAATACTTTAAGGCACTGTATGTATGTATTGCTACATTACAGCCTTATTCTAAAATGGATTAAATTAAATGTTTTCCTCACCAATCTACACACAATACCCCATAACGACAAAGCTATTATTTTGATATTTTTGGGGAAAATGTATATATAATCAAAAACAGAAATACATTATTTACATAAGTATTCAGACACTTTGCTATGAAACTCGAAATTGAACGCAGGTGCATCATGTTTTCATTGTTTTTAAAACTTGGGAGTCCACCTGCGATAAATTCAATTAATTGGACATGATTTGAAAAAGGCACACACCTGCCTATATAAGATCCCACAGTTGACAGTGCATGTCAGAGCAAGAACCAATGAATTGTCTGTAGAGCTCCAAGACACGATTGTGTCAAGGCACAAATCTGTGGAAAGGGACCAAAACATTTCTGCAGCATTGAAGGTCCCCAAGAACACAGTGGCCTCCATCATTCTTAAATGGAAAAAGTTTGGAACCATCAAGACTCTTGTTAGAGCTGGCCGCCGGGCCAAACTGAGCAATCGGGGGAGAAGGGCATTGGTCAGGGAGGGGACCAAGAACCCGATGATCACTCTGACAGAGCTCAAGAGTTCCCTCTGTGGAGATGGGAGACCTTCCAGAAGAACAACCATCTCTGCAGCACTCCACCAATCAGGCCTTTATGGTAGTGGCAATATGGAAGCCACTCCTCAGTAAAAGGCACAGCCCGCTTGGAGTTTGCCAAAAGGCACCTAAAGGACTCTCAGACCATGAGAAACAAGATTCTCTGGTCTGATGAAACTAACATTGAACTCTTTGGCCTGAATGCCAAGTGTCACGTCTGGAGAAAACCTGGCACCATTCCTATGGTGAAACATGGTGGTGGCAGCATTCCGGCTGTGGGGATATTTTTCAGCGGCAGGGTCGGGGAGACTAGTCAGGATCGAGGGAAAGACGAACGGAGCAAAGTACAGAAAGATCCTTGATGAACCTGCTCCAGAGCGCTCAGGACATCAGACTGGGGCGAAGGTTCACCTTCTAACGGGACATTGACCCTAAGCACACAGCCAACCTGACAGAGCTTGAGAGGATCTGCAGAGAAGAATCGGAAAAACTCCCCAAATACAGGTGTGCCAAACTCGAAGCTGTAATCTCTGCCAAAGGTGTTTCAACAAAGTACTGAGTAAAGGGTCTGATTACTTACAGAAATGTGAAATCAGTTTTTTTATATTATATAAATTTGCAAGAATGTCTAAACCTGTTTTTGCTTTGTCATTATGGGGTATTGTGTCTAGATTGAAGCGGGGGAAAAATCGATTTAATCAATTTCAGAAGAAGGCTGTAACGTAACAAAATGTGGAAAAAGTCAAGGGGTCTGAATACTTTCCGAATGCACTGTATATTTATATATATGAGTGAGTGAGTGAGTGAGTGAGTGAGTGAGTGAGTGAGTGAGTGAGTGAGTGAGTGAGTGAGTGAGTGAGTGAGAGAGAGAGAGAGATAACCATCGATGCTCATGATGGATGTTCAGTCAAAGACAGTGCCAGACTTACGGTCACTCATGCTGGGCGGTGGGGACTCATCGTATGAATCCTCTGGGCTGCGTTCACGGTGGCGGCTGCTGGACCCCCTGCGCCCTGAGCCTCTCCTCTCTCGCTCATCAGGCTCCCATGTCTTTTCCCGCTCCTTCTTGTGACGCTTCCGCGTAGCTGCAGGAAGAGAGAGAGAAGGAGCAACAAGTTAAAGGATGAAGCTTTGATCATAAACACCAGGGTTTTTTTTATCAACCATTAGCCCACCCCCAACTACTGGGATTGGAATGAACATCGTTTTGGATATGACTGTACAAAAAAAAAAGCAATATGTTTGGTACTTACACTCCGTCACAGAGTCGTCGTCGTCATCGTCATCATCTGAGTTGACCTCGGCGTACTTGGGCTTCTCCTTGATGGTGCTGCGCTTGCGTTTGTTCATCTTCACCCTCTCACACAGTGGCATGGTGGACTCTATCTCAGCAATCAGATGAGGCAGTTCTTTCAACACTGATTCATCAAGACCTCACAGAGCGAGGTCACCCAGTCATCTATTAGCCCTTGTACGAAAGGGCTAATTACACTAACAATGACACATTTGTGCCACAACTAAAACCAATAGTGCCTTGTATTCAGGATCATTAGCAAGGCCTCATAACCATATCAAATAAACCCCACCATATATCGGAATCCTTTCAAGGAGAGTAAAATACAGAACGTTATTCTGTGCTGCTAGTGGATCAATGTGCAAAGTAATTAGAACTCTCAAAGTTCTCAAAGCAATAAGTCAAAAACACATGTCAACACAGGTTACCATAGTTAAACCGTAAGTTCACCTAAACAACAAGCTGACCCAGTCTGTCATGCAGACAGCAGGATGTCTCCTCTTACCTTTCTCAGAAATCCAATGAGAGGGTCTGCTCTTGGAGGACTTGGAGCTGCGTGCGCTTCTATCTTTCCTCTCCCTGATGATTTTCTGCACCTCGTCGATACTGAGTTTCTGCAGCACCACAACCGGTTTGGCTGCTGTCTTCATCTTCTCTACCAGCCCCAGTCGCTCCAGCTTGACCCGGGGCTCCTTCCAGCCCTCCACTACTGAACCCAGACCAGGCTTCCTTATCTCAGCTGCCAACACATGCCCATCCTTATCCCGCTTCACTTTGGGAATCACAAAGTTCTTAAAGCCTCCAGACTTTACGCCCCCCAGCAGGTAAGCAGGGAACTCCTGCTTGTTTTCAGCAGGTTGCTGCTTAGAGTCCTGTCGGTTCCTGCTGCCGTCCCCACTCCTCCTCTCCTCCCCGCTCCTCCTCTCCTCTTTATTGGGGGATTTGAGGTTGGGGCCTGGCCGGTCAGTCCTCTGGCGCCCACTGTGGTCCACCCCCCCTCGGCCTTCCTGCTTAACCCGCGGGCTCTCTGGCCTGGAGCGCTGCTCTGGAGATCGTCGGTCCCGTGGATCCCCTGCCTCTGTCCTGTGTTTCCTCTCCCTGTCCTTATCCCCCCGCTCCCTGTCTCTGTCCCGTCCATGTTTGGAGTCATGTTCCCCCCTGCTGGACTTGCTGGGGGTCTCTGGCCTGCGGATGCGGGATGGGTCACTGTCCCTGTGACCAGAGTCTGAGCGACCCTCGTGCCGTTGTCGTGGCTTGTCAGGCATCCTGGCATCAGGGCGGGCCTTGCTGTTGTCAGGTTTGCCATCGTGTCGATGTTTGGAAGAGTCTCGTCTGTTTTCGTGCTTGTGTTTGGGGGTCTCCGGTCGAACGTCGGGGCCCAGCTTCTTGGGGGTGTCGGCACGCTGCTTGATGACCTCTGGCCGTACGTCTGCAGTCTGTAGTGTGTCTCCTTCTGTCTTGGAGTTTAACCGCAGGACTCCAGTGGAGTCGGGGCCGTCCCCAGGACACAGGCGTTCCTCAGGCCAGCTCCTCAGGGCAGGGGTGTGGGTGCCTATGTTTACCTCTGGCTGCCCGTCAGCTCTACCTGCTTGCTGCAGGTCGATGCTGACCATTAGGGCAGGCCGGCTCGCACCATTACTGGCAGCACTAGCCTCCTGGGGTGCCAGCTTGCTGCCAGCATTTCCCCCTCCCACGCCAGGTTGAGTTGCCCCCGCTGTACCTCCAGCTCCAGGCTCTTGAGGATACGAGTCCTGCTTCCGCTTCTTCAGTGGCTTGTCTGCAGTGAGGAAACCATTGCTCAGAAAAGATCCTGACATATTACTTATTTTTATCAGCAAGTTATTTCTCCTATTTCTCAGCACACAAAAAAATATTTTTTAGGATAGATTTTTAAGTGCAACATTGAATGTAAACTCACCTTTATCCTGAACCTCTTTGGAGCAGCGCTCCCTTTCTATGAGCGTCTCCCGTTCTATCCTCTCGATCTCAGCAAGCGCGTCCATCTCAGCATCGTCGTAAACAGCTCCACTGATCACCCCTCCAGCCTGCTTAGTGTTCTGGAGCACAGGGACCTGTTGGTAGCCTGACTGCTCCCCCTGGCCTGGCCCTAACCTGTGGGCAGGGTCCTGCTGCGTCCGGGAGAACTGCAGGCTGTTGTAGGCCAGGTCAGTGTCCTGGTCCTCTGCCCCAGGTAGGAGCTCTCCGGACTGGTCCATTTCAGTGGACTTCACCCGGGACAGTTTGAGGGTCAGCTTGGTAGAGTCTTTAGAGGGAGAGCTGACGATATCGTACATAGCAGCTTTATCCAACTGCTCCTTCTCCTCTTTAGTTAGCTTCTTCTGCTTCTTCTTGCAGTCAGGAGAGTCCAGGAGGAGGTCGGGAGCGCTGTCACGGGGGGAAGCGTAAGGGTGTGGGGAGTGAAGGATGAGGCTAGGTCGTAACCCTGCTGAAACCAAAAAAATAAATACAAATAAATTGTGTGTGATTTTTTACAAATATGAACACTGATCGATTCAGGCATGAACACTTGACAAAGAATAAGTAGATTGACTCATGATTTCCAGACCACAGTATGATTATGCATATTAGCGGTCTCGGTTGGTATACCTTTTGGGGTCCCTTCGCTGCTAGCAGGGGAACAAACAGACTGGGGCGAACGGAGTGGGAAGGAGGCATTTCTCATGGAAGGATCACTCTCCTGGGAAAAATATGAATCAGATATTCATTACCAGTCAAAAGTTTGGACACACCTACTCATTCAAGAGTTTTTCTTTATTTTGAATATGTTCAACATCGTAGAATAATGGTGAAGACATCAAAACTATTAAATAACACATGTGGAATGAAGTAGTAACCAAAAAAAGTGTTAAACAAATCAAAATATATTTTATTTCAAATTCTTTAAAGTAGCCACCCTTTGCCTTGACAGCTTTGCACACTCCTGGCCTTCTCTCAACCAGCTTCATGAGGTAGTCACCTGGAATGCATTTCAATTAACAGGTGTGCCTTGTTAATTTGTGGAATTTCTTTCCTTCTTAATTGCGTTTGAGCCAATCAGGTGTGGTGTGACAAGGTAGGGGTGGTATACAGAAGATAGCCCTATTTGGTTTAATACCAAGAACAAGAACAGCTCAAATAAGCAAAGAGAAACGACAGTCCATCATTACTTTAAGACATGAAGGTCAGTCAATCCGAAACATTTCAAGAACATTGAAATTTTCTTCAAGTGCAGTCGCAAAAACCATCCGGCGCTATGATGAAACTGTCTCTCATGAGGACCGCCACAGGAATGGAAGACCCAGAGTTATCTCTGCTGCAGAGGACAAGTTCATTAGAGTTAACTGCACATCAGACTGCAGCCCAAATAAATGCTTCACAGAGTTCAAGTAACAGACACATCTCAACATCAACTGTACAGAGGAGACTGCGTGAATCAGGCCTTCATGGTCGAATTGCTGAAGAAGAAAAAAACACTACTAAAGGACACTAATAACAAGAGACTTGCTTGGGCCAAGAAACACGAGCAATGGACATGAGACCGGTGGAAATCTGTACTTTGGTCAGATGAGACAAAAGTCGAAACTTTTGGTTCTAAACGCCGTGTCTTCGTAAGACGCAGAGTAGGTGAACGGATGATCTCCACGTGTGGTTCCCACTGTGAAGCATGGCTGTTTAAAGGCTATTTGACCAAGAAGGAGTGTGATGGAGTGCTGCATCAGATGACCTGGCCTCCACAATCACCCGGCCTCAACCCAATTGAGATGGTTTGGGTTGGACCACAGAGTGAAGAAAAAGCAGCCAACAAGTGCTCAGCATATGTAGGAACTCCTTCAAGACTGCTGGAAAAGCATTCCTCATTTAGCTGGTTGAGAGAATGCCAAGAGTTTGCAAAGCTGTCATCAAGGCAAAGGGTGGCTACTTTGAAGAATCTCAAATATAAAATATATTTTGATTTGTTTAACACTTTTTTGGCTACTACATGATTCCATATGTGTTATTTCATAGTTTTGATGTCTTCACTATTATTCTACAATGTCGAAAATAGTAAAAATAAAGAAAAACCGTTGAATAAGTAGGTGAGTCCAAACTTTTGACTGGTACGGTATATAACTAAAACAGCAAGGGTGGATACAACTCCACACAACAAATACATTCATGCAGTGTACCAGCAATGAGGATCCATGAGAGGAAATTATATTTAATGTCAAAATGGTATCTTTGCTCGGTATTTTCATCTTGGTATGAATCATTTCTCATGTTTACCTCATTCCCTAGTCTGTGGACTATGTTCATGTAGTCTTCGTTGGAGCCATGTCTGGCATTGTGATTGGCTGAGTTGCTTGAAATTTGCCCGGAGACCTTGTTGTCGTGGATGTTCCGCATGCCGCCAGGAACCATGGGGCTGGCAACTGAACAGACAACAAAATAAATCCCAGATACAATCAATCAATCTTCATTCAATTACCTTGCAGCTACGCAAAACCCATACTAAACACTGGTTCACCTGTTAATCATCTTATTCAACAGGTAGAATGAATGCAGATAAACAAGAAATATAACAACACCAAAGAAAGGAGACCTGAAAAATTATGCCTATCTACAGGAATCTTGCAGCGAGCAAGTGTACATCGCTAACCAACACTCCATCCTCTATTGTTATAAATACAGTTTGTAATTGGATAGACAGAGCATGGATATTTTGTGATGCAAATAATGCGTCACAGAGACACAAGCCGATGGGTCACAGCTTGATGGGGCCGGACTGTGGATGTTTGATATGATGTCCCCAGGGTTTTCCCATACCTAAGGTTGGGGTGGAGGGGTTCTGGTGGGGGGAGGCCTGCGGCTGCGTCTGCACCTCTAGGCAGGGCTGCACAGGCCTCTGGGGGCTTCCTGAATAAGAGGGTGCAAGTGAAAGGAGAGGGGAAGAATGAAGCTCAACGCCCACAGAACATCAACACAACACAGCAGGGTAAACTGTGTTGGTTTATAATGCATGGAGCACTTCTGTCCATATGTACAAATTCTACAGGGTCTTCAGCAAAGAATCAACATCATGACATGCATAATAGTTAGTTACAGTATGGTTATTTGAGAATTAGTTGGTAGGTTCCCCATCATGCATTATGCTCATATACAAAAGCAGAAGTGCAGCCCCACCTTGCTGGATCTGTTGGTGCTGAGAGTAGCTAGGTGGGTGAGGGTACTGCTGCATGTAAGTAGCAGGGCTTTGGGGAGCATAGGGGCTGGGCACAGGGCTGTTCTGCTGGGGCGTGAACCTGGCATCCGACCCCATCTGTGGAGGGGCAAAGCGACTGTAGAGAAAGAGGATGAGAAGAACATGTCAATTCCAAGGGAATCTGAGAGAAGTATTGAATGAACTAGCAGAGGACTCACTGTAACATTACAGAAAATTGAACGAGCAATTTATTGTCAAACCTAGAAGGGCTGTGTGAGATAGTGGTTTGCTGGTAGTTTGTCGACGCCGGACTCCCATGCATGGAATTCTGGGACATCTTGTACTGCGGCATCATTGGCTGCTGCATTATATCTATCAGATGAAAATAAGAGATGTGGTTAAAGAGGAGTAGAGAAGACCAGTGCACAGCACCAATACTGCGGGGCAATTCCACGGTAACAGAGGGACACAGACTCAGATTCTTCACACAAAATGTATGTCAAATAAAAAACAATTATTGCAAAATTAAACACTCCGTGGGAGTCTAGCACAAACTGTCAATTGTTACCAAACTTTGCATTTGCACTGTTCAAGTAAATGTTTGTGGAAATTGTTAAAAGTAGTCCTTGTTGGGGCCGGGCGGTAAACCATATTTAATGCACGGACCGGTTTGGATTTTTACTTTACCTTACATAACGGTATTTCAATGTTTGGTTTGCTAAATGTAATAATTGAGTGATGAAACTCGAACAATGATGGCAATCATCCGTTCTTACCGCCAGTAAGAGACTGCTAACAGCGGAGAACTGTTAACTTTCCCAGCAAGAGCTTCTGGAGCGCATATTAGGTACTTTTTTTTGCCATGAATCATGCTTGTGGGGCAGTGCAGGAGCCGAAATAGTGCACATGTACTTTTTTGCCGTGAAACTTGCCTTTGAGGCAATGTGGGTGCTAAAAAGAACCCTAGAAATCTGCACACTGCTACTTGTGGCGAAAGTAAGAACTGCCATTAAATGCATTGAAAATACATGGTCATAAACCAGGTTTCCATCCAACCATTTCATGCGGATGAATTACCGGACACATGAAAAAAGTCATGACTAGGCTGATGGAAACAGGATATGCCGGTACAATTTTATAAATGCCGACAGACAATTACTTTGTTTGACATGGTGGGATCTTTTTATGTCTGTAAAATTAATAATGTGAAAAATAGTGGTGGAAACGCCTTTCTGCAGAAAATATTTATAAAATAACCATAATATCGAAGTAAACTTGGTCCTTCCACTACAACTCGGTAAACCATGCAGTTTATTAGGCTACAGATGAAATAAGTTGTGATGAACTTCACAGGGTGGTGAAAGTGCACATGAGCTTGATGCTCCCTTCCAATAAATATCTTATTCTGGTGACATGATATTTGGCTGCCATTTGACAAATAAAAAAATTATTGCTCTTATCCATAATAATCTCATAATGCAGGTAGCCTACCCGCACTGTATGCGCGAATCGTTGGCTAGAGCGCATGTGCCAAGAACAGAGTGGGCATGTTTGCTATATAGTGCAACAGTTTGTGACAAAACAATCACTAGAGATTAAAATGCAATGGAAACCCATTTAACTTGTATTTTTCCAATCGGCACATATGAATTTAACCTCAACCGTTATTTTTATGTGCACTACGTCATCATGCACAGAAATTGCGCATATTGTTTTATGCAGATTTTAGAATATTCACATGGAAATCTATGGCTAATTGGATGGAAACCTAGTTATAGAGAAGAATAGTTATTCTGATAAAGGAAAAAAAAACATTGAAAAAAGGAATACATAAACAAAACAGGAAATTATAACAATTGAGTGCAGAAAACGCAGTAATTTATAAAAATGCTGAAAATTATTTTCGGTTGAAGTTTGATTGAACAGTATAAACAGAAGAGAATTAATCCCACTTAATAAAAAATATATATGTTCCACCCTATGGTCATGTACTACTCATGAAGCATATTTATAACTTATATTATTCAAAAACACAAAATACATTAACATTTGACGAATATTGTGATATATTTTGGCCATATCGCCCAACCCCAGCCCTTGTGCTTAGAGTAGTATGGTTTGTTTAACTTTGCAATCATTGGTTTTTGTTTGACATATATTTTAAAGCAAAAAATCTGACTATCAGCGTCACTCCGCTAGCATGGAATTGCCCTAAGGAAACCTCCAGAACAAGACAGAGGGGTGTCCTATTTATATCAGTGGGCGATAGAAGACCTCACTCAAAACTATTAGGTAGGGATGTACATATTTCCTTTTCAAGACGATTTGATACGTACAGTTGAAGTCGGAAGTTTACATATACCTTAGCCAAATAGATTTAAACTCAGTTTTTCACAATTCCTGACATTTAATCCTAGTAAAAATTCCCTGTCTTGGGTCAGTTAGGATCACCACTTTATTTTAAGAATGTGAAATGTCAGAATAGTTGTAGAGAGAATGATATATTTCAGATTTTATTTCTTTCATCACATTCTCAGTGGGTCAGAAGTTTACATACACTCAATTAGTATTTGGTAGCATTGCCTTTAAATTGTTAACTTGGGTCAAACGTTTCAGGTAGCCTTCCACAAGCTTCCCACAATAAGTTGGGTGAATTTAGGACCATTCCTCCTGACAGAGCTGGTGTAACTGAGTCAGGTTTGTAGGCTACTTTGCTCCCACACGCTTTTTCAGTTATGCCCAAATATGTTCTATAGGATTAAGGTCAGGGCTTTGTGATGGCCACTCCAATACCTTGACTTTGTTGTCCTTAAGCCATTTTGCCACAACTTTGGAAGTATGCTTGGGGTCATTGTCCATTTGGAAGACACATTTGCGACCAAGCTTTAACTTCCTGACTGACGTCTTGAGATGTTGCTTCAATATATCCACATCATTTTCATCCCTCATGACGCCATCTATTTTGTGAAGTGCACCAGTCCCTCCTGGAGCAAAGCACTCCCACAACATGATGCTGCCACTCCTGTGCTTCACGGTTGGGATGGTGTTCTTCAGCTTGCAAGCCTCCCCCTTTTTCCTCCAAACATAACGATGGTCATTACGGCCAAACAGTTCTATTTTTGTTTCATCAGACCAGAGGACATTTCTCCAAAAAGTATGATCTTTGTCCCCATGTGCAGTTGCAAACTGTAGTCTGGCTTTTTTAATGGTGATTTTGGAGCAGTGGCTTCTTCCTTGCTGAGCGGCCTTTCAGGTTATGTCGATACAGGACTCGTTTTACTGTGGATATAGAGACTTTTGTACCGGTGCCTCCAGCATCTTCACAAGGTCCTTTGCTGTTGTTCTGGGATTGATTTGCACTTTTCGACCCAAAGTACGTTCATCTCTAGAAGACAGAATGCGTCTCCTTCCTGAGCGCTATGATGGCTGCGTGGTCCCATGGTGGTTATACTTGCATACTATTGTTTGTACAGATGAACGTGGTACCTTCAGGCGTTTGGAAATTGCTCCCAAGGATGAACCAGACTTGTGGAGGTCAACAAATCTTGGCTGATTTTTCTCTGAGGTCTTGGCTGGTTTCTTTTGATTTTCCCATGATCTCAAGCAAAGAGGCACTGAGTTTGAAGGTGGGCCTTGAAATACATCCACAGGTACACCTCCAACTGACTCAAATTATGTCAATTAGCCTATCAGAAGCTTCTAAAGCCATAACATCGTTTTGTGGAATTTTCCAAGCTGTTTAAAGGCACAGACAACTTAGTGTATGTAAACTTCTGACCCACTGGAATTGTGATACAGTGAATTATAAGTGAAATAATCTGTCTGTAAACAATTGTTGGAAAAATTGCTTGTGTCATGCAGAAAGTAAATGTCCTAACCGACTTGCCAAAACTATAGTTTGTTAAAAAGAAATTTGTGGAGTGCTTGAAAAACGAGTTTTAATGACTCCAACCTAAGTGTATGTAAACTTCCGACTTCAACTGTATCTAAATACATTACATCCCGACTAACATGTTATTCCAGCAGCGACACTGCATGAGATCCTTTCTGATCCTCACTCAATTATCTGAGTGGTTTGTGCCCAAAGACTTCCAGTCTTTGCATTATATAAATGCTAGTTAGCATTGGCTCACGAAACAACCTCTAACTTCCTTCGTACGGGAGGCAGAGACATAAAAATGGTCTACACGAGTTCATCCGGCTCTGGGGAAGTATCCCTTGAAGAGTTCAGCGGAATGCAGGAGGTTATAGTAACATAACAGTTTACAGTGAGCTTGATTCATTGTTGAGTACAACTGCACAGCATCAGCAGCACAGCGTCAGGCCATAGTTTGTGAGACATTTCACTAGAGAAGATGCAAATGGCCTGGGTCATTCAGAAGGAAGAGATGACAAAGGAGCGGCACCAAGTCTGTCATCATCATAACACAATTACCTTGCCTAATCAAGGTCCTTAACCAAAAATCACACATACATAAAAAATAACCGTTAAGAAAAACAGATCATGAGCGAGACAGTGATAAGCTATTTAAATTATCCCGATGATGACGAATGCAACAGAAGCTCGGGAACAGAGGTTATAAAACTAATATGCATGACTGTGGATGACAAACCATCTCAGACATGAGGTTCCAAGAACCAGTAATGCCTTCAGAGGATTCAGTCTGGCTCTGTATCCCAATCTCAGCACAGTACAGTACAGTACAGAGTGGATCCCTACCGGCACAGTGTTTTCCGTAAGTACATGGAGTAGCCATCCAAATCGAAAAAGTAGCCAGCCAGGGAGTTCCAAGCTGGGTAATTTGGGTGAATTATCCCTTTAACAATTTGGCCTGTCAATCAATCACTGTGGGTGGGATTGTCAGGGGAGGGGCAGGATGTTTGTGAGTCACAGAGTCAATAGGGTTTCAGATCTGTCAATCAATCACTGTGGGAGGGACTTTGAGGGAAGGCTGTAGATAAGTAATCTAGTCAGAAAAACTAGTAGTCTACTCTTTCGATTTACTGTATTGTGGCAAAAACGAAATCTAGTCCACTCTGTTTTATTATCACCTGAAACAATATATTTATCCTGTCTTGAATGAAAAGGTCATTTTTCGCAATCTCCCCCCAAAAATGTGATCTGACGAGAGACAGGGTCTCCTCCATCTTGCGTTACAAACACTACACCTATCCTGGAAGGATACTGACCTCATCCCGTCAGTAAAGGATGCCTGGTTGTTCTTTAAAAGTGCTTTCCTCACCATCTTAAATAAGCATGCCCCATTCAAATAATGTAGAACTAAGAACAGATATAGCCCTTTGTTCGCTCCAGAATTGACTGCCCTTGACCAGCACAAAAACATCCTGTGGCGTACTACATTAGCATCGAATAGCCCCCGCGATATGCAACTTTTCAGGGAAGTCAGGAGCCAATATACACAGTCAGTTAGGAAAGCTAAGGATAGCTTTTTGAAACAGAAATTTGCATCCTGGAGCATCAATTCCAAAAAGTTTTGGGACACCGTAAAATCCATGGAGAATAAGAGCACCTCCTCCCAAATGCCCACTGCACTGAGGCTAGGAAACACTGTCACCTCCGATAAAACCACAATAATTGAGAATTTCAATAAGCATTTTTCTATGGCTGGCCATGCTTTCCACCTGGCTACCCCTACTAGAGGTCGACCGATTATGATTTTTCAACGCCGATACCGATTATTGGAGGACAAAAAAAGACGATGCCAATTAATCAGCCGATTTTTTGATATATATTTGTAATAATGACAATTACAACAATACTGAATGAACACTTTTATTTTAACTTAATATAACTGATAAATAAAATACATTTAGTCTCAAATAATGAAACATGTTCACTTTGGTTTAAAAAATGCAGATGGAGAAGAAAGTAAAAGCGCAATATGTGCCATGTAAAAAAGCTAATGTTTAAATTCCTTGCTCAGAACATGAGAACATATGAAAGCTGATGGATCCTTTTAACATGAGTCTTCAATATTCCCAGTTAAGAAGTTTTAGGTTGTAGTTATTATAGGAATTATAGGACTATTTCTCTCTATACCATTTGTATTTTATGTACCTTTGACTATTGGATGTTCTTATAGGCGCTATAGTATTGCCAGCCTAATCTCGGGAGTTGATAGGCTTGAAGTCATAAACAGCGCTGTGCTTCAAGCACTGCGAAATGCAGGAAAGTGCCGTTTGAATGAATGCTTATGAGCCTGCTGCTGCCTACCACCGCTCAGTCAGACTGCTCTATCAAATATCAAATCATAGACTTAATTATTATATAATAAACACACAGAAATACGAGCTATAGGTCATTAATATGGTCAAATCCGGAAACTATTATTTAGAAAACAAAACGTTTATTCTTTCAGTGAAATACAGAACCGTTACGTATTTTATATAACGGGTGGCAACCCTAAGTCTAAATATTGCTGTTACATTGCACAACCTTCAATGTTATGTCATAATTATGTAAAATTCTGGCAAATTAATTACGATCTTTGTTAGGAAGAAATGGTCATCACACAGTTCGCAACGAGCCAGATGGCCAAAACTGCCGCAAATACCCTGACAAGAATGCGCTTTTGTTAAATCATCACCCGTTTGGCGAAGTAGGCTGTGATTCGATGATAAATTAACAGGCTACGCATTGATTATATGCAATGCAGGACAAGCTAGTTAACTAGTAATACCATCAACCATGTGTAGTTAACTAGTGATTATGTTAAGATTGATTGTTTTTTATAAGTGTAATGCTATCAAGCAACTTACCTTGGCTCCTTGCTGCACTCGGGTAACAGGTGGTCAGCCTGCCACGCAGTCTCCTCGTGGATTGCAATGTAATTGGCCGTTATCGGCATCTAAAAATGCTGATTACCGATTGTTATGAAAACTTGAAATCGGCCCTAATTAATCGGTCGACCTCTAACCCCTACCAACAGCTCTGCAACCCCCGCAGCAACATGCCCAAGCCCCCCCCCCCCGCTTCTCCTTCACCCAAATCCAGATAGCTGATGTTCTGAAAGAGCTGCAAAACCTGGATCCTTACAAATCAGCAGGGCTGGACAATCAGGACCCTCTCTTTCTAAAATTATCCGCCAAAATTGTTGCAACCCCTAATACTAGCCTGTTCAACCTCTCTTTCGTATCGTCTGAGATCCCTAAAGATTAGAACATTTCCGCGGTCATCACCCTCTTCAAAGGGGGAGACACTCTAGACCCAAACTGTTGTAGAACTATATCAAATCTAGTTTCCGAGCTGGTCACGGGTGCACCTCAGCCACGCTCAAGGTCCTAAACAATATTATAACCTCCATTGATAAAAGACAGTACTGTGCAGCCGTTTTCATTGACCAGGCCAAGGCTTTTGACTCTGTCAATCATTACATTCTTATCGGTAGACTCAATAGCCTTGGCTTCTCAAATGACAGCCTCGCCTGGTTCACCAACTACTTCTCAGATAGAGTTCAGTGTGTCAAACCGGAGGGCATGTTGTCCGGACCTCTGGCAGTCTCTATAGGGGTGCCACAGGGTTCAATTCTCGGGCCGGCTCTTTTCTCTGTATACATTAATGATGTCGCTCTTGTTGCTGGTGATTCTCTGATCCACCTCTGTGCAGACGACACCATTATGTATACATCTGGCCCTTCCTTGGACACTGCGTTAACAAATCTCCAAATGAGCTTCAATGCCATACCACACTCCTTCCATGGCCTCCAAGTGCTCTTAAATGCTAGGAAAACTGCCCGTACCCGCCAGCCCGACTAGCATCCCTACTTTGGACGGTTCTGACTTAGAATATGTGGACAACTACAAATACCTAGGTGTCTGGTTAGACTGTAAACTCTCCTTCCAGACTCACATTAAGCATCTCCAATCCAAAACTAAATCTAGAATCGGCTTCCTATTTCCACAACAAAGCCTGCTTCACTCATGCTGCCAAACATAGCCCCGTAAAACTGACCAACCAACCGATCCGTGACTTCGGCGATGTCATTTACAAAATAGCCTCCAACACTCTACTCAGCAAATTGGTTGTAGTCTATCATAGTGCCATCCGTGTTGTCACCAAAGCCCCATATACTACCCACCCCTGCATGCTCTTGTTGGCTGGCCCTCGCTACATATTTGTCACCAAACCCACTGGCTCCAGGTCATCTATAAGTCTTTGCTAGGTAAAGCTCCGCCATATCTCAGCTCACTGGTCACCATAGCAACACCAACCCGTAGCACGCGGTCCAGCAGGTACAGTTGAAGTCGAAAGTTTACATACACTTAGGTTGGAGTCATTCAAACTCGTTCTCCAACCACTCCACAAATTTCTTGTTAACAAACTATAGTTTTGGTAAGTCGATTAGGACATCTACCTTGTGCATGACACAAGCAATTTTTCCAACAATTGTTTACAGACAGATTATTTCACTTATAATTCACTGTATCACAATTCCAGTGGGTCAGAAGATTACATACACTAAGTTGACTGTGCCTTTACACAGCTTGGAAAATTCCAGAAAATGATGTCATGGCTTTAGAAGCTTCTGATAAATGATGTCAATTAGCCTGAGTCAATTGGAGGTGTACCTGTGGATGTATTTCAAGGCCCACCTTCAAACTCAGTGCCTCTTTGCTTGACATCATGGGAAAATCAAAAGAAAATCAGCCAAGATTTGTTGACCTCCACAAGTCTGGTTCATCCTTGGGAGCAATTTCCAAACGCCTGAAGGTACCACATTCATCTGTACAAACAATAGCACGCAAGTATAAACACCATGGGGCCACGAAGCCGTCATACCGCTCAGGAAGGAGACGCGTTTGGTCTCCTAGAGATGAACGTTCTTTGGTGCGAAAAGTGCAAATCAATCCCAGAACAACAGCAAAGGACCTTGTGAAGATGCTGGAGGAAACCGGTACAAAAGTATCTATATCCACAGTAGAACAAGTCCTATATCGACATAACCTGAAAGGCTGCTCAGTAAGGAAGAAGCCACTGCTCCAAAACCGCCATAAAAAAGCCAGACTACAGTTTGCAACTGCACATGGGGACAAAGATCATACTTTTTGGAGAAATGTCCTCTGGTCTGATGAAACAAAAATAGAACTGTTTGGCCATAATGACCATTGTTATGTTTGGAGGAAAAAGAGGGAGGCTTGCAAAGTTGGAGAACACCATCCCAACCGTGAAGCACGGGAGTGGCAGCATCATGTTGTGGGAGTGCTTTGCTGCAAGAGGGACTGGTGCACTTCACAAAATAGATGGCTTCATGAGGAAGGGAAAATTATGTGGATATATTGAAGCAACATCTCAAGACATCAGTCAGGAAGTTAAAGCTTGGTCGCAAATGTGTCTTCCAAATGGACAATGACCCCAAGCATACTTCCAAAGTTGTGGCAAAATGGCTTAAGGACAACAAAGTCAAGGTATTGGAGTGGCCATCACAAAGCCCTGACCTCAATCCCATAGAACATTTGTGGGCAGAACTGAAAAAGCGTGTGCGAGCAAGGAGGCCTACAAACCTGACTCAGTTACACCAGCTCTGTCAGGAGGAATGGGCCAAAATTCACCCAACTTATTGTGGGAAGCTTGTGGATGCTACCTGAAACGTTTGACCCAAGTTAAACAATTTAATGGCAATGCTACCAAATACTAATTGAGTGTTTGTAAACTTCTGACCCACTGGGAATGCGATGAAAGAAATAAAAGCTGAAATAAATCAATCTCTCTACTATCATTCTGACATTTCACATTCTTAAAATAAAGCGGTGATCCTAACTGACCTAAGACAGGGAATTTTAACTAGGATTAAATGTCAGGAATTGTGAAGCTGAGTTTAAATGTATTTGGCTAAGGTGTATGTAAACTTCCGACTTCAACTGTATATTTCACTGGTCATCCCCAAAGCCAACACCCCCTTTGGCCGCCTATCCTTCCAGTTCTCTGCTGCCAATGACTGGAACGAATTGCAAAAATCACTGAAGCTGGAGACTTATATCTCCCTCACTAACTTTAAGCATCAGCCGTCAGAGCAGCCTACCGATCACTGTACCTGTACATAGCCCGTCTGTAAATAGCACACCCAACTAACTCATCCCCATATTGTTATTTATTTTTTTGTTGCTCTTTTGCACCCCAGTATCTCTACTTGCACATCATCATCTGCACATCTATCACTCCAGTGTTAATGCTAAATTGTAATTATTTCGCCACTATGGCCTATTTATTGCCTTACCTCCCTAATCTTACTACATTTGCACACACTGTACATAGATTTTTCTATTGTGTTATTGACTGTACGTTTGCTTATCCCATGTGTAACTCTGTGTTGTTTTTTGTCGCACTGCTTTGCTTTATCTTGGCCATGTCGCAGTTGTAAATGAAAACTTGTTCTTAACTGGCCGACCTGTTTAAATAAAGGTGAAATAAAAATAAATAAATAAATAAACACTTGTGCGTTCTGTAGCTGGGCAAGACTCTGTGAAAATGATGTATTGCGTAATGAAATGCGTCACGATGTGTACAGGGCATTAGACGCACGTGAAATCAATGACAGCACTGGCCCGATTTTAGCTAAACTTGGGTGAATGTTGAGTCTTGCCATAGAGATCTAGCATTTACAAAAGTACAGCGATTGGCCAGATGTGGCGCTATAACAAGACATTGAAAATGCAAAATTTGAAAGGTCACGCCACTCACCCCGTTTGACCTAAAGTCATGAAATTCAGTACATACAGTGCATTCAGAAAGTATTCAGACCCCTTCCCACATTTTTATTCTAAAATGGATTTTAAAATTCTCATAATGCAAATGTATTAAAAATAAAAAACAGAAATACCGTATTTCCATAAGTATTCAGACTCATAGCTATGAGACTCAAACTTGAGTTCAGGTGCATCCTGGTTCCATTGATCATCCTTGAACTTGGAGTCCACCTGTGGTAAATTCAATTGATTGAACGTGATTTGGAAAGGCACACACCTGTCTATATAAGGTCCCACAGTTGACAGTGCATGTCAGAGCAAAAACCAAGCCATGAAGAAACAATTACATTTAAATGTGAAAGTAGATCCTCTTAGTCCCTCCCCCTTCTCTTCTTATTCTTTCTGTTATTTCAGGTCAAAAAATATTTGAGGAACAGACTGCAGGGAGAGCATCTTGCCGCCTGCATGCAGCTCTCCATCATCCAAAAGCCCAGAAGAATAAAGTGCTCTGACAAAGGCTGAAAACTATGTCAGAACTAGGTTTTTGTCAAAACCTGGAGAGATTTCCAACACCCTCCTTTTGTGATAAACATAAATTAGTTGGCTCTAATTCAAATCAAATCAACTCATGCTCAGTCAAATTGTCCTCTGTTAATTTTGTCAAGATAAACTTTTATATTTCAGAAAGAAGGTCTCTGTTGTGTTTCTTTATATAGCTGCAGCACTCAACCTTAAATTGCATCCTGTATACTATAATAATTTTACCAATACGTTATTGAGCTAATTTATGGGAATGGAAATTATATTTCAGAGGGTTTCTTTTTTATTAAGTCACTAGAACCAATATTTTCAGTACTTATATATATTTTGTTTTGAGGGGGGACCTCCCCGACCCCCGCTAAGTTTCCCCACACAGCTAACACATTTTCCAGAGGAAACACTGGTTTGGAGGAAAGATGAACGGCGCAAAGCACAGAGAGATCCTTGATGAAAACCTGCTCCAGAGTGCTCAAGACCTCAGAATGGGGCGAAGGTTCACTTTCCAACAGGACAATGACCCTAAGCACACAGCCACGACAACACAGGAGTGGCTTTGGGACAAGTCTCTGTATGTCCTTGAGTGGTCCAGCCAGAGCCAAGACTTGAACCCAATCGAACATCTTGGAGACCTGAAAATAGCTGTGCAGCGATGCTCCCCATCCAACCTGACAGAGCTTGAGAGGATCTGCAGAGAAGAATGGGAGAAACTCCCCAAATACAGGTGTGCCAAGCTTATAGCGTCATACCCAAGAAGATTCAAGGATTTAATCACTGCCAAATGTGCTTCAACAAAGTACTGAGTAAAGGGTCTGAATAATTATGTAAATGTGATATTTCGGTTTTCTTTTATTTAATACATTTGCTAAAATTTCTAAAAATGTGTTTTTGCTTTGCCATTATGGGGTATTGTGCGTAGATTGATGATGGAAAAAATGTTTTTAATCCATTTTAGAATAAGGCTGTAACGTAACAAAATGTGGAAAGGGTCAAGGGGTCTGAATACTTTCCGAATGCACTGTAGGTCCCTCTCCTCACAAGGAACACATTTGCATCTGGCACCCATCATTTAGAATTTTATGAAAAACACTTAAAAGGCTACACTTCTGGCACTGAATGACCGATCTGCATGAAACTTGATATGTGGCATCTATGGCCAAAGGTCTCGCACTCTGTCAACGCAATATTTTCTAAAACAATATGGCTGCTATTGACCAATAAACATTCACGTGGTCTAGCACATAAATCAGTCAAGGACATTTGTATTGTAACCAACCATTGGTACACAAGTTGCAAACACTGTCAAGACCCAACATATGCAAGAACAATCATTTCGTCCACACGGTGGCGATATAATGGTACATGTTTATATCTCTTGATCTGTTTAACTCAGAGTGATTACATTTGGCACACATACTCAGGGATGAGTGTAGCTAACCCACACAATATCTCAGACAACACTGGCTCGATTTTGACAACATTTGGGTAAACGATGAGTCTTGCCAAAGAGATCCTGCATTAAAAAAAATCCGCTAAATGGCCCAAGGGGGCGGGCTTCATAATTTGTGGGGCACAACATGTTTACTGTTGCCTTGTTAATTTATGAAGTGGAAAAAGTGGCTGGCTGACAATGAGTCTTATTGACAGCCGGCGCTTATAGAAAACACTGCTAGCACCAGCCTCAACTGTCTGTGCATACACAATTCCCCCCAACCACCAGTGCAGACAACACTATTCTCCCATAGCACCAGCAACAAGACACCAGTTTGTCACCAGATTCTCTCTAGCTCTCAGGACCGCTGGTATCGCTGTCTGAAATCGCTTCTTGCACTGTCCAATAGTGTTGGGCAATATTACAACAGAATCGTAAATCAACGATGCTCGAGTCATCGTCGATGGTGACGACATTGTGATGTGACAGATGATAGTTTAGCCTATTTGATCTTGACTGATACCGTGCAGTAAAGCTAGCACGTTAGGGCATCGCAGAGCCAGACGACATACCATATGGCCTATTTCTATTTGCCATAGCCTATTTCAATAAATATGTGGTAGGTAGACTATTAACATAATGCAAGAGAACAATGTAGATTGTAGACAGAGCGGAGAGCACCAAAGCTGAATGTCAGATAGGAGGCCAAAAGTTTATGGTCAATTCCACGATAACGGAATTACGATTTGACTCTGTTTTTTTTCACTTTAAAATGTATGCCAAACAAAAAAGATTGATTTCAAAGTTCAACAAACCATACAACTCTATGCACAAGGACTACTTTAAACAATTTCCACAGACACATTTACAAAAACGAATTTAGTGGAAGAACTGTGCAGATGCAAACTTCGGTAACAGAATTACAGTAAAACCACATTTCCCAAAAACTCTTTAAATATCTGCTCCGAATTAGGGCAGGACGATATGTCCAAAATATCATATCATGGTATTTTTCAAACTGTTGACGGTATTTTATGTTTTTGATTAATAAAAGTTCTAAATTTGCTTTATGAGTAGTGCGTGACCCTCGGGTGGCAATACATATATTCTAAATGATTTGAAATGGGTATTTCTCCATTCGGATTGTTTTATACTGTTCAATTCAACTTAAATAATTTCCTGCATTTCCATCAATTTCTGCATTTCCTGCACTCATTTGAGATAATTTCCACACTGCCATGATATGGGCAAAAATACTAGGCCTTATTTTAACCAAATACAGTGATCCCTCGCCACTTCGCGGTTCACTTATCGCGGATTCGCTATTTCGCGGATTTTCATAATGCATTTTTTATTTTTTTTTGGTGCATTGTGCTCTGCATTCTGATTCGCTAAAAACTCACTCCCGCTTCTTGTATCAAAACATGCTACGAATTGTGCTATCATTTTGTCGTCTCGTGCAGTTATGTGTACGTACATAAAACAGCTTGGCAAATTTACATTAAGTTGGCCAGGAAGGAAGGAAGGACTAACGCTTGGTCGCTTAGCAACCATGGTGCGAATGGCCACTGAACTTAAGCGAGTAGCTGAGGAATGGGACCCTTTGATGAGCCGTTCATTACAGTTCTCCAACGTAATCGATGGTGGCATGTCGGTGTACAAGGATCTTTTTGCAAAGAAGAAAAAAGAGCGACAACAGCTGCCTATCACTATGCTCTTCTCCCGAACAAACACACCTGCACCGCGGGCTTCAGAAGAAGAGAACACTGCAGAGCGCAGTCAGGATGCAGCGGCCCAGTCTGAAGAGCAGTGAAACGGCCTACACGTGAGTCACTGTATTTGTATACATGTAATAGTTGCTAATTGTAAAAAAAAAAGAAGTTTTCTATTTCGCGGATTTCACTTATCGCGGGTCATTTTCGGAACGTAACCCCCGCGATAAACGAGGGATTACTGTATTGCGATTTAGATCAAAACACTTGGGTGAACTTTTGGAATCATGGAAATAGAATGTTTATTATAATTCTATAGTTAAAATAGAAATAATAGTGGGCACTTTGAATACAGTGTTGTTTGACATGACAACGAATGAAAATGCCATGGACAAGTTATTGTGACCGGGTAGGAACCAAAGTGATGTTCTAGGGGACCCTATAATCTTTGGCTACATTAAATATTTATTCATATAGCCAACATATTCATGCTTTGCCTTTCCTCTTTGATTTAGAAGATACTGTTGCACAAACAACATGCTGATTTAAGCCTCCACCAGTACTGGTATCAAAGGCTGTATTAGCTAGCTACGTTTGACTCAGTACTTTTAGCCAGCTAACTAGTGACTAGCATTAGTGGCTAACACGATTTGGCTTAACTTGCTAAGAAATTTCAAACTAGCTGTTTGCAGATGTGAGAAACACAAACTAATATTGTAATTATAGAACGCTTGTGGATTTATGTTAAGATCAAAGTGGAAACAACATCGTTGTCATCAACATTGTTGCATGTGCTGCATTGACCATGTAGAGTGAACTAAAGTGTCTCGTGGTCAAGCAACAACAAATGCAATCCTTGATTGGGGTGGGACTAGGTCTGTGTGGAAAGCGGCATGGAGAGAGAGAAAGAGGGGAGGGATGACTCAAGTAGCGGAGTAAACTACAAAAATGGACGTTACACACGGCGTATCACATTTAACAAACCAAACAGTCAAATACTGTTATAGAAGGTAAAGTAAAAACTCAAACCGGTCCGTGCATAAATACCGGTATATGGTAAAATACTGTATACCGCCCAGCCCTACTCCGAATTAAGATTCAAAGATGTCTGCAGAAAGAATGGGGTCAGCTATGACATGACACCTTGAGGTAAAAAATATATTTTTGTTATTCAACTACAGTAAGTGAAGTGGATTTACACCCAGTAACGGAATAACAGTACATCATGGGTCTAAACACTAAACAGAAATGTAATAATTATACATATCAATGCTACTCATGTTCCACAAGTTTGGACATCAGAGCTCAATAGAGCAGCGATTCTCAACTGGTGGGTCGCAACCGAGGTCTTGAATGGATCGAGGGTGTCCGAGTAAAGAAATATATAAATATACATACATACATACATATATATATTTGATTTTTCATTTATTACAATGAATAAATTCTCCAGTCCGAACTTAAACAACTTATGGTAGAAAGTGTGTATAAATGATAATCAATTTAGATTTTCAAATCATTAAAAAACTTCAATCACAGTATTTTCAATATTGAGCTATTAGCAACGCTATTTTTGTGGTCTCAAACCAGTGAGCTTACTAACATTCTTCATCAAGAATATGGGCAAAATGTTATTATTGACAATGAAAGAGGTGGGAATGTTCCCTTGTCATTTAATTGCTACATTTACTATCAATATAGCATTAAAAATTGTTTTACAGATTGTATTTTCTGATAATTTTTCGTGAGGCAAAACAAGTTGAGAACCACTGCAGTAGAGTATAGTTCAGTACAATATACACTGCTCAAAAAAATAAAGGGAACACTTAAACAACACAATGTAACTCCAAGTCAATCACACTTCTATGAAATCAAACTGTCCACTTAGGAAGCAACACTGATTGACAATAAATTTCACATGCTGTTGTGCAAATGGAATAGACAAAAGGTGGAAATTATAGGCAATTAGCAAGACACCCCCAAAAAAGGAGTGATTCTGCAGGTGGTGACCACAGACCACTTCTCAGTTCCTATGCTTCCTGGCTGATGTTTTGGTCACTTTTGAATGCTGGCGGTGCTCTCACTCTAGTGGTAGCATGAGACGGAGTCTACAACCCACACAAGTGGCTCAGGTAGTGCAGTTCATCCAGGATGGCACATCAATGCGAGCTGTGGCAAAAAGGTTTGCTGTGTCTGTCAGCGTAGTGTCCAGAGCATGGAGGCGCTACCAGGAGACAGGCCAGTACATCAGGAGACGTGGAGGAGGCCGTAGGAAGGCAACAACCCAGCAGCAGGACCGCTACCTCCGCCTTTGTGCAAGGAGGTGCACTGCCAGAGCCCTGCAAAATGACCTCCAGCAGGCCACAAATGTGCATGTGTCAGCATATGGTCTCACAAGGGGTCTGAGGATCTCATCTCGGTACCTAATGGCAGTCAGGCTACCTCTGGCGAACACATGGAGGGCTGTGCGGCCCCACAAAGAAATGCCACCCCACACCATGACTGACCCACCGCCAAACCGGTCATGCTGGAGGATGTTGCAGGCAGCAGAACGTTCTCCACGGCGTCTCCAGACTCTGTCACGTCTGTCACATGTGCTCAGTGTGAACCTGCTTTCATCTGTGAAGAGCACAGGGCGCCAGTGGCGAATTTGCCAATCTTGGTGTTCTCTGGCAAATGCCAAACGTCCTGCACGGTGCTGGGCTGTAAGCACAACCCCCACCTGTGGATGTCGGGCCCTCAAACCACCCTCATGGAGTCTGTTTCTGACCGTTTGAGCAGACACATGCACATTTGTGGCCTGCTGGAGGTCATTTTGCAGGGCTCTGGCAGTGCACCTCCTTGCACAAAGGCGGAGGTAGCGGTCCTGCTGCTGGGTTGTTGCCCTCCTATGGCCTCCTCCACGTCTCCTGATGTACTGGCCTGTCTCCTGGTAGCGCCTCCATGCTCTGGACACTACACTGACAGACACAGCAAACCTTTTTGCCACAGCTCGCATTGATGTGCCATCCTGGATGAACTGCACTACCTGAGCCACTTGTGTGGGTTGTAGACTCCGTCTCATGCTACCACTAGAGTGAGAGCACCGCCAGCATTCAAAAGTGACCAAAACATCAGCCAGGAAGCATAGGAACTGAGAAGTTGTCTGTGGTCACCACCTGCAGAATCACTCCTTTTTTGGGGGTGTCTTGCTAATTGCCTATAATTTCCACCTTTTGTCTATTCCATTTGCACAACAGCATGTGAAATTTATTGTCAATCAGTGTTGCTTCCTAATTGGACAGTTTGATTTCACAGAAGTGTCATTGACTTGGAGTTACATTGTGTTGTTTAAGTGTTCCCTTTATTTTTTTGAGCAGTGTACTATACTCTACTGTATTGTATTGTACTCTACACACTGTACAGTACTGTGTTGTACTGTGCTCTACTATTCACTGTGCTATCCAAAAATGTGAAACATAAGTCTATGATAGGTTCAGATTTGGTCCATTCCTGTCCGTCTGTGGACTGTAACATCAAGACCAGGGTGGACTGACCAAATTTAAACTACTTTTCAAAGTCTATGGACGTCCGGTGTCGGTCAGTGTTCAGTGGGTGAGGATACCGGTTAGAGTAAATGGAAAGAGAGGGGGCTCATGGGTAGGTGTCAGTCAGTAAGAGCTGGGAGAGGTGACATTAACTTGAAAGTGAGAGGCATAGAGAGAGCGGGGGAGGGGTTGTCCAGACTCAGACGGTTTTAACACACTTGGTTTGACCACCAGACAACAGAAAGAAAGAAAACAGTTATGAGCTGAACATAACAGTATGCCAGCGGAAGGGAGGACAGTAGCAGATGACCCAACTGTGATTAGTGACTATTGTGATTTCCCATTGTAGCCAATTCAGTGGCAGTAATTCCTATAAAGATTGGTAACGGACTTCCAAGTTTGAATCACTTAATAATTCATCAACAAAATTTATATCAGTAATTGGTAGGTCTACCATTACTTGTTACTTCATTGTCCTCTATCCTCATCAGGGAGAGAAAATACCTTAAAGATATATGAATTTGGTCAGGTCGCCCAAAAAGTTACATATTGCAGCGTTAAACTTACAGATGGTAAACAATTTCTCCAAAACTAAATATGTGTTAAATATTAGTTGGCAGGGGTCTTTACGTCAACATCATTGTGTTTTGATGTATTTGTGATACCTTTTAATACATTTTCCGGTAGATGTTTTCTAAGACCCCTTTTCCATCTGTTTATCCAGAAATCAAAGCCTTTACTTAAACCTAATTTTTAAGATGGAAAATTGTTAAAAAATGCATCTATGCCTTCATTTTCCAAAATATACACTCTTAGCTTTCATTTGACATGCTCCTATTAACTTCACATGCTCATGGGTCCTTTTACATGGAAATACCCTATTTTTTCTCTCGCTCTCACCTCTCCAATGTCGGATGATGATGGGCCATTTGCAGTGGACAGTCTGTTCTCCGGCTTGTTATTTTAAAAGCTTAATTTCCCTTTTTGTCCCAATCCCCATTTGATTTGAATTGGCCAAGGAATATAGCCTACTCTTTCATGTCTAGTAGACAGAGCAGAGAATTCCAACAAAGCAGCACAAAATGTTCAGTCAGAAAATATTGTTTATTTTTTACAGACACTCAACTATCTTGTGTCTAGCTGTTTAAAAACTTCGGCTGATAACCTATCCTCCTACCACAGGAGGTTGGTGGCACCTTAATTGGGGAGGACGGGCTTGTGGTAATGGCTGGAGCAGAATTGGTGGTATCCATGTGTTTGATGCCATTCCATTGTACTCCGTTCCGGCCATTATTATGAACCGTCCTCTCCTCAGCAACCTCCGACTAGGCCTATCATAAAAGCTTTAGGACAAATGAAAGTTATGAACATTAGCCTATTTCCCAAAAACTGTACTGTTGTCCTAAAGTTGCCACTTTCAAAAAGAACAATGACAAATCTATAGGCCTAAGGTATTTTCAATCACAACTTTATGAGAAGTAGAACAAACAATAGCACACAGTGTGGTCAAAGACGTGGTAACTTAGTTGTAGTCATAATGTGATTACCTTAATGTGAGAAAGACAAAGGAGCTGATCGTGGACTACAGGAAAAGGAGGGCCGAACAGGCCCCCACTAACATTGTCGGCGGTATAGTGGAGCGGGTCGAGAGTTTCAAGTTCCTTGGTGTCCACATCACCAACAAACTATCATGGTCCAAACACACCAAGAAAGTCATGAAGAGGGCACGACAACACCTTTTCCCTCTCAGGAGACTGAAAAGATTTGGCATGGGTCTCCAGATCCTCAAAAAGTTCTACAACTAAACCATCGCGAGCATCCTGACCGGTTGCATCACAGCCTGGTATGGCAACTGCTCGGGATCCGACCGTAAGGCGCTACAGAGGATAGTGCGTTCAGCCAAGCTTCCTGCCATCCAGGACCTATATACTAGGCGGTATCAGAGGAAGGCCCAAAAAATTGACAAAGACTCCAGTCACCCAAGTCATAGACTGTTCTCTCTGCTACCGCACGGCAAGCAGTACCGGAGCACCAAGTCTAGGTCCAAAAGGCTCCTTAACAGCTTCTACCACCAAGCCATAAGACTGCTGAACAGGTAATCAAATGGCCACCCGGACTATTTACCTTGACCCCCTTTGTTTTTACACTGCTGCTACTCGCTGTTTATTATCTCTGCATGTACAAATTACCTCGACTAACCTGTACTCCCGCATATTGACCCGGTACCCCCTGTATATAGCCTCGTTATTGTTATTTTATTGTGTTACTTTTATTATATTTTACTTAAGTGGTACAAGCATTTCGCTAGACCCGCAATAACATCAGCTAAATATGTGTATGTAACCAATAAAAGTTGATTTAGTAAATATTTTCTTAACTCTATTACTTGAACTGCATTGTTGGTTAAGGGCTTGTAAGTAAGCATTTCACGGTAAGATCTACACATGTTGTAATCAGCGCATGTAACAAATACAATTTGATTGGATTTGATATAACTACAAACATAGTTATGTTTTTTGGTTATTTATCAACTTATTTCCAGATATCTTTCCGGATATCTTCTGAACTAAACTACCCACAATGTGCTATTTCTCAACGTCATATGTTAGTTCATATGCTAGCTCGGTAACTAGCTCAAGCTGGCTAACGTTAGCACTCTCATGCTCTTCAGACTTTGAACCTGTTAGCACGGCAGGCTCTGGTGTCTTCTTGCCATGGGCTCAAAACGAAAGAAAATCATAGCTACTTGCTCTAATTGTGTATGTAGTACCTTGTCTGTTCTTTTTGTTTTGTCAACTTTGACATGTTCTCTGTGAAGTAGGCTATGCAAGTTTTGTAACATTTTCAACCTTGGCTTAGTGCTAGCGCACTAGATGACTGACATCAAATCTACTTTGGATTTTTCTCATTATAGTTATTTGATTTCCCTCACTAACTCTCCCTCGGCCCGGTGAAGCGCCAGCCTCCCCCTCGCTTTGGTAGCCAACTCAGCCTGCACTCTTTTAAATGTTTTTACCTTCGATTGGGCCCCAGACATCAATCTCTAAGTCTCTGCTCTCTCTTTGCTTTTGATCTGCCGTTTAGTTTGTGTTTGTTAGTTGTGTTCTATCTGGTCTTCAGTTTTTAGCAGGCTTGGTGGTTGGATAGGCTAATAGCTAGTTAGCTAACGTTACCTGGCTGGCTAGATAGCTATATGCACTTATCTTAGCCGGCTAACAATCTTTGATAACATTCTTTGATAACTGGTTAGATGACGTTATGTTTTTACAAAACATTAGTTTACTTTAATGTAGCTGTAAACTAGGTGTTGATAGCAACTGGCTGACTCATGCTGTGATAACTTAACGTTAGCAGGCTAGTAGGGCTAACGTTAGCAGGCTAGTTGGCTAGCAAACTTGCAAGTTGATTTGTTACAATAAATTCAAGTATTTGATGGTAACTTGGCTGAAAATTGGTTTAATTTGAAGTTATGCATTTGAAGTTATTGCTATTGGAGTTTACGTTATAGGGAATAGGGTGGCTTGTCGGGTCCTCCATATTAAACCAGACCTCTGAAAAACATTTTCCAACATGTCTTCGGAATTCTGATCAGTTTTATGTCATAACTCGAAAAGTGAGGTGTAACTTTACATTGGGACTTTTGATTCATATACTAATGCAAATCCATACGTTACATTTGATTACATTTATGCTACCTACCCTTAAGGAGGATGAGGCAAATAAAGCCATTATTATCTAGATCTGAAGGTAGATATAAAACCTAACTCACTACTGTACTGTTGACTGTCACTTTGCTCCATCATGTGCCTCTGCCTAGGCTTTCAACAACATTATCTTTCATCATGATTCTTCCAGTTGTTGTAGTGATAGGGGTAAAAAATATTATATTGATACTAAAGGGGGAAAAGTATGTATATATATATATATATATAAAATTTGTTTTACTTGGTAACATTAGCTAGTGCTAGTTGGCTGTAACTGCACTGAAACTCCAGTATTTTTCATCCTATAGATTTTTCTCCATCTTCTTTCTAAATAGTGAGCCAACATGTTTTCAGGACTTTCAATTCAATGATTGATCAAAACTAATTTTCTCATGCTCTCTCGTCTCTCTGCAGCAGACATATCGTTAGCAATGTTTGGAACATCAAATTACTATAAAACCGCAATACATATAAACTCAGCAAAAAAATAAACGTCCTTTCACTGTCAACTGCGTTTATTTTCAGCAAACTTAACATGTGTAAATATCTGTATGAACAGAACAAGATTCAACAACTGAGACATAAACTGAACAAGTTCCACAGACATGTGACTAACAGAAATTGAGTGGTGTCCCTGAACAAAAGGGGGGTTCAAACTCAAAAGTAAGTCAGTATCTGGTGTGGCCACCAGCTGCATTAAGTACTGCAGTGCATCTCCTCCTCATGGACTGCACCAGATTTGCCAGTTCTTGCTGTGAGATGTTACCCCACACTTCCACCAAGGCACCTGCAAGTTCCCGGACATTTCTGGGGGGAATGGCCCTAGCCCTCACCCTCCGATCCAACAGGTCCCAGACGTCCAGGCTCTTCGCTGGCCATGGCAGAACACTGACATTCCTGTCTTGCAGGGAATTACTCACAGAATGAGCAGTATGGCATCGTCATGCTGGAGGGTCATGTCAGGATGAGCCTACAGGAAGGGTACCACATGAGGGAGGAGGATGTCTTCCCTGTAACGCACAGTGTTGAGATTGCCTGCAATGACAACAAGCTCAGTCCGATGATGCTGTGACACATCGCCCCAGACCATGATGGACCCTCCACCTCCAAATCGATCCCGCTCCAGAGTACAGGCCTCGGTGTAACGCTCATTCCTTCGACGATAAACGTGAATCCGACCATCACTCCTGGTGAGACAAAACCGTGACTCATCAGTGAGAGAACTTTTTGCCAGTCCTGTCTGGTCCAGCGACGGTGGGTTTATGTCCATAGGTGACGTTGTTGCCAGTGATGTCTGGTGAGGACCTGCCTTACAAACAGGCCTACAAGCCCTCAGTCCAGCCTCTCTCAGCCTATTGCGGACAGTCTGAGCACTGATGGACGGATTGTGCGTTGCTGGTGTAACTCGGGTAGTTGTTGTTGCCATCCTGTATCTGTCCCGCAGGTGTGATGTTCGGATGTACCGATCCTGCACAGGTGTTGTTACACGTGGTCTGCCACTGCGAGGGCGATCAGCTGTCCGTCCTGCCTCCCTGTCTTAGGCATCTCACTGTACGGATATGGCAATTTCTTGCCCTGGCCACATCTGCAGTCCTCATGCCTCCTTGCAGCATGCCTAAGGCACATTCATGCAAATGAGCAGGGACCCTGGGCATCTTTCTTTTGGTGTTTTTCAGTCAGTAGAGTAGAAAGGCCTCTTTAGTGTCCTAAGCTTTCATAACTGTGACCTTAATTGCCTACCGTCTGTAAACTGTTAGTGTCTTAACAACCGTTCCACAGGTGCATGTTCACTAATTGTTTATGGTTCATTGAACAAGCATGGGCAACAGTGTTTAAACCCTTTACAATGAAGATCTGTGAAGTTCTTTGGATTTTTACAAATTATCTTTGAAAGACAGGGTCCTGAAAAGGGGATGTTTCTTTTTTTGCTGAGTTTAGAATCGTGACAATTGCAATACATATCGGCACCTAAGTATCATGGCAAAATCGTATAGTGAGGTCCCTGGCCATTCCCAGCCCTAAATAGTAGCATCCGATTTCGTGCTATTAGCCCAATGGTGGTTTTAGCAGATGTTTCTTTTATATTTTATATACATTTTGGTTGGCCAATAAGGGGCCATACCACCGTATATCACAATGCTTTGTGAGTACATAATCACGATAGGTTAAAGGTTGACATCGTCCAACCCTACTGCCCAACAGTGCTATATATCACTAAGCAATTAAATGTCTATCAAGTATACTCAAGGCAATCAAGATGACAACTAAATCCACCACAAACTCTTTTCAAGCTACAAGTACGGCGCAAACTCTAAAAATGATAGACAGCAAAGCTTGCCTTGCAACGCCTCAAGAAGCGGTTTTGACTCACAAAACACATTAGACCCAGAAAATGTTACTGAGGACAACAAATCAAGGCCCTAAGAGGCAGAGACACAGTCAGCGCTGTGTTAGGCCATACACTGTGCTCCAGTGCAGAGTCAGAGGCACTCTCTCCTTACCACCCTGAACCCAGTATTGGGCTAACTTACTTTTCTCCCTGAAGATGTTGGGGTTCCTAGACAGCACTGTCTGCAGCAGCACAGGCACGTCTCCCTCCGGGTCATCACTGCCCAGGTTATCCTTCAGCTCTCTGCAATGGAAGGGGGGAATCAACTAATGCAACTGTTAAGAGACAACTGCTCACACTCTTATCAGCGGTTGTGACCCCTAGCGTTGAAAGGTGTGCGGTGATGAGGGTACTCACATGTGCTCTGTGGAAACCTGGTTGAGGCTGTGAGCCAGCTGGGACACCAGGTTCTCATCCCGACAGGCCAGCAGACAGTTGACCTCCTCCGCGATCCTCCCATTGAACAGCAGACTCTTAGTGGTGGTGGCGGGGAGAGGGGATGGCAGGGGCAGCTGGTTTAACACTGCAAAGAGGAAGAGCAGACCGGTTACGCATAATTCAGAGGCCGGAGCTGCGATGGTACAGCACCACATTGTGATATAGCTACGCAGCTTAGAGACCACCATCCACGTACAGCCCCCGAGCAATTGCTTGAGCTGCACTGAGAATTCGAAAAGTATGAACGCCAATGGTCCAATATTCTAGAAAACTGCTGTGCGGACGCATAGATGTTTTGGACTCTGATATGCGCTTTAGCCTGATAGGTGTCTGGGTGACTAATAAAACACCTGAGATGGGAAAAATAGTGCATGGATGGATCAACATCCCAGCTACTCCCCGATATTGGTTACGCTAAAGTATTAGGTTAGGGGTAAATCCAACACTACACATCACTGCATAAACCATCCATATGTTTTAAGCATGAAAAATAGAGGAAATCCTGCTTCCGTCTGCTAAAGACCTTACACCTGGAGAGAAATGCACCTTTTGGCAAAACAATAACCTACAAGCAGGGGTTGCGTTAATGCAGAATTCTACGTTTTTCCATGCATGTTTTTTTATAAAAACACCTAAGAAATATATTGCTGCTTTTTGTAAACGCAGATCTAAAATGCTTCTTATTGTAATTTCTGCTCGGCATTATACAAATTTTGTGATTCAGTTGCACTTCACACGGATGAGAATTCACAAATGGGCATTTTATAGTTTTTTTCAGGGCGGTCAGCGTTTTGAAAATGCAGATTTCTGAACTCTAACGCGACCCCTGTAAAACTGAAATGCACTTCTTGGGATTGCTTAGCAGGTGGATAGGAAACATCAAAGAATAATTAAAAGAAAAGATGTTCTCACACACTGTACTTGCAAAGTCACTTGTTTATTTTGTGCCAATGTTTCAGCCTCATGGCTCTTTGTCAGAGATCATATTTGTATTCAAGCTACCTAAGCTATTGGATAACTAGCACAGAACGTTTGCCTGGAATTGTAGTCAAGAGAAATTGCCATCCAGACTTTGACACTTAGCCACGGTGTAATTTATTGCATTGAAAGTCCAGGGACTAAGACAACAAAATGTGCACAGGTGGATACTATCTATCGGCACTATACATCACATTACCCATGTCACTCTAAAGCAAAGGCTATTGAAAAGTACCATCAATAATAGTGTGTCCTAAATATCAAGACTGCAATATTCATGTAGAGAACATTCATGTTTTATTACAACAGGAAACAAAAGAGCAATAAAAACAAGCTAAATTCAATCTTGCCAACTTGGTAAATTAATTATCTAAATACCAAGAAATGAACTTTGCGGCTGGCAGCACTGACCATAAAGCAAGCAAAATGGTCCAGACTTTTTTTTAGAGGATTGTATACATTTTAAGAACAGCTTTGTATACTATAACTTTGCAAACTATACAGGGCGGGACAAGTAAAAAAAATGTCAGACAAAAAATATATATCTTTAGGTTGTTCGAATGGACAAGTAAAAAAAACACACAAAAAAACACAGAAAGCCAAGCCGCGCGTCCACATATTGATATTTTGTGACAGTAAGGGAGTTATTTTCCCAGTTCTAGCTTATTTTTGGTCTGCAAACAGAGTTCGTACGATCATGAAAACCCCAGAAAAGTTGTGAATCTGCGTACGTGCCCAGGCCTAGGAGAGAGAGAGATATTGTAGAAACAGGTAGCCTAGCCTATTAAACAATGATAGACAGACTAACTACAATAGATAGCCAACGCAAAACATATCATGTAGCATGACTAGTTTTCTTGGTAGGCCTATTTAACAATTATTCTTTATTTAACTAGGCAAGTCAGTTAAGAACAAATTCTTGTTTACAATGACAGCCTACCGTTTAGCATCTATTAATGTCATTGTCATGTCAGATGTCCTAAAAAAACGTTTTGTGAATTGAAGAATGGATGCGTTAATTAACCACTGATAAAAACATTTGTAAAACCTCCTCTCAAATGCTCAATATTGGTAGATGAGAAAAATCTGACTGTTGGAAAACTGGGATTCCCCTCTATTCATCATTGGCCATGTAATTCTGACAACATTATAAATATTCCTAGAATGGTCGAATTGACTCCCATGCTGTCAATAGATCTCCCCTGAAACCTGACTATGTTAAGCCTCATAAGGTTGTAGATAAATATGTCTTAGTTACCTTTGAAGTAGTGTAAGCCATGCTATACAATAAGGGCCGAGATGTGGTATATGGCCAATATACCACAGCTAAGAGCTGTTCTTAGGCATGACGCAACGCTGAGAGTCTGGACACAGCCCTTAGCCATGGTATATTGGCCATATGTCACAAACCCCAGAGGAGTCTTATTGCTATGATAAACTGGATACGAACGTAATTAGAGCAGTAAAAATAAATATTTTGTCATGCCCGTGGTATAGTCTGATACCACGGCCAATGTACTTTGCCAGTGTACCATCAAAGCTTGCAGCTGGTCTAAATGTCAGTAGACGCAGTCCTGAAAAATAGCCTGGCCCTGCTAACATCTTTTCACTTGCTTTCCAGGTACCCGTAAGTATCGCCTTTGTTAAAAATGTAGCTGCATTGCATTTGGAAAATATTCAGACCCGTTCCCCTTTTCCAAATGTTGTTACGTTGCAGCCTTATTCTAAAATTGATTAAATATTTTTTTCCCCTCATCAATCTACACAAAATAACCCATAATGACAAAGCGAAAACAGGTTTAGAAATGTTTGCAAATATGAGACTCGAAATTGAGATCAGGTACATCCTGTTTCCATTGATCATCTGCGAGATGTTTCTACAACTTCATTGATGTCCAATTCAATTGATTGGACATCATTTGGAAAGGCACACACCGGTCTATAAGGTCCCACAGTTGACAGTGCATGTCATTGAAAAAACCAAGCCATGAGGTTGAAGGAATTGTCCGTAGAGCTCCAAGACAGGATTGTCGAGGCACAGATCTGAGAAAGGGTACCAAAAAATGTCTGCAGCATTGAAGATCCCCAAGAATACATTGGCCTCCATCATTCTTAAATGGAAAAAGTTTGGAACCACCAAGACTCTTCCTAGAGCTGGCCACCCGGCCAAACTGAGCAATCGGGGGAGAAGGGCCTTGGTCAGGGAGGTGACCAACAACCCGGTGGTCACTCTGACAGAGCTCCAGAGTTCCTCTGTGGAGATGGGAGAACCTTCCAGAAGGACCACCATCTTTGCAGCACTCCACCAATCAGGCCTTTATGGTAGAGTGGCAAGACGGAAGTCACTCCTCAGTAAAAGGCACATGACACCCCGCTTGGAGTTTGCCAAAAGGCACCTCAAGGACTCTCAGACCATGAGAAACAAGATTCTCTAGTCTGATGAAACCAAGATTGAATTCTTTGTCCTGAATGCCAAGCGTCACGTCTGGAGGAAACCTGGCACCATCCCTACAGTGAAGTATGGTGGTGGCAGCATCATGCTGTGGGGAAGTTTTTCAGCGGCAGGGACTGGGAGACTGACTAGTCAAGGTCGAGGGGAAAGATGAACGGAGCAAAGTACAGAGAGATCCTTGATGAAAACCTGCTCCAGAGTGCTCCCAACCTCAGACTGGGGCGAAGGTTCACTTTCCAACAGGAAAACAACCCTGAGCACACAGCCAAGATAACACAGGAGTGGCTTCGGGACAAGTCTCTGAATGTCCTTGAGTGGCCCAGCCAGAGCACGGACTTGAACCCAATCAAACATCTCTGGAGTGACCTGAAAATAGCTGTGCAGCGACACTCCCCATCCAACTTGACAGAGCTTGAGAGGATCTGCAAAAAATAATGGGAGAAACTCCCCAAATACAGCATGTAGCGTCAAACACAAAAAGACTCAAGGCTGTAATCACTACCAAAGGTGCTTCAACAAAGTACTGAGTAAAGGGTCTGAATACTTATGTGATATTTCAGTTTATTTTCTATACATTTGCAAAGATTTCTGAAGACCTGTTTTTGCTTTGTCATTATGGGGTATTGTGTGTAGATTGATGAGGGGGGGGAAAACATGTAATCCATTTCAGGATAAGGCTGTAACGTAACAAAATGTGGAAGTCTGAATTCTTTCCGAATGCACTGTACCTTTCATAATATACCGAACAAAAATAAACACAACATGCAACAATTTCCAAGATTTTACTGAGTTCATATAAGGAAATCAGTTAACTTTCCAGATGCACTGTGTATCAGTTAATGTGTGAGTGGCAGTGTAATACTTACAGTCAGTAAGGCTAGCGATCCCAGCAAGAGTAGTGATGGGAACATGAGGCATATCCCCATTCATGCTGAAGATAGGGGTGTGGGGGTCGTGTCGATGCACAGGTTGCTCAATGTCGTCGCCCTCCAACTGTTCCTCACATCTCCCGACCGCTGCAGAACAGAGAGGACTTCATTAGAACAGCCACCGGCAATGCCTTATTCACAATATGACACAACGCTCCTCAATATGCAACTGTCCTCAGAGGTGATAGATCATGTTAAAGGGATAGTTAGCATTGGCACACTAAACTACCTCTTAACTTCCTTCATACTGCACACAGATACATATAAATGGTATCCACGAGTTTGTCTGACTCTGTGGAAGTAGCTCAAGGACTTCATTGCTAAAATCCAGAACTACCCCTTTAAACCAAAGCCTTGGCAAAAACAGAATCAAGGGGAGCAAGAATCATCAAGAATCATCAGTAGACAGAGATGAACTAATGGGTTTACATTAATTAGACACTATAATTCAGCCAGGGCTGAGGGGATTTCAGAGAGTAAAGAGTAGTGAAACTGAGTAAAAAAGGCTACTTGTTGTACACATGGGGAAAGTGGTCGATGAATGGCAGAACAAACACACTATTAGTACAACACTTTTGCAGACATGCATGTGCATAGTACTGGTGGTACTTGCCCTGAAAAGTTTCAGTGGTGTCATCAAAGCAACCCATTCAAAATACAGTCAGCTTCTTTCCTACTAATAATGCAATGACTTTCGGACAGTTCCGAATTTATAAGCTAAATTTAACTGAAGCATGCAGATGTATGTTTTTTTCATCAGGACTGAACTGCAGTGCATTTAAAGAATTTTCCCTAACCTTTTGCATTTGGACGGAACCTCATTATCTTTCACTACTATTTTCTTTGGAGCCACTTTCAGAGAAGACAACCAGAGGAGTAATTATCCCACTATAGCATGATCAACACGAGATTGACAGTAGAGACAAGGATCGGCAACACATAGCAATAGGCCTAGATGACATGACATGGTACAGCTCCGTTATCAGTGGTTACTGGGGTAGTTCCTTGACAATCCTAGAAAGTGTGCCCCCATGCGTGCTTAAATGAAAACTGCCACCCCTTTCTGGACCCAAATGCTTATGGTCACTCTGGGGCTGTGCTGGTTGGGTAAGAGGGTGGGCGAGCAAGCAGCACAAAGGATTATCTGGTTGAAAGAAAGAAGGCAATTCCTCTGGAGCAGCAGGGTCTTCTTGAAAACACTTGCCTTGAATTGCTCCCTAACTGTGCATTTGCAGGTAACTACTATAGCTATAGTTGTACTATTACTTTAATGTGTTTCTTTCTGGTCAATAACCATCATTCAAGCAGTAACATTCAGGCATTGCCATTGTACTTTGATAGATATGTTAATACAAGTACATTTCCCATGAATATAGCAGACCTGCAGCTTGTATGTGTAGGCTAAAATGTGTTGGTCAATGACAATCCAACACAGTAAACTAATTCAGTCATATGGGATAGCCACGACATTTTCCACAGATAATGGGCCATTTAGCTTAGTCATGCAAGAAGAAGCTAATGTACTAGCTGAATTCAATAACATTGAAAAAGTAGCTACACTGGCTATTTAACTAGCAAAGGCAAGTCAAACTAGTCCTCTTCCCTGTAAATACGTGGCAGCGTAACAGACGGGTGAACGTTGCCATCATTTGCATACGCTACTTAATAAACATGGTTAATAATGAGGTTGTTAATTTAGCTAACATGTGCATGCAACCTTTATTAGCCAACTAGCACTAGCTACAGAACTATTTGGTATTTCTTTCATGCCTAGCATGAGATAGTGGCTCAATCCCAATAGCCCCCTTTAGCATGAGCCTGCGAGTCGTAGTGGTATTCCAATTCAACTTTCAGCGAGGTGTGCCTTTTCAGCCCACTAGTTGGTCCTCCAAGCGAAGCGAATCGAGATGCAGGCTTTCTATTGAGCGATTCCCAAAACTCCATTGAACTCTGCGACCCAACCCTGGAGAGTTGCTGGGTCGTTCCATTTAATTTCAGCATGCAATGACACCAACCATCTCAGATTGTTCTGAAATTATTTCTGTTAGAAACAGATAAGATAAGCATTCCGGAAGCATTACCAAACTTGTTTTAAACAATGAGCAATACATGAGGAATCCAAAGATGTGGTCAAAAGTCATCCACGGACCCCCCACTGCAACAACGAGTATCTGGTCACTAAATGGTGCAGTTCTTGCTATTAGGTGATTTTAACCCCCCCGGTTGGTTGTTTTTGTGGCACAAATCCAATTCAAGTCAATGGTACCCAGGTTAGCATTTCTGCAATTCATTGCATTCCACAATCAATTTTCAGATACTTTAAGATGATTTGGACATGAAGAGTGACCATTTTAATATAGACTTGCATTTGATTTGTGACACAAATGCTAAAAAGTTAGCACTTGAAACAGTGGCCAGGTAAACTAAACTAAAGTATGGGTTGCTGTCATACCAGAGGGGTATCCTACAAAGCAAGCTAGATCTACTCCGGGTTTTCTAAAGCTAACCAGCTTCAGTTAGCTTCACATTCCAGCTCAGGCTTCAACCGTACTACGATGGTGGATATATGCCTGTAACTGTGCGTGCATGTGGCACATGGCTTGTCGAACGCCGAACTCTTCATTGAGACAATGGTGAAACATCAATGGGCGAGTCAGTGTCACATTAGAATTTTTTCCAAAATCAAAAAGAAAGAAAAGTTATTTTGAAAATTCAGCAGGCTATATGGTGTGAAATAGGCTTTTAGAAGTGCCGTCTTCATTTTATTACTTATCATTAATTCCAACTTTGGTGTGCTTATCAATGCACAACCACCTTTTCCCCCACTCCTATCGATAAAATAATTGTATTACGTCATACAAAAGTGTTACTGTGCGAAGGTTAAAATGCATTGTCATTACAAAATTTGTAATGTGATATATTTTAACATTACAATTTTTGAACACACAAAAAAAACACTTGATTAATTAAATATTTATTCAGTTTTACTCCTCAAATTAACAGGATGATGACACAAGCGGGATCTGATTTCATTGGTCCTCAACTCGTGGCTCAGTCATTTAATTCAGGGTAAGTGGAGTTAGCATGCCCCGGAGCAGGTTAGTTCTGATGGATTCGTTACTAGAGTGAAATGCTTACTTACAAGCCCTTAACCAACAATGCGGTTAAGAAAAATAAGTGTTAAGCAAAAAATAAAAGTAAATTTCCATTTCTTGCTATTTAAAAAGATTGTCAAGGAACTACCCCAGTAACCACTGATAACGGAGCTGTACCATGTCATGTCATCTAGGCCTATTGCTATGTGTTGCCGATCCTTATCTCTACTGTCAATCTCACCAACTAACATTAGCCAGCTAGTTATACATTTAGCTTGCTATATGGGCATTTGCCATTTGTATGAACTGTAATTCGTGTTGATTAATGCTTTAGGGACTCCTGCGCAAACCAGCCTGTAATCTTGTGAAAACCAGTGGATGTAAAGAATCTAGCTAAAGCATTGAACTTTACTGCAAATTTAATAAACCATTTTGTAAGCTTGCCTTACAAAAATGTAAAATCTGACGTGTCATTGTTCTTTATTGTAGTAGTAACGTTAGATTGAAGTTATTTTTCATGCAATTACAGCTGAAGTAACGAAGCTAGTTAACTCAACATTAATTGCCAAGATTTTGCAGAAAATGACTGAGTGAAGGAAATTTGACCGTTACATGTCAAACTGCTATTATGGAAAGGAGCGTTAGGTAGCCTAAAGGTTAGAGAGGCGTGCCAGCAATTGGAGGTTTGCCTGTTCAAATCCCGGGTCCAACTGGAAGAATTGGGTAGGAAGTGAGCTGGTAACCAGAGGGTAGCTGGTATCAAATCCAAGACACCATTGTCAGCTGTTGTGCCCTTGAGCAAGGCACTTAACCCCCCACAAGAACAAGTGCCCAGTGTGGCCGTCCCCCGCACCACTACAAAAAAAAACTGTATATGTATGCATGTGTGCCTTTCCAAGGGGTTGTGTTAAAAGCAGAAGTAACATTTTGGTTGGACCTTGTGTGACCAATTGACCAATAAAGTGTCCTTAATCTTAAATCCTGCTGCTTCAGTACTATTCCACATTGAACTACAGCGAGAGCATGGGTACATTACGGGCACATTGTTGTTTTGCAGTTCTCATATGTTAAGTACGTATTTTCTGCATGAGAAAAATAAATTAAGCTATTACTGCCGCCAGTACAGGCATTGTGAAAAACACAAGGCTTCTCGTCAATGAACTGCGTGGTAGGCTATCCTTCGGTGGCTTCTGCTGTTGGTGAGTGATGTCCCATGCCATAGGGTTATTTATCTCTCCCTACCACTAGTTGCTCTATTTAAGGGACACTCCCCTAACAAGGGGCACTCAAACGAGGGGGAGGGCTAAGGGGGGTATTGGGATTGATCCAGTGAGGGCCTTCTAAGCACAATTTGCTAGCCAGGAGGCTAACCATTGTTAGCAACTGAGACTCACTCCTTGAGTAACATTAGCTAGGTACATAGTTATAGTTAGCTCATCTAGCTATACCTGGATGCCATGATCAATACGACATGCCTTTGATCACCCAGATGGATGAGAACAGTTTGACGGCAAGCAGGATTCATGATTACGGATTCTTGATTTTACTCTCTGCTGCTCGGGTTGACAACATAGCAGCACATCTGTCTCTCTCCCTCTCTGGCAACACAGTAACGTTAATCAATCGGATACAGTAGCCAGTAGGTTACTAATTGCACAGCCCAAAACCAATTAGAGTCCAACGTATTTCAGCAACTTTCTTATCATCTACTATCATCAAACTTAGTGTTTTACAAGAACCCAGTGTTGCACATCCCTTTTCCTGAAGATCGTTCAAGATTTGCAAGCAACGTACCTATATGTATATACTTTATCAAGTTAGATTAATATCTACATTGATATGTTGCTAATTTCCCTGGAAACAAATGAATCAACTTTGTTTGAAGTAACCAATCCAGTGCAGAGGGAATGGCTATAGGTATATTTAACATGTCATCAACTAGACAAGACATGTTAAATATCTGTGGTGAATGTGATGATTCAATTTGATAAATTGTAATTAGATAACTTGGTAAATAAAGCTGCATCTATAATTGTATAAGTGAACGTAAATTATGCTGAATGTGTACAATTTGGTAGCCTCTAAACTGAAAAGGAAGCTTGCCCAGCTTGTTAGGCAAACGTTTTAACCAGTTTAGTTGCCATCGTTGCAAAAATCTCCTAGCACTAGCTAGTGTGTAGCATTAGTCATTAGATAACTAGCTAAAGCCTATTTCTCAGCACATCTAGCTCCACCATAAACGTCAGAAAACATTAAACTAATGACAAAATCGTGTAGTTGCATTTGTTAGTTTTGTCTAAATAGCGAACAACTAGCTCGTTAGGTTACGCACCTAGCTAGCTATAATATTCCAAACCTCGCTAGATAGCTAACAAAAGTTAGCTGTGGCTAGCTAACGTTAGCTAACTACCGAGACTACAACCGAAACCATGCTTGCGTTGACTCGCCCACATAGTCGTTCCTTAGCCACGGTAAGGCCATCCCTTTTGGTTTGTTATCATGATTGTTCGTGCAGATAAGGATTTTATTTTCACCGTCTCAATGGCCTACGTCGGCCTATTAGCTTGCTAACTGAACCTCGGACTTGCCTGAGGAAGCGTAACCCCGACCCGACGCCTATGAGCGGATACAAGGCAATAAGCAAAATAAAGGGAGAAATGACCTATCCGTGCATTCCATAGCATCTAACCAGGTTCACTGAATATTAGCAACACCCGTGTAGCCGATAGGAATTGTTTTGTGATGGTGCTCCTAAATCTATCTTGTACAATCATATTTACCTCTGGATGTGTTGATAAAAAGAAATGGTTGCAAAGTGGTTCGAACCGTGTCTCTAGCTCCCTCTCCGTTCTATCGCTCTAACAGCTCCTCCGAGTACCAGTAATAATATAACAACAATAATCCGGGTCGGGAGGGTTCGTTCGTCTTCCTTCTCACTGCAAACATCTATGCTTAAAGGGGGCAAACGTTCCCATAACCGGTACTTGCACCGGTTTCTCCCCAACCCCAGCAGAAAGTGAGTGCAAATTCCGACTGTTTTCGGAAAACAATCCAATGTGAAAAACAGGAACGCTATTGACGCGGTGATAAAAGGGATCCACAGACTATCCCCCTTCTCTCGCAGAACAAAATGCCGACCGGAAGAACTGCTGCAGGAATAACTCCCTCCACCGGCGCCAAACCAACTAGCAGCAGCAACCATAGCCAGTAACAGTTACTTCCGCCGCTTTCTGCATTGCTACCCTTTGCTAGAATTTCTACTGTACACTGATAACATCCACACAACTACAGTAAATGTTTTGGAGAGGTCGAGGTCACCCGTGAGTATGCAACGAGTAAAACCAATGTAAGTAGTTGTTGCTAGTTAATAAAATAAGATAACTAACGTTAGCATAATGATAATTCCAATACATACATCGTTTCCAAAGTAGTCATGTGAAAACGTATGTACACCCTTTGGAAAGTATTTATATATATATATATATATATATATATATATATGTATTTTTTTTTTTTTTTTTTTATTTTTTTTTACATATTTGATCACATGGATAATTTAGCAAAATTTCAACCACATTCATTGATAAAGGTAACCCAATTTAACAAATCACACAAAAAAATGTTACTTTGAAAATGTTATGCAATTAAAATAAACAAAAATGCAATTTCCTTATGCAGAAAAAAATGTGTACACCCCTACCTTTTACCATCACCTAAAATGGCTAAAACCAGGTGCACCAAAACAGGTGCAAATGATTATGAAATCATTGGAGAGTATCTTGGGAAGGTCCAGCCTTCCATAAAGATTATAAACTTGGTCTGGTTTGGTCTTAACCATATGGGTGTGTGGTAACATGTCATGCAAAGATCAAAAGACCTCAGAGGCTCTCAGAAGAAAGATTATTGATGCCCGTGAGGGGTTACAAATCCATTTCAAAGCAATTCAAAGTACATTGTTCCACTGTCCCGACGGATCATCTACAAATGAAGAAAATTCCAGACCACCAATCTACCTAGGACAGGTCATTCTACCAGATTCAGCCCAAGAGCTGACCGAAAGATGCTCATAGAAGTCTCTAAGAACCCCAAGGTAACATCAAGGGATCTACAGACCTCTCGTGCCACAATCAATATCGAAGTACATGAGTCAACTGTCAGAAAGAGACTGCACAAAGTTGGCCTACATGGGCGGTCAGGAAGGAAGAAAAATAATATCAAGACAAGACCAAAACTGCTGGAACAATGTGCTGTGGACAGATGAGTCAAAGGTGGAGTTGTTTGGCTGCAATGCCAGACACCATCTTTGGCGAAAACAAAACACTGCCTTTGAACAGAAGTACTATAAAGCATGGAGGCGGTGGCATTATGGTTTGGGGCTGCTTTGCTGTCTGAGGGCCTGGCGAACTTACCATCATTTAGTCAGCCATGAATTCCATATTGTATCAGAGAATTCTTGAGGAGAATGTGAGGCCATCTGTCAAAAAGCTAAAGCTGAACCGAACATGGATCTTGCAACGGGACAATGATCCAAAACACACAAGCTAAGCTACAACAGAATGGCTCAAACAATAAGCAATGGAGGGTTATAGAATGGCTGAGTCAAAGCCAAGATCTCAATCCTGTCCAAATGTTGTGGGGGGACTTGAAGCGGGCCGTGCATGCAAGAAATCCCTCGAACTTGACACAGTCGAGGCAGTACTGTAAAGAAGACTGGGGAAAAATCTCGATATAAGAGACTGATAGACAGTTAAACTTAATGTAGACATTTCTTGTTTCTGCCAAAGGGGGCAACACCATCTATTGAAGCTAGGGGTGTATTTATTTTTCCCGCACTATGGAATTGCATTTCTGTTGATTTTTGATGAATAAATGATTGAAAAGTATAATCTTTCAGTTTAATTTGTTAAATTAGGTTACCTTTATCTGTCAATAGTGTTGAAGTTAAGATTACATATCCATTTGTCCAAATATTTACAAAAAAATTACTTTCTAGGGGGGTGTACTTACTTTTTCACATGACTGTACATGCATAGTAGTTGTGTATTCTATTATTTACTCTACAAGAACATTTGGAATTTGGACTGGCATGAAATAAACAACCATCAACAGGCACTCTCTCTCACACACACTTTACAAAACAGTTACTTTATGGAGGTTCTTAGAAATAAAGATATGATGACCACCATGATAGCAAAGAATTCCAGATATGTTGGTGTTAACTCCTGTCGCATGCACCCACAAGCACACGCTTTCACACTTGACTTTTGATTGACAGGTAATGTTAGTTTAAGTCAGACCTAACATTGCATTCTGCCTATGATAAAGAATCAACCATACCTGAGTTAATCAAAGATGTAATCAGCATAACACTAATAGAAAAGGAGTAATATGTATATAAACTCTGGATTTCTGATGCTATGTGTTGGCCATTGAGAGGCTTTGAAGCCACCGGTCATCCATATTTGCACTCCCCAGTAGGAGTAGTCCTCCATAGGAATGAATGGAATTTTACAGTATTTCAATTAAATGTTTAAAGGACAAAATTGCATGTGTTTAAGTATGTGTTGTAGAGGGGACAGTGACATTAGTAATCTCTAAAAATTATACTTTTAGGAATTCTAAGTTAAGGAAAAAGTTATATATTTTGTAATTTTAAATGTTAATGTTTAGCTCACATAATATAATTTTAAAGTATGCATTAAGGTATCTGTAATGTAATACATGTGGCAAAAACAAATTTAGATATTAATATACTGAACAAAAAAATAAACACAACATGTAAAGTGTTGGTCCCTTGTTTCATAAAAGATTCCAGAAATGTACCATATGCACAAAAAGCTTATTTCTCTCCAATTTTGTACACAAATTTGTTAACATCTCTGTTAGTGAGCATTTCTCCTTTGCCAAGATAATCCATCCACCTAACAGGTGTGACATGAAGAAGCTGATTAAACAGCATGATCATTACACAGGTGCCCCTTGTGCTGGGGACAATAAAGGCAACTCTAAAATGTGCAGTTTTGTCACACAACACAATGCCACAGATGTCTCAAGTTCTTAGGGAGCATGCAATTGGCATGCTGAACATAGGAATGTCCACCAGAGCTGTTGCAAGAGAATTGAATGTTAATTTCTCTACCATAAGTCACTTCCAACATCGTTTTAGAGAATTAGGCAGTACGTCCAACCGGCCTCACAACCACAGACCTTGTGTAACCACGCCAGCCCAGGACCCCCACATCTGGCTTCTTCACCTGCGGGATCGTCTGAGACCAGTCACCTGGACAGCTGATGAACTGAGGAGTATTTCTGCCTGTAATAAAGCCCTTTTGTGGGGGAAAAACTCATTCTGATTGGCTGGGCCTGGCTCCCCAGTAGGTGGGCCTGGCTCCCAAGTGGGCAGGCCTATGCCCTCCCAGGTCCACCCATGACTGCGCCACTGCCCAGTCATGTGAAATCCATAGATTAGTGGCTAATGAATATATTTCAATTGACTGAATTCCTTATATGAACTGTAACTCAGTAAAATCGTTGAAATTGTTGCATGTTGTGTTTATATTTTTGTTCAGTATAAATGCATTTTTATAGCTTCCAAAATATTTTTTACAACGGTGGGGAGTGCCAAGGTGGAGGCACGGTGTCGTCAACACAGCGCCCCAATGGTCATCTAGTGTATATATAAATAATTGTGCCAGGTCATAAATGTAGCCCAAACAACATTACGACAGCTCTCGGTCTCCCTCTTGTGGAAGGACTTGAAAGTGCGCGAACTGACGTCATTGACCGAACAGGTCTGAGTTCAGAAAATCTATAAACAGTAGAAAAACACACTTTTTTTCTGTCTTACCTTTTTTGTGTTTCTTCCTCTTGCTTGGCATCCCATCAACATGTATACAAGTAATTCGCGAGCTGGCAAGTCGAGGTAGCTAGCAAACTAAATTTCCCCTCAGTTTGTAAAGTACGTTACCGTGTGGTAACCGCTGAGCGCTAACGTTAGCTAGCAAGCAGAGAACGGGCTTTTCTTTTTAACACCATCTAACAAATTGACATTGTAAATACCATCTGAGAGCAAGTAATTTACACCCCAAAATATTTGCAAGCAGATAGCTAGGTAGCTTGCCAATGTTTGTTTGTTTTCCTCACGATAACGTCTCACAGGATGCTAAAAAACAGAAATATATTAATTATATTTCGCGCGCTAGGATCGTCAAGTCACATGACATCACTTTCCCAGACTACCTAAGTTTCAAGTGTAGGGTCGGTCAGTGAAGAGTTAAAAATAAAACGGCAACGGCGCATGGTAAATATGGATGTTTCATGTAAGTATGGATGGTTTTACCTGATTTTAGCTTCTGCAGGTGCTTGTCAACTAGAGTATCAACCAGAGTTGGGTCAACATTTTAATAAAATACTGTTGATAAAGCCCACATGCCGGTAGATACTGTATCTTTATCAGCTCACATATAGTGCTGCTCAAGTCTTACCACAAGATGGCAGCAAATGTCCACAAACGATTTAATTGCAAACTGCTGTTCCCAGAACAGCTTGATAGTGAGAATAGAGGGGACTACTGTAGCTTCTTTCTCTTCCAAACGTAATATTTAACTAGGAAGTCACATTTAGATAAATAATCAACTTTTTCTCTAACATCCATCAAAGATCTTCGCACATAAGTACACGATTGTAGATTATTCAGTGTATGAAATCATTACATTACTATACATAAGATATTACATTTGCCTTTTAAAGCCACAGTCTATACGTTTCCAGTAATTTCAACTAAGTAAATATACCCCTTGATTTAGAAGAATGTGACTCGTAGCTCATACTATAATGAGATGAATAGTACAACTGTCTTTATTACCTTATAATAACTAGATAATAAAATAAAGACCTAGGCATATTGCTTCATTGTTATGGTTGTGTTGTCATATGAGACAACAGAGTGTGTCTTTAAGGCACATTTTGAGATATTTGTTAAATTGGGTTACCTTTATCACATTTTGTCCTATTGCACATGTATTACTTTTCATTGTGTGCTGTGTAGGGTAATACCTACTCTATTATAATTGCCATAACACATGTTATGTAACAGTTTATTACTGTATGTGTGTCATGGAATACAAATCACCAAAATCAAACATTGCTTCACCAAAGACAAATCTACCAGTCCATTTATTTCCTTTTCACCACAAATGTTGCCTTTACAGAAAGTGAACCATAATATCTCAAAACTTAAAGAAAAAAAGAAAGAAAATAACATATTTTCTAAATCCATTTGAGTTAGTTCACACATACTGTAATTATCACAAACTATGTTCCTTGATTTCACTAACCAAGGCATTGGAGTGGCATTTCGGCCCTGAAAACAAATATCTTTCTGCATTGAGATTAAAGAAGACATATTCACGTAAACAACTATCCATATTATATAGTTCATTTACACATATATCGACATACAATCACTCTACAAAGCCTTAAAAATATTAAACACCTGCTATGTTAAAATAATGATGTACTAAATAGTGAAGGATATTTCAAAGACTCATTTGTCTTAGGGCTGGCTACAAAATAGGGAATATATAGTGATAACAATTGTTGGATACATATATAGTGATGACGATTGTTGGATACATCTCGTTTTAACCATATTGTCAGCATCACAGCACCACCTTCAAGAATTTGATCAATCAAAATAAAATAAAAATACAATTGAAGTTGTCATATGCAACAGGAATATTGACAGCATGATAAAAGTTAATCAAATTTAAAAAAAAATACACACCACTTGAGGATTGTTATTTAAATTACTGCTTATTTAACCCATGATAGGAAGTTGGTTGTTTTTCACCAGAAACAGCTCATAGGGCCTCATTTCATTAGTTGTAGCAAATAAAATGTAATTGTATTTGTATTTATTGGCAGCAGCTTCTCTTCCTGGGGTCCACCAAAATTAAGGTAGTTATATACAAATGTGTTTTCTGTTGCTTTTTTTGAAGAATGAAGCTTGCCCAGTCATTCAAACATAGGTTGTCCTTTCATAATTTTACAAAATTCCTTTTGGACATCAACACCCATATCACTTTCCTCATTACTTATACCATTATACCATATACATATTCTAGGCCATGACTTAACTCAACACAAAAATACCCAGACAAACCATAAAACAGGTGGCCTATCTATCTCGTAGAGAGGCGGCAGATGTAAGCAATTTGATTGGGCAACTTTATGAATGACAAAATAACAAAGGAAAGGAAATATGGTAGAGTGACAATAACTGGACAAATATGACAGATTGAAAACAAGAATGAACCAAAACATTACGTGTTTGTGTGTGCGTGTGCTTGTGCGTGCGTGTGCTTGTGTGCACTATTGAGCGTTGATCTACATCTTGCTTTCAGTTTTCGGACGTTTGGCGTTTTCGTGGTCGTTTTCCTGAGAGATGAGCTGGTATGGTTTTTTCCTCTCCTCCAGCACAATGTTCCCCATCTCCACATCCTTGGCCTGTAGCTCCTGTCGAGATAGGAATTCCACAATGCCAGCCCCAATGGAGTCACCCAAGACGTTGGTTGTGGTACGCAGCCGGTCACTACAATCCAGGAATAACGTAAGAAGAAAAAGCTTAACCAGGGTGAAGGAGTCATATACAGTGGGAGGAGAGACAGAGGTCGAGAGGGGTGGCGGGACATACAGTTTTTAAAAGAAAACCCTAGCCTATGTCCGCTGGGACGTTTGGTCATGTTATATTGAACAGGTAAAAACATTTACCTATTTCCTGCTTTTGATTAAAGGTAAACTAACGTTTTTAGATTACTCATAGTCAAAAGAATGCAGAGGGGAAATAGTCCACAGCATTATCAGCAGAGACAATTCCAATCTACTGTTAAAGAGTAGTCAGAACACTCCCTATAGGCTATCTCATATTCTAATCACTGTGAGAAACATCCATGTTTTCATTAAATGAAGCTTTGACTCTGTCTGCACATTCCATCCCTCCTAGTTTATGGAGAGTGGGATTTTTTCTCACTACCCAATTAGCTGTGTAATTTCTGGGAAGGGAATTCTAATTGAAATCATTAATTTGGGCAACCTAATTATGTTTCTATGTTAAAACTTTTAAAAAATGCAATTCCAAAAAGTGGAGCAAGACCCGAGGGATAGTACAAGTGTGTCACTAGGGTTGTAGTTGATAAAAAAGGATGTTCGACCTTTAAAATGAAAGATAAATGGTTTGCGTTTCAGTTCCAGTCATTATACAATTTGTATACTATAGACAATAAGTAGTGTGTGTATATTTGCACCATAATAGCTTTATCATTATTCAAATATAATTTATCTATTCTCATGTCTCAATCTGAAAATTGGAAAAAATTACTCACAGGAACCAATCAACTGCAATGATGAGGGTGATGTCATCAGTGGGAAGTCCGACAGAGGTCAACACAATCACCATGGTGACCAGTCCAGCCTGTGGTATCCCAGCAGCTCCGATACTTGCTGCAGTGGCCGTGATGCTATTTTATAGCACAAAATGATATATTTTAAACTCTTATCTTGATAAATCATGTAATGTAGTTGTAAACATATCAACATCTTTTGATTCTGTAAACATAAACTTTAGCTTATTAACCTTAGATACTAATTCTTACCTGATTGTAATGATCTGACCTAAGTTCATGTCCATGTTGTTAACCTGAGCTATGAAGATAGCTGCCAGAGCCTCGTAAAGTGCTGTTCCATCCATGTTAATGGTTGCGCCGACCGGCAACACAAACCGCGTGATGCGCTTATCCACCTTGTTGTTCACCTCCAGACACTTGAAGGTAATGGGAAGGGTTGCTGAGCTGAGATAGAGATGGAGAGAGAAACAGATGGTGTTTGAGTGGTTGTTGTTTTAGTTTTTTTGTATTAGATCTATTCATCATATTCTCCAGGGGTAAGCTTTAGTAACACTACTAACGAGGATGGTGATGTCTTATAGGTACAATCTGATCAAGAACACTCCTGGCCCTACTATAATAGGCTTTGATTTGACATGAGTCAGGGCCAAGTCAGGCAAGGCCACAGTGTGGGGTAGTCCGAGCAGGCCAGGGAGGAGATTAATGTAAGGGGACCAACCTGGAGGAGGTTCCCAGGGCTGTGATGAGGGCCTCCACCAGCCCCATGATGAAGATGAAGGGGTTCAGCCGTGTGACGGCGAAGTACAGGCCGGGGAGGATGATGAAAGCATGGATGGACAGGCCTATGATCACCGTGATGGTGTACATGGCCAGCTGACCACCCATCTCAGTGATGTCATCCATCTCCACGATCTTCCCTGATATGAGGAACATGATGCCGATTGGTGCATACCTGTAGAGCAGAGGACGGAGAAGAGGTTATGCTGGGGAAGGATATGGTCACAAAGTTAAAAGGGATTTATTTTTTTGTGTAATACTGTAGGCCTGAAAAAGTAAAATTTTTAGTCTCTCACGGACAGACATTTGAGAAATCATCAGTGCATTCTGAGAGTGCAAAGCACAGGCTATGAAATTACCTTTATTCATAAACAAAACTTGGTTTAAATCTGTCAAATATCTGACTGGGAATATTTTGGATTTAATTGAGTGAACATGTCACTGGTCTTGGTTACAAAGCCTTGTAATTCATCTGTGGAATCATTTAGCATCAGGAAGCTACATGCCCCGAGACGGTTCTATGTTGGCCAATTATGAGATTGTGGTCCTGCAATTATCTCAGTAACCCTAAAGACCTATATCAGATCATGCCTGTCTATAGTTACCAGATAATTCATAGCAATACCTCAGGCAAGAGGCTAAATAAAGCCATTTGATTGAATTGAGAGGGAGAGATACACATAGTAACTCCCAAATCTGCAGGCACTCTATAGGTAGACTTAGCATTTCAAAGCATAGATGTGGAGATTTCTCTGTGCCTGATCTAATCATGAACCACGTGCAATGCAGGGGGTTCACATAAACACACACACACACACTCACCTAATGAATGATTATTGGACCATCATCATAACACACACACACACACACACACACACACACACACACACACACACACACACACACACACACACACACACACACACACACACACACACACACACACACACACACACACACACACACCATCCTTATAAACACCTATACACACACCAACTACTCACCACATGATAATTGCTACCAGTCTCATGATAGCCTCATTGAGGCTGTCGAAGAAATCCCTGAGGGGCTGGCCCTGCTCCTTCATGTTGCCGATGATGAGGCCAAAGCACATGGAGAAGACCACCAGCCCCAGGGCGTTGACTCCGTTCACCGTGCCCGGGATAGGGATCACCTCCTCCCGGGTAATCTGCTCAGTCAGGTTGGTCAGGTTGAAGACCGAGTCGTTCACTGTCACCGTTACATGGACAATTCGCTTCCCGTATTTGGTTTTGAACTGGAGGGAAAGAGCCGGTTACGTGAGTGATGGGTTATCATTGTCTTGTTAAAGTGATGATAGCATGTAATTTCCTTTAGTGAAAGTGTTACTGAAATAGTATTTTTTAAGTAATGTTACTGAATATTAACTCAGCCTCTTCATTTTGGCCTGTGCTCCAGTCTTCAAGTGGGATTTTGATGTGCATCTACTGAACATAGATAAGGTATCTAGGGAAGATTGTCAGACTTGTGCCCTTTCGATAGACTAGAGAGCAAAAACTAAAGGCACCTGCTCCACTCATCGCAGCCTTGTGAATTAAACAATGGGCCTCCTCTGTATGGCTGGAGCAGTATTCTGTAAGGTTCAGCTGGATCTATGATGACCCTGTATGGGGAGAGGGTCCAGACCACCAAGTGTTGAGCTCCCCATGGACATGGTCCTCCCCAAAAGCCATGGAAGAAAGGTTTAGAATGACAGGAAATGAGCTCAGACCTTGCCCGGGGCCCTGCGAAACTGCGGTACGCCACGGACCCCACAATGCTACTGTTGCAACCCTGCCAATGCTTCATTGCAGTTCAAACCCCACTGTGTCCATCAACTATACCACAACAACTCCAAAACATTCAGATGAATAATGGAAGTGGGTTCTTTCTTATCTCCTGCTGGTGATCATTTTTTATTTACACATGGCAGCAGAAGTCCAGGCTGTATCACAATCGGCCGTGATTGGGAGTCCCATAGGGCGGCGCACAATTGGCCCAGCGTCGCCCGGGTTAGGGTTTGGCCGGGATAGGCCGTCATTGTAAATAAGAATTTGTTCTTAACTGACTTGCCTAGTTAAATAAAGGTTAAATAAAATAAATAAAAAATGTCAGATTTTGTCATTTGTTCCTAGTGGTCAGAATTTTTCTTCCAGTGTAAATAAAAGTCCCCCTCAGTTTTGGGTTTTTATGTCTCTTATGTAATGATTTATCTCTGCTCAGAAATTCCAAAACCAGCAAGCTTCCTCTGAAAATGTCAATAATGTATCCATTCACAAAAAGTATTTCGCAAAACGTATCCTTTTTCATTACCATCATTATTTCAATAGAACCATTTCCTGTGGCAAACTTTTACTGAGGGAAAATCTGCTTATTGAATGAGGAAGGCTGTTTTACTTTATACGTTTCAGACTGTCAGTACAGTTGAAAGTGTGGATTATAACTCTCGTGCTCCACGCAGGTCAGGTAATAATAAAAACAGTCACGCTGTTGATGTGACAGATTGAGAAGACGTGCCCGCAGTTCATAACAAACCATACGTCAGACCACGCACGGTCTCTTATTTCTTCTCGCAAGTTATTTTAGCCATATTGCTCAAATTGACTGCTTCGCTGCTCCCATTTTTCAAATTGCATTTTCCCATGTCCCGCTAAGGCAGGGGTTCCCAAACTTTTTTTGGACCACGACCCCATTTTGATATCTGAAAATTCTTACGAGCCAAACCATGTGAAAAAAATGATTTAATTAACAGCAAATGTTTACTTTTTTATTTGGGGTTTTGGCAGAATTGAAAAACATTCTAACAGTATTTCTGATTGGCTTCTCAACTCACCATCACATACTTTTAATGTGGGGCTATGAGAGTCAATTCCAAATTAGTCTGACATAATGTCTCTTATCTCACCACCACTAATAAAATGGGTGTGCTTGATGCATGTCACGTCAGAGATTCTCAAAGTCATGGGGTGTGGTCGACAGTGCGCACCTCATCTCTGCTGTCACATCCAACCTGGATCTATATTTGGTTTTAATGCAGACGATAGCACTGAATCCAGCTTCACACAGATGCTGGTGAAGGGTAGCATGAGGTTTATAGTGCTTTCAAAACAACTGGGAACTCTGGAAAAATACGAGCTCAAATCATGGCTTCAGTGATCTTCATGTCGGAAAGAAACGATTTTTCAAAACAATTTTTCCCAGTCGGCGCTTGTTTTTTTCAGAGTTCCCAGTTGTCTTGAATGCACTGAAGTCTGAGATTTCCGAGTTCCCACTTACATTTTACATTTTAAGTCATTTAGCAGACGCTCTTATCCAGAGCGACTTACAAGTACATACTTTTTTTTTTTTTTTTTTTGTACTGGCCCCCCGTGGGAATCGAACCCACAACCCTGGCGTTGCAAGCGCCATGCTCTACCAACTGAGCCACACGCGGTCACTTACAAGTTCTCAGTTGTTTTGAATGTGGCATTAATGCTTAGAGGGAGATGGCAGGGTATTCCCTTTGAGTCAGGAACAAAACCTCCTCCGTAGTGACCCGTGAATGCATTCGGTCACATGACCGCTCGATTAGCTGTTAGATTTCACTTACCGGTATGTCAACTGAGCCAGGATCACAGTCAAACAGATTGGGAAGTAGGTCCCAAAGTGCTCTTCCAAGCATTGGAGGTGAGCAGTCATCACTCATGTTGGACACTTACAGATGCTGTTTTCTGTCAGTAACATGCACAGGCGAGGGAAGGGGGCATGGCTTTTGGAAGACTCTCTCCAATAAGAATTCTTTCCTCTGAATGCACTGATTCGGTCACTCATCGGTAGAATGTTTTAAAAAATAATGTTTTTTAGTACTTTCCAATTCCAGTGAGTCTTGTTCCATCACTGCAACTCCCATATAGACTAGGGAGAGGCAAAGGTCGAGAGCCATGCATCCTCCAAAACACAACCCGCACTGCTTGCTTACCCCGGAAGCCAGCCACACCAATGTGTCGGAGGAAATACCGTACAGCTGGCGAGCAAAGTCAGCATGCATGCGCACAGCCTGCCACAAGGAGTCACTAGAGCGCAATGGGACAAGGACATCCCTGCCGGCCAAACCCTCCCCTAACCTGTCCGGGCCTCTGGCATTCTCTATGGGGGTGCCACAGGGTTCAATTCTTGGGCCGACTCTCTTCTCTGTGTACATCAATGATGTCGCTCTTGCTGCTGGTGAGTCTCTGATCCACCTCTACGCAGACGACACCATTCTGTATACTTCTGGCCCTTCTTTGGACACTGTGTTAACAATCCTCCAGATGAGCTTCAATGCCATACAACTCTCCTTCCGTGGCCTCCAACTGCTCTTAAATACAAGTAAAACTAAATGCATGCTCTTCAACCGATCGCTGCCTGCATCTGCCCGCCCGTCCAGCATCACTACTCTGGACGGTTCTGACTTAGAATATGTGGACAACTACAAATACCTAGGTGTCTGGTTAGACTGTAAACTCTCCTTCCAGACTCACATCAAACATCTCCAATCCAAAGTTAAATCTAGAATTGGCTTCCTATTTCGTAACAAGGCATCCTTCACTCATGCTGCCAAACATACCCTCGTAAAACTGACCATCCTACCGATCCTCGACTTCGGCGATGTCATTTACAAAATAGCCTCCAATACCCTACTCAATAAATTGGATGCAGTCTATCACAGTGCCATCCGTTTTGTCACCAAAGCCCCAAATACTACCCACCACTGCGACCTGTACGCTCTCGTTGGCTGGCCCTCGCTTCATACTCGTCGCCAAACCCACTGGCTCCAGGTCATCTACAAGACCCTGCTAGGTAAAGTCCCCCCTTATCTCAGCTCGATATACCAGCAGGTATATCTCTCTGGTCACCCCCAAAGCCAATTCCTCCTTTGGCCGCCTCTCCTTCCAGTTCTCTGCTGCCAATGACTGGAACAAACTACAAAAATCTCTGAAACTGGAAATACTTATCTCCCTCACTAGCTTTAAGCACCAGCTGTCAGAGCAGCTCACAGCACTAACAGAGCAGCTCACAGCACTAGCAGCACTAACAACTACCTCTTCCCCTACTGTATTTATTTAGCTCCTTTGCACCCCATTATTTCTATTTCTACTTCGCACATTCTTCCACTGCAAATCTACCATTCCAGTGTTTTACTTTCTATATTGTATTTACTTCGCCACCATGGCCTTTTTTGCCTTTACCTCCCTTCTCACCTCATTTGCTCACATTGTATATAGACTTATTTTTCCTGTATTATTGACTGTATGTGTAACTCTGTGTTGTTGTATGTGTCGAACTGCTTTGCTTTATCTTGGCCAGGTCGCAATTGTAAATGAGAACTTGTTCTCAACTTGCCTACCTGGTTAAATAAAGGTGAAGTAAATAAATAAATAAAACCTGAACGACGCTGGGCCGATCACGTGCCGCCTCATGGGTCTCCTGGTCGCGGCCAGCTGCAACACAGCCTAGGATCGAACCCGGGTCTGTAGTGACGCCTTTAGCACTGCCTTAGACTGCTGCGCCATTCGGGAGGCCACCCATAGAATGTTTTTGTATTTCCCCTGCATGCTTGTGTTCAGTTCGTTCAGTTTCCCAAATATGTCTGTTACATAGTCAGGGAGACACATTTTCCTTTCATTACACAGAAAGTCAACTAAGTCAGTTTCTTTTACATACATTGTGAATGACAACAGTACCTCTGCCAATTAGATTTTTTTTTCTAACACTCGATTACCACCAAGCCTCAGTATGAAATAGAACATTGTCATGCCTCCACATAGTTTTGCGAACAGGCGTGCGCGCAGTGGATGTGGTTTGATATAGTTTACAATCGAAGTTACCTGCTGCAGTATATCTCCGAGTTCTGTGCTCAGCTCTTTTGTCGCCAATTGCTCTCGGTGTATCGTGCAATGCGTGCATATAACAGAGGGAGACACAAGCCTGCCAGCCATAGATGGAGCCCCATCTGTGCAAAGCCCACCATTCGATTCCATGGAATGTGTTTTTTGTCAATATAGCCACACAGCACAATGAACATCCCCTGTACCATTTCAGGTAGCCTAGTGGTTAGATTGTTGGGCCAGTAACCAGAAGGTTGCTGGATCAAATCCCAAGCTGACAAGGTAAAAATCTGTTGTCTTGAGCAAGGCAGTTAAACCACTGTTCCCTGGGTGCCGTGGATGTCAAGGCATCCACATAAGGCAGCCCCCTGCACCTCTCTGATTCAGAGGGGTTGGGTTAAATGCAAAAGACACATTTCAGTTGAATACATTCAGTTGGACAATTGACAAGGTATCCCCCTTTCCTTCATGCTCGGGAATTGTGAGACAGAACAATATGTCCTTGTGAATAGCATCCCCTGAAATGTATAGTGAACAAAAGTCAATGCATGGACATCTTTCCCCTCACAGTTAATGTCCATTTGGAGAGTATAAGCTGGGGAGTTGAGTCTTTCAATCAGTTTCCCCTTGATTGCTAACAATAGCAAAAACTGTTCGTTTAACAGTGTTATCTCACAAAGGTATTGATTTGAGTCTCGGTGCCTCTGCCTCCCCACACATTGTTTTTTCACCATATCAATTGTGGCTAGTAATATCAAAGTCTGCAATAGTGTGTGCTTTCATAGCGTAGCGGGCCTAGTCTTTCACTGTGGGAATGATTCAAATGCAAAGGTCAACTGCGGCCTTTTCCCATGATCTAAGGGCGTTCTCTGGTTGAATTTGAACTTTTAGATTAGAATAATTTTCATTTAGATTTTTAAGGTTAATCACATTACAATGATTTTGAGATACAAAGACAATATTATAATATACCTGCAAAACACCAGTCTCAATGTCAACAGTGAAGAGGTGACTCCAGGATGCTGGCCTTCGAGGCAGAGTTGCAAAGAAAAAGCCAATCCCAGACTGGCCAATAAAAAGAAAAGATTAAGATGGGCAAAACACAGACACTGGACAGAGGAACTCTGCCTAGAAGACAAGCATCCCTGAGTCGCCTCTTCACTGTTGATGTTAAGACTGGTGTTTCACGGGCACTATTTAATGAAGCTGCCAGTTGATGACTTGTGAGGCATCTGTTTCTCAAACTAGACACTAATGTACTTGTCCTCTTGCTCAGTTGTGCACCGGGGCCTCCCACTCCTCTTTCTATTTTGGTTAGAGCCAGTTTGCGCAGTTCTGTGAAGGGAGTAGTACACAGAGTTGTACGGGATCTTCAGGTTCTTGGCAATTTCTCGCATGGAATAGCTTTCATTTCTCAGAACAAGAATAGATAGTTCTTTGTCTCTGGCCATTTTGAGCCTGTAATCGAACCCACAAATGCTGATGCTCCAGATACTCAACTAGTCTAAAGAAGGCCAGTTTTATTGCTTCTTTAATCAGAACAACAGTTTTCAGCTGTGATAACATAATTGCAAAAGGGTTTTCTAATGATCAATTAGCCTTTTAAAATGATAAACTTGGATTAGCTAACACAACGTGCCATTGGAACACAGGAGTGATGGTTGCTGATAATGGGCCTCTGTATGCCTATGTAGATATTCCATAAAAAATCATCAATTTCCAGCTACAATAGTCATTTACAACATGAACAATGTCTACACTGTATTTCTGTACAATTTAATGTTATTTTAATGGACAAAAAATTTGCTTTTCTTTCAAAAACAAGGACATTTTTAAGTGACCCCAAACTTTTGAACGGTAGTGTGTGTGTGTATGTATGTGTCTATATATATATATATATATATAGACAAATAAAAAAATGGATTTTGGACATTCTCCCGCAAACCCATTTTCATATCAGGCGACTCTTCGCTTGGGAACCGCTGCAGTAGGGTAAGCTAAACTCTATGTGAGTTGTGTGTACTGACAGTCTGTCATCAACAGCCTGTGACCTGTGGGTCGAAGCGCGAAATTCGCCCTCCAAGGCTGTGTGACAGCTCTCTCCTACCTATCTCTTTTATATCGGTGGATATTGGGCTTCCTTGTCTTGTGCTAACTTTAATAGCTTACCAGCTAGTGTGTATGTTGGCCACCGTACTCCGGTGCTAACCTTGTCAAGATATCCTCCACTGCCATGCTTGTTATCGAGACCACGGGGCACTAGTCATCCTTCGACTGTTTAAATCTCAAAACGGGTCCCTTTCCCTAGATAACCACGTCTCATAGCGTGCACGCCGTCTAGGAAGATTGTTAGCCTAGCGAGCTATACGAAGTGAGATTCGAACTGCCTCCCCCAGGCATCCCTCTCCTCTGGTATTACTAGGACACTACAAGCTAGCTAGCTAACCAACTCAACCTACTGTAGCTGCCACTGTGTGTCCTCAGCTAGCTAACCAACTCAACCTAGCTGCCACTGTGTGTCGTCAGCTAGCTAAACACTCAACCTAGCTGCCACTGTGTGTCGTCAGCTTGACTTACCAAACGACAGCCGTTCGTGAGTGTTTTTCATAAATTATGCCTACATTTAAACATGGTATCTCTCCTGCTCCAGCCCTACGGTCATAGCTTGGCTCACAATAAATGATTTTGAGGTTGCTGTACAACTCTTGCCAGATTATTGTAGCCCTCTACCTTTACTGTGTATTGTGGTATTAATAAGTATATTTGCATGAGAATATATATTTAGATTTTTTTTCTTCACATTCTTAGCTGAGAGACTACCACATCACCATTGCTGGGCATGCATGGCTGCTCCTCATTTGGAGTTGAACTACAAGTGGAAGATGGCCATGACCTGTTCCCCGCCTGCCTAGGCATTGGCCACCTGCGAGATGCACTCTCTGACCCCTGCATTAACTGCACCATCATGCCTGTGAAGGTGAGGGAAGCGCAGCTAGCCAGAGTTGAGGGCCTGGTTTTCACAGATAATTTGAGTCTCTGTGCCTCTGCCTCCTCACACATCGTTTTTTCACCATATCAATTGTGGCTAGTAATATCAAAGTCTCTGCAATAGTGTGTGGTTTCATAGCGTTGTTCGCCAGGACCCACCCAGGGCCACCAAGAGAGGGAAAGCCCACAAAACTCTATATGCAAGCCTCGGAGCACTACAGGAAGTCAGACCAGCTGTTCCTGTGTCAAACGGCCTTGCATTGTCCAAGCAGAGGCTTTCACACTGGGTTGTGGATGTCATCGGTCAGGCCTATAATGGTGTAGGGCTCCCTGTTCCAGAGCATGTGATATGTCACTCTACCAGAAGTGTCACCACATCCTGTGCTCCGCTAAAAGGCGTCCCCATGAGTGAGATATGTGCAGCTGTTACCTGGTCGTCACCCTGCACGTTCTTAAGATTTTACAAGGTCAACGTCTCATCCTGCCACACCATGGGACCTGCCATTCTCCCAGTGACATTGTCGCATTAATCAGAGGTTAATAGTGCTATAACTGTACTGACGTTCTGAAAGGTATGAAGTAGAACAGAAGTTACGATTGTAACTATGGTTCTACGAATACATGTAAGACCGTCAGTACTTTCCTGTCACTCTGAATCTTTGGGCAAGAAGATTTTCTGAGACAGTGCGTGGTCTGATGTACGGTTTTATATGAACTGCGGGGGCACGTCCTACCACGCTGTCACATCACCAACGTGACTTTGTTGTTGTTATAACTCGACCTGTGGGGAGTGCGAGGGATATCATCCACAATTTAAACCGTACTGACGGTCTTCAAGGAATTCGTAGAACCATAGTTAAATTTGTAGCATCCGTTTGTAGTGACAAAGTCATTAAATGCTTTACCTGCTGTGTGCAGGCCTGGACCATGTTTGGTGGAAACATGTTTCTGAAATGAAAGAGCATGATCATCACAATGAATGAACACAGGGGTACAATGGCACAAAAACAGTTCATATTTCCTCCACTAAACCCCTGACCCTCCTCCTACTCTAGTATGCAGCTAGCTACCTGATGAGATCCAGGAAGGCGTCGGCAGGGCTGATGTCCTCTATCTTCGACTGTTTCATGAACTCATCCTTAGATCCTTTCCCAGGGTGGATAATGAGCACCACGATGATGCCTATGATGACAGCGATAATGGTGGTGGTCATGTAATACACCACAGCGCGCATACCCATCTTTCCTGAAGCCTTACTGTCCAGTGCTGCCATGCCTGGTTGGGAGAGACAGGGGAGATGTTGTTTAGAAGAACAGTATTATCCCATTGTGCAACATTTCTAACATTTCTTCATAGCAGTGGCATGAAAACACTTGAAATAGCAATTGCCTGTAGCCATATTAGCCTGCATTCTGGATAGCTCCTGAAGCTATGCTGATGTGTTGGATGGTGTTGGAGCCAGAGAGACAGAAGGGTGAGTCCTTGCTCTGGTCAAGGAAAGGCAGAGGCAGAGACAGGAACACTGTGAGAACTGAGGGGCCACAGAATTGTTGAGAAGTGTCTATGCCATAACAGGCAATTGTTGGCTGGTATTGGAACAGCAGGGTTCTCAGATATCTCATCATCAGACAATGGGTGAAAATGAGGTTGAACTCAGTGAACTGGGGCTATCAGGTGTAACATCAAGAGACCAGTGGCGACCCGTCATTCTGTTTTGAGCCCCATATTTTTAGCAAATAAATTATAAAATATATTTTCTTTTTGGGGGGGCTTGCCTGTTTTGCATGTTATTTTGGCATTAATACGTGTCACATATCAGTTCGCAAACAATGTCAAAAAATATATATATGATTGAGTTAATAAAGATGCATACAAACATGGTCTCGTTTTTGTATTCTTGAGTAAGGCAGCTCCAAAATGCAGGTGTTTCAGCCTAGCTCAGTGCTTTCTGTGGTGGTGGGGCAAGCCAGCAGAAAATACGGAGCCCTGCTCCGTGATTGGGTCAGTGTTCTGTCACTCATGGGGACACTACATCACCGCCAAGTCTAAGGGTAGACCTCGAAAATTCTAGCCATTTGGGTGTTGCCATAGAGTTACATTAGAAGTGCCCATCCAAGAAGGCTCAAGGTCATTGGCCACAGATATAATTACGTCAAATCACGTTATACAGTTGAAGTCAGAAGTTTACATACACCTCAGCCAAATACAATTAAAGTCAGTTTTTCACAATTCCTGACATTTAATCCAAGTAAAAATTCCCTGTCTTAGGACAGTTAGGATCACCACTTTATTTTAAGAATGTGAAATGTCATAATAATAGTAGAGAGTGATTTAATTCAGCTTTTATTTATTTTCTTCACATTCCCAGTGGGTCAGAAGTTTACATACACTCAATTAGTATTTGGTAGCAATGCCTTTAAATTGTTTAACATGGGTCAAACGTTTCGGGTAGCCTTCCACAAGCTTCCCACAATAAGTTGGGGGAATTTTGGCCCATTCCTCCTGACAGAGCTGGTGTATCTGAGTCAGGTTTGTAGGCCTCCTTGCTCGCACACGCTTTTTCAGTTCTGCCCACAAATTTTTTATAGGATTGAGGTCAGGGCTTTGTGATGGCTACTCCAATACCTAGACTTTGTTGTCCTTAAGCCATTGGCAACAACTTTGGAAGTATGCTTGGGGTCATTGTCCATTTGGAAAACCCATTTGCGACCAAGCTTTAACTTCCTGACTGATGTCTTGAGATGTTGCTTCAATATATCCACATCATTTTACTTCCTCATGATGCCATCTATTTTGTGAAGTGCACCAGTCCCTCCTGCAGCAAAGCACCCCCACAACATGATGCTGCAACCCCCGTGCTTCACGGTTGGGATGGTGTTCTTCTGCTTGCAAGCCTCCCCCTTTTTCCTCCAAACAACGATGGTCATTATGACCAAACAGTTATATGTTTGTTTCATCAGACCAGAGGACATTTCTCCAAAAAGTACGATCTTTGTCCCCATGTGCAATTGCAAACCGTAGTCTGGCTTTTTTATGGTGGTTTTGGAGCAGTGGCTTCTTCCTTGCTGAGCGGCCTTTTAGGTTATGTCGATATAGGACTCATTTTACTGTGGATATAGATACTTTTGTACCTGTTTCCTCCAGCATCTTCACAAGGTCCTTTGCTGTTGTTCTGGGATTGATTTGCACTTTTCGCACCAAAGAACGTTCATCTCTAGGAGACAGAACGCCTCTCCTTCCTGAGCGGTATGACGGTTGCGTGGTCCCATGGTGTTTCTACTTTTGTACTATTGTTTGTACAGATGAACATGGTACCTTCAGGCATTTGGAAATTGCTCCCAAGGATGAACCAGACTTGTGGAGGTCTACAACTTTTTTTCTGAGGTCTTGGCTGATTTCTTTTGATTTTCCCATGATGTCAAGCAAAGAGGCACTGAGTTTGAAGGTATGCCTTGAAAAACATCCACAGGTACACCACCAATGATGTCAATTAGCCTATCAGAAGCTTCTAAAGCCATGACAATATTTTCTGGAATTTTCCAAGCTGTTTAAAGGCACAGTCAACTTAGTGTATGTAAACTTCTGACCCACTGGAATTGTGATACAGTGAATTATAAGTGAAATAATCTGTCTGTAAACAATTGTTGGAAAAATTACTTGTGTCATGCACAAAGTAGATGTCCTAACCAACTTGCGAAAACTATAGTTTGTTAACAAGAAATTTGTGGAGTGGTTGAAAAACGAGTTTTAATGACTCCAACCTAAGTGGATGTAAACTTATGACTTCAACTGTATGTACAGTAGCTTTGATTGGACCGATCATGTCAACATCATACTTTCAAAATCCTAGCTAGCAGTCATCATGAATCAAGTCAACAATCTACTGGCAAATCCTTTTTAATCCTTGTCATATGAAGAGAAATAATGAAGAGATTATAGATCAAATATATCGGTGCTCATTGTCCATTGGACATAAACATTACACAACAAGTTGGAAATCGCAAATTCAACAATGAGTGGTTTGGAAGGAATCAGTGACAGGGGCTGTGTGGTCCAAAATCTGCGGTTAAGGGGCTCTTTTCCAAGTTTAAAATGATAAACATTCAATATAGGCCATGCTGCCAATGAAGCTGTCACGTCTGCTCCCGCTCTTCCCGCTGCCCTGTATCACGCACTCCTTCTATCCATTACACACACCTGCCTTCCCTCGTCACGCACATCAGCGATATTGGACTCCCCTGGACTCACTCATCACCTGTTATTACCTCCCCTATATTTGTCAGTTCCCCAGCTCTGTTCCCCGCTTCTGCATTGATTGTCTTTTGTTTGTGTTACTCGTTTGCTGACGCTGTTCCTGTCTCGTTCCATGTCCGTTCTACATTAAATGTTTAACTCCCCGTACCTGCTTCGTCTCTCCAGCGTCATCCCATGTGACAGAATGCAGCAGCCATCACACAAAGCATCGGGGAGTACTGGCGTTCCGGTTGGTATGGTGGCATCGGCTCTGGGTCGCCACCGATGGAACTGGGGGCTTCCATGCCCTAGCTGGCTCGAGAGGTTTCCTTGCCCCGGTTGGCTTGGATGGTGCCCATCCCACGTTGGGCCTCAGCCGGATCGTCAGTTCTTGTTCGCCCAGCCGGTCCAGGAGTTTTTTTTGTTGTTTGTTTTTTGTTTTGTTGGTGACATCGGGGTGGATTCCACCGCCGATGGAACCGGAGGTGCTTAAGCAAGCCCGTCGGGCTTTCACGCCCTGGCTGGCTCGAGAGGTTTCCTTGCCCCGGTTGGCTCGGCGGCTTCCCATCCCACGTCACTCTCCATCGGATCATCGGGCTCCCTCGCTGCAGCAGGATCGAAAGGCGTCTTGCCTCAGTTGGATTGTCTGGCTTCCATGCCTCAGCCGGCTCGCCAGGCTCTCACGCTCCTGCCGGTTCGTTGGGCTCCCACGCCCCAACCGGCTTGCCCAGCGCCCATGTCTCGGCCGGTTCACCCAGGTGGAACGCCGGGTGGCACCCCAAGAGAGGGGGGTACTGTCACCTTCCCTCCCTGGCGCTTGAGGGTGCCAGGCTGCCCTGCATCACGCACTCCTTCCATCCATTACGCACACCTGCCTTCCCTCGTCACGCGCATCAGCGATATTGGACTCACCTGGACTCACTCATCACCTGTTATTACCTCCCCTATATTTGTCAGTTCCCCAGCTCTGTTCCCCGCTTCTGCATTGATTGTCTTTTGTTTGTGTTACTCGTTTGCTGACGCTGTTCCTGTCTCGTTCCATGTCAGTTCTACATTAAATGTTTAACTCCCCGTACCTGCTTCGTCTCTCCAGCGTCATCCCATGTGACAGAAGCATGATTTGTGCCGCGCTCAAAACAACTTATCTCGGAACTGCGGAAACGTGACTTCAGTGAGTTCAAGACAACTGGGAAGTCGGGAATAAACAAGCTCCGACTGGGGAAAAAAACATTTTAAACGGTCATCCAACTCGGAATTGTAAATCTGGCCTCTTTCTAGAGCTACGACCTGAAGATCAATGACGTCATCAAGATTCAACCTTGTTTTTTTTCTGAGTTCCCAGTTGTTTTGAAAGCACCATAAATCCAGAGAATGCCAGACTTTGATGACAAAATTTGCCCACGAAGGACCACCGTGCCACCTTCCTGTTCAAGTTAACACAGCACAACAAGGTGAGTCCAAAAATGTATTGTATGATGCTGCATAAATGATGTAATATGCCAGGGAGATATGTTTACTGTAGCTAAGAAAGTAATTCAAAATCAAATCAAAATGTATTTGTCACATGTGACGAATACATGTGTAAACCTCACAGTGAAATGCTTACTTACAAGCCCTTAACCAACAATGCATTTTTAAGAAGAAGAAATAAAAGTACCAAATAATTAAAGGGCAGCAGTAAAATAACAATAGCGAGGCTATATACAGGGGGTATCGGTACAGAGTCAATGTGTGGGGGCACTGGTTAGTCGAGGTAATTGAGGTAATATGTACATATATATAGAGTTAAAGTGACTATGCATAGATAATAAACAGAGAGTAGCAGCAGCGTAAAAGAGGGGGAGGGACAATGCAAATAGTCTGGGTAGCCATTTGATTAGACTAAGGGTATGTTGTGTAGTAAGATGTTAGTAACCCATGTGCCTCACCCTAATAATTTGGTCTATTTACCCCTCTTAATTTTGCCTACTGTTCTGACATGGTGGTGCACATGTAGCCTATATAGCCTGTTTTAGAGAAATGTCATCATTGAATATTGTAAGAGATTTCATTGTCTGCTTATATGCCCCCTTTATTTATCCTACGGTTCTGACTTAGTGTACAGGGAGAACACTGTAAGAACGACCCATGTTCTGAATTCTGTCACTGTACATTTCAAAAGTGCTAAACAAATAGTTATAGCGACTACGTCCGTCCTAGCTCGCTCGTTAATGTCTTAATCGAAATGACGGATTGCGTCTTATCCTCTTGTCGTCCACTTATGCCATAGTTTGTACATCTCATTTGTCATCAGTTTACAATTGGCTCATTCATCCCCCTCCTCTCCCCTGTAACTATTCCCCAGGTCGTTGCTGCAAATGAGAACGTGTTCTCAGTCAACTTACCTGGTAAAATAACGGTAAAATAAAATAAAAATAAAAAATTAGAAACCAAATTTGTTTAAGCAAGTCAGCCATATCAGCTATGTTTTTTTTTAAAGGCAGTAAATGAAGTTGAGTGAACTGTTTCGCTGCCAGACAAGGCTCCGCTGATAGCCAGGTGTAGCAGTGGTGTCACGTCCTGACAATAGTGAGCCTTTTTATTCTCTATTTTGGTTAGGTCGGGGTGTGACTAGGGGGGGTGTTCTAGTCTAGTGTGTGTATTTCTTTGTTGGCCTGGTATGGTTCCCAATCAGAGGCAGCTGTTTAGCGTTGTCTCTGATTGGGGATCATATTTAGGTAGCCATTTCCCCACTGTTTTTTGTGGGATCTTGTTTGTGTGTAGTTGCCTGTGAGCACTGCATTTGCTGCACGTTTCGTTTTCTGTTTATTGTTTTTGTCCGTTTCACAAATAAAGATGTGGAACCCAGATCACGCTGCACGTTGGTCCGAGTATGCTTCCAGTTCGTACAACGAGCGTAACAAGTGGTAAGATGTTGGGACTGCTGTTGGCACAGCTTTATGTAGGCCCTAACAGTTTGTGGGCACTGTTTGTCACCGTTATAGTGCAATTCATGTATTGTTTAGTGTTGTGTAGTGGTTTTGCTGGCATGCATCCCACTTTTTTATTATTTTTGCCAGACCAAGATGTACATGCTGAAATCACCACTGCAAGAGACTAATAGATGACCTCAGTGTGAACTAGTCTACTGCCCTGGCAGTCACTCTCCTCCTCTTTCTCAGAGATTATTTATCATCTCTCATTATTGTAGACCAGAGATTATCTGACCTGCTGGAGGATGCAGCCTAATACAAAGAGTCAACAGGTGTGCAGATTAATGGGCTGCCTGACAGTCATCTGACAGAAATCAGAAATCAGGCTAGTAGCAAAACATACAGGTGAGCAAAAGTATTGACGTTCTCCATCTGAAATTAGATAATGATTATGGTTTGCTTCTCCCTACTGACATCTCTCAATCTTACAAAAAGGCCAAGGGTAAGAGGCAAACAATGAGCCATTATAGAGAAAGACCTCTTCCTGAAAAAGCGTTGCAATAAAGTTTGCTTTGGATTTTCCAAGGTGTCAGGGGCCGTTCTGGTGTGTTATACCAATTCAGTGTGCTGATGGAGTAAGCGTTTTTTGTGTAAGCGAGATGTCTGTGCTTTAATCCTGTTAGGGGCACTGCCATTAGACTAAACCTCCTCACCCTCCATTTAACCCTCGTTCAACTCTCAATCTCCTTCATCCCGCCTCCCTCTCCCACAATCACCCCTCTGCTGACCTGTGCCTCTGCTCCTTTCTGTGTCTCTCTCTGTTCTGTGCCTCTCTTTATTTCTCTCTCTTTCACCATCTCTCCCTGTTTCTCCCTTTCTCTTTTTCTGTCTTTTCCCTCCATCCTCAAACTTGTCCACTTGCCATGCGCCCATAACGACTTTGCATCTCCACATTGCCATGGAAACTGCAAACAAGCCTGTGTGACCACTTTCACGGGACTAAAGAAATGACTTATGTGGGTTCTTTTCAGGGGTTACTACAAAGATGAAGGATGAAACAAAAATTGATCCCACACATCTCCTTTTCTGCCGTTCACACCACAGTTCTACTGTTTTTTTAGTGTTTAAAATGTGATCAGAGAAAGTATTCTTAGTAAACATTCACTGCTTCTTTCAAGCCAGTGTGAACATTCACAAATTAGGTTAGTTTGAAAAGAAAATTAAATACAGTACAGATCAGCTCAATCTTACTTTGAGAAATGACTAGAGCTTGCTGCTGTAGCTCTAGTTTCAAGGTCACAGTAAATCCCTCAGCATTAGCATAGTGATGTCATTTATACTACACATCATCCCAAGCTAGGTCATATGGATCCTAACCTTGTTGAGGACTCAGGAAGATACTAGATGCTGTAGTTACATGTCTGCTTGTGTACCTGGGCAGTGGACCTCTTTTCTAGGCCGTAACCTCTTATCCCACCACCCTCCAAACCACTTACTGTATTTTGGTGCTGGGTGTCATGGAATGCCACAAAACAATACAGCTGTGTAGAAAGTGGCGGAGTGGCACATTGTGTGCTTTTATCCGTGTGAAGTGAAGCAGGAGGAAGAGGTTCAAGGGGGTACCCATCCCAAAGCTACCCTCTCAGACCCACAGGCAGTGGGTGTCTTTTCTACTGAAGCTAACCCTACTCCCTCCATCCCTCCTCCCTCATTCTCTACACCACATTTTAATAGAAAATGAGTACAATGAAGTGGCTGTCTCCATGCCAGAGCCTAGAGACCAACGGGAATCTGGAGAAAAATACATTTCACACGGATCAAGCACAAGTTACAGTACCTGTGCTTATGCCTCAAGCCCCTTTGGCATTCTCCCTTTTCCTTTGGGCCTCCACACCTGTCTTTCAAACACCACTAAATCCACCCCTCATCTGCATGGTCAAAACATCTAAACTTGCCTCTGGTGGAGGGCATCCGTGTAGTGACTTGGTGTACCTGTGATTAGACTGGATACTAGCAGGGGAAGCACCAGCATCTGCAGCATCCTCATCAGCAGCTCTCCGGGGAAAGAGAAGTACTTCACCTCTCGGTAGGTCATTTTATAGGGACGCAGTGCAAAGCCTAGGATTATACCTGGAGAATCAGAAGGGCTGATTAGTGGGCTTGAAACTGCATGTAGAACAGAGGACACTGAGAGGCTCTGTCTCTCAATCACCTCTAGAATGAGGTTTGTAGGTGAGTCTCCCTATTGGATTTTGGATTGCAATAGAAGAGCATGGGTTTCAAAGTGTGTGAGTGTGTGTGCGTGTGTGTGAGTATGTAGGCCTGTTTGTGTGTATTGTGTATGTAGGCCTGTCCGTGGTGGTGGTGGGGGGGGGGGGGGGGTTCACTCACCTACAACGACGGCAGCTACAGTAAAGAGCACGAAGGCGTGCTTCTTGAAGAAGGCCTGGACATCTTCTTTAGAGATGTCCTCCACTTTCCTTTTGGCCTTCATGGTCCTTATGTGGATGCCCTCCCGGATCCGCTGCATCCTAGTGTGGAAATCCGAAGCCGGGAGAGTTTCCTCATTACTGGTCATGACTGCAGATGGGACTAGGGGTGTCTCACACACCTCTTAGACACCCAGAGAACCTGAACCAATGGGTCGGACTGGACCTTACCTTAGTGATAGCTACTTGAGATAGATGAAATGACACATGACAATACACATTCGGTTGAAATGGCACGACGTTCACATTGACATTGCAATGCAGTTGATAAGAGAAAAAATGTGTTTTTCTTATCGCAAATCTTGACCATATGGTGTGTAGTCAAAATAACAATGTACATAAATTGATATTTTCATGATAAAATAGTCACAGAACCTTGAGAAGAGAGCAAGTCATTTTAGTGTAACAAAAAAGCCAGCATTTTTTCCCATTATGAATCCATGACAAGCATCGAAGACCCTGCAGGAAGCATGGAACCATAATACACCATGGCAAATCATTAGTCTATCCTGGAAGATTATAAATACAAACACTTGAGTAGAAAAACCTCATGCACACCAGAATAATGGAATAACAAAAACAATATTTTTGTGCTTTCTTTAAAAAAATAATTACTCTTAGAGGAAATGTGTTTGTGCCCTCATACATTAAAGATTTGCCCCGTCATGCATTAAAGAAACTTAACAGAAAGCACCGTACAGCTCTGTATGTTCTCATTTGAAAGGCACAATTTGTCAATCAGTTGTTTGATTGAAAATGCCAGTTGGCAACCCTCTGAACAAACTGCAAATTTATATACAAAGATTTTGTTTGCATTTCAATGAATGTAAATGATGTGGACATGTTACTATGGATAGTGTAAAATGTAATGAAAATCGGAACAAAGGATGAGACCTTTCATGCGTGGCCACATCAACAGTATGTACCCCTGGCATACAGATACAACAACACAAGGGCCACACAGACCTGGCCATTTCCTTGGACAACACCACCAACAACTTTCTCTGAAGCAGTTGTTAGGAATTTCAAGAAAAAGTGAAAAGCAAAACAAAACGCTGACCTTCACCAGTGTAGATGTTCCTTCTTTAGACAAACTCCTATTCCTGACGATGCTCAGGGTTATCCTCAGCCTGAGGACAGGTCAGGCAGGCAGGGAGCAGCAGTGGAGGAGGTCAGCAGTGGGTCCGTCAAGAAGGCAGAGAAGGGAGGATAGAGACTGGGAGATGGAGTGAGAGAGACGGGCACACAGAGAATGGTAGATATGCGTATATGTTCTCTTAAGACGACTGAAGCAATCCCTCATACTCCCATTCTCTGAAGAGGGAGGAGACTTTAAAACTCAGAGAGAGAGAGGGGGAGGAGGAGGCAGTGAGGGGAGATGATAGCCCTTCCTATTTATTGTTTTTCTATTAATTTTACACTGTTTCAGTTGACACACTCTCTCTATGATTTGGGGGATGTTATGTACCTAACTCATTCCAATGAGACTGCCCCCTCAGTGATGCTCAGAATGCAGAAGTGAGTAAGAGTGGACAGTAGGCTATTCTTTATACACTCTTAAAGTAAAAAAGGTGCTATCTAGAACTCAAAAGGGTTGAGGGTCCTTCGGCTGTTCCCATAAGAGAACCCTTTGAAGAACCCTTTTTGGTGTTTTATCTGGAACCCTTTGATGAACCCCAAAAGTGTTTTATCTGGAACCAAAAAGGGTTTTACCTGGAACAAAAATGGTTCTCCTATTGGGATGGCCGAAGAACCCTTTTGGAACCCTTTTTCTAGAAGTGTAGACAAGATGCAAGTTGACCAATTTTTGTAGAACATTCTCAGTTGCTTACTCATGCAAACTGCTGCATTTTACTCAGAACGCATATCTTTCATCTCCACTTACCTCTCACTACTCCTCTTCTCCCTCTCCCCTGCTCTCCTCCTCCCACCTATCGTTTCCTTTCCCATCTTCCCTCCTCCCCATCCTCTCCTCCATCCTCTTCCCCTCTCTGCTGGGCTATTCATCCCTCACTGGAGTGCTTCAGATAAAGCCTGTGGCCCCGTAGGCGAGCTCTGCTCCAGCCCAAGGGGTTAGGGCTCTCTCCCTCTGCTTCAGTGTAACCTCAGCCCAAGGTGGTAGGACTCTCTCCCTCTGCTTCAGTGTAACTACCCAAGGTGGTAGGACTCTCTTCCTCTGCTTCAGTGTAACTACCCAAGGTGGTAGGACTCTCTCCCTCTGCTTCAGTGTAACTACCCAAGGTGGTAGGACTCTCTTCCTCTGCTTCAGTGTAACCTCAGCCCAATGTGGTATGGCTCTCTCCCTCTGCTTCAGTGTAACCTCAGCCCAATGGGGTAGAGCTCTCCCCCCTTGCTTCAGTGTAACCTCAGCCCAATGTGGTAGGACTCTCTCTTTCTGCTTCAGTGTAACCTCAGCCCAATGTGGTATGGCTCTCTCCCTCTGCTTCAGTGTAACCTCAGCCCAATGGGGTAGAGCTCTCCCCCCCTGCTTCAGTGTAACCTCAGCCCAATGTGGTAGGACTCTCTCTCTCTGCTTCAGTGTAACCTCAGCCCAAGGTGGTGGGGCTCTCTCCCTCTGCTTCAGTGTAACCTCAGCCCAATGTGATAGGGCTGTTTCCCTCTGCTTCAGTGTAACCTCAGCCCAAGGTGGTAGGATTCTCTCCCCCTGCTTCAGTGTAACCTCAGCCCAAGGTGGTAGGATTCTCTCCCCCTGCTTCAGTGTAACCTCAGCCCAAGGTGGTAGGGCTCTCTCCCCCTGCTTCAGTGTAACCTCAGCCCAATGTGATAGGGCTCTCTCCCTCTGCTTCAGTGTAACCTCAGCCCAAGGTGGTAGGGCTCTCTCGCCCTGCTTCAGTGTAACCTCAGCCCAATGTGATAGGGCTGTTTCCCTCTGCTTCAGTGTAACCTCAGCCCAAGGTGGTAGGATTCTCTCCCCCTGCTTCAGTGTAACCTCAGCCCAATGTGATAGGGCTCTCTCCCTCTGCTTCAGTGTAACCTCAGCCCAATGTGATAGGGCTCTCTCCCTCTGCTTCAGTGTAACCTCAGCCCAAGGTGGTAGGGCTCTCTCCCCCTGCTTCAGTGTAACCTCAGCCCAATGTGGTAGGATTCTCTCCCCCTGCTTCAGTGTAACCTCAGCCCAAGGTGGTAGGATTCTCTCCCCCTGCTTCAGTGTAACCTCAGCCCAAGGTGGTAGGGCTCTCTCCCCCTGCTTCAGTGTAACCTCAGCCCAATGTGATAGGGCTCTCTCCCTCTGCTTCAGTGTAACCTCAGCCCAAGGTGGTAGGGCTCTCTCGCCCTGCTTCAGTGTAACCTCAGCCCAATGTGGTAGGACTCTCTCTCTCTGCTTCAGTGTAACCTCAGCCCAAGGTGGTGAGGCTCTCTCCCTCTGCTTCAGTGTAACCTCAGCCCAAGGTGGTAGGGCTCTCTCCCCCTGCTTCAGTGTAACCTCAGCCCAAGGTGGTAGGGCTCTCTCGCCCTGCTTCAGTGTAACCTCAGCCCAATGTGGTAGGACTCTCTCTCTCTGCTTCAGTGTAACCTCAGCCCAAGGTGGTGAGGCTCTCTCCCTCTGCTTCAGTGTAACCTCAGCCCAAGGTGGTAGGGCTCTCTCCCCCTGCTTCAGTGTAACCTCAGCCCAAGGTGGTAGGATTCTCTCCCCCTGCTTCAGTGTAACCTCAGCCCAAGGTGGTAGGGCTCTCTCCCCCTGCTTCAGTGTAACCTCAGCCCAATGTGATAGGGCTCTCTCCCTCTGCTTCAGTGTAACCTCAGCCCAAGGTGGTAGGGCTCTCTCGCCCTGCTTCAGTGTAACCTCAGCCCAATGTGGTAGGACTCTCTCTCTCTGCTTCAGTGTAACCTCAGCCCAAGGTGGTGAGGCTCTCTCCCTCTGCTTCAGTGTAACCCTAGCCCAAGGTGGTAGGGCTCTCTCCCCCTGCTTCAGTGTAACCTCAACCCAAGGTGGTAGGGCTCTCTCCCCCTGCTTCAGTGTAACCTCAGCCCTGTGTGGTAGGACTCTCTCGCTCTGCTTCAGTGTAACCTCAGCCCAATGTGGTGGGGCTCTCTCCCTCTGCGTCAGTGTAACCTCTCCCACAGTCCTGACAAACAGGACCTTTCATCAGCAGCAGTGATGTTGCTGGTGAAGGAAGCCCTGGATCTGACTGTCAGTGTCTGGTGCCGTAAGATCAGCATTAGTTCCAAGATACTTTGAAGTATTGAAAGATCATTCTGAGTGTTTCACAAAAAAATAGGTTTGATGTTCGACAACAGTGTCCATTTCAAATGCCCAGTAAATCTTTATCAGATATTGAGATCAATAGTAAAATCACCTCTACAACTCCCTAGAATTCATCAAACACACAGAGCCAAGTTGGTCAAGCAGAATGTGTGTCGTTACTGTGGTAGTGGCCTTCTCTGGGACACGCATTGGCAGTCCACAAGGAAAACTCAATGAGGAGCTAACAACTCCATACACATGGTTTTTATTTAATCAGGTAAGTTGACTGAGAACACATTCTCATTTACAGCAACAATGTAGGGAATAGTTACAGGTCAGAGGGAGGATGAATGAGCCAATTGGAAGCTGGGGGTGATTAGGTGGCCAGATTTGGAATTTAGCCAGGACACCAGGGTTAACACCCCTATTCTTACAATAAGTGCCATGGGATCTTTAGTGACCACGGAGAGTCAGGCCACGCGTTCAACATCCCATCCAAAAGACAGCACCCTACACAGGGAAATGTTCCCAATCACTGCCCTAGGACATTTTTTTTGACCTTAGGAAAGAGTGCCTCTTACACCACATCCAGCAGCATCTGGTCTCCCATCCAGAACTAACCCTGCTTAACTTCAGAGGTAAGCCAGCAGTGGGATGCAAGGTGGTATACTGCTGGTTTGGGTTAAAGGCTGATGGGGTACATACAAGGACATGGCTCCCAACACAGTCTAAACAAGACTATGCTTGGTTCTGTGTTTCTGTCAAATCAAATCACATTTTATTTGTCACATGCGCCGAATATATACAGGAAGTACCAGTACCAGATCAATGTGCAGTGTAAATGTCTTCACTGATATACCTGAACCCGATTACCCGAGATCCGACTCAGTATCTGAACAGGTTGGATCCGAAATTCTGTAGTTGACCCTCAGATCTTGGGTCGGATCACGCTTTGTAGCCACGGACCTGTGATATGTCTGAAAATGTGTGAAATACCATCCAGATCCGAAATTACATTTTGAAGAATAAAATATCCTGACGAAAATAAATATCCTCTGCATCACATTTGCTACGCATCGCAGTTGGTGCAGGCAATAGCATAAAAATATATCTTCCACCTGTCTGCCTCTCTCTCTGTCTAGCTATAGAGAACTTGCAACATTATTTCAACTGGGTCCTCACTCTTTTCCACGCAAATGAGCTTGGAATTGACACAGCTGTATTTGCACAAGGGAGAAGGGTTCAGGTAGCCCATTTTATGACATTTCCACTGGAGATACGGGATCAGCATTTTGCTATTTCACACCGAGGCATGGTGGTTACTTAGGCCTATAAAGAAGAAAAGTGTTGGAAAGATTTTTCAAATACAGTGAAGAACTAGTGTTATTTGCAGTGGATGGAAACACTGTTGACTTTCTGTGTTAGGTGATGGAAAAGAAACTTTGAGTCAGTAATCAGAAATACTATTAGACATCCTCAAATGTGAACTTTTATAGACCTACATTTGCGCTCAGGCCAGGTACTTCTATGCTTGCTCAATCAAAATCAAAATAAACATTAACAAAGGGCCAACAATTGACACAATGAAACAATGAATGTGCATGAATTAGCGGGAGACAGAAAGCTCATTGTTGGCAGAGAGGTGCCTATAGTGCATCTTCGTGACACACCCCTTCCCGTATGGTGCCGACATTTTAAATTAGGCATGTCATTTATGAAAATTCGAAGCTGTAGTGTAGACCACAACTCAATTATTTTAAAATGGCCTACAACAGAAAATGCATGTGAAAAGGTTCACTGCCTGCCAGACAAGTCAAAACAATTCTGCTGGCTTGCACAGCAATAAAGCTGAATTTTTAATATTTCAGATCCATTTGGGTCTGATACAGACCTGACCTGGGTCAAATGTTTCAGGTAGCCTTCCACAAGCTTCCCACAATAAGTTGGGGGAATTTTGGCCCATTCCTCCTGACAGAGCTGGTGTAGAGCCAGGTTTGTATGCCTCCTTGCTCACACACGCTTTTTCAGTTCTGCCCACAAATTTTCTATGGGATTGAGGTCAGGGCTTTGTGATGGCCACTCCAATACCTTGACTTTGTTGTCCTTAAGCCATTTTGCCACAACTTTGGAAGTATGCTTGGGGTCATTGTCCATTTGGAAGAACCATTTGCAACCAAGCTTTAACTTCCTGACTGATGTCTTGAGATGTTGCTTCAATATATCCACATAATTTTACTTCCTCATGAAGCCATCCATTTTGTGAAGTGCACCAGTCCCTCCTGCAGCAAAGCACCCCCTCAACATGATGCTGCCACCCCCGTGCTTCACGGTTGGGATGGTGTTCTTCGGCTTGCAAGCATCCCCCTTTTTCCTCCAAACATAATGAATTTCATTATGGCCAAATAGTTCTATTTTTGTTTCATCAGACCAGAGGACATTTCTCCAAAAAGTACGATCTTTGTCCCCATGTGCAGTTGCAAACCGTAGTCTGGCTTTTTTATGGCGGTTGTGGAGCAGTGGCTTCTTCCTTGCTGAGCGGCCTTTCAGGTTATGTCGACATAAGACTCGTTTTTACTGTGGATATAGATACTTTTGTACCTGTTTCATTCAGCATCTTCACAAGGTCCTTTGCTGTTGTTCTGGGATTGATTTGCACTTTTCGCACCAAAGTACGTTCATCTCTAGGAGACAGTACGCCTCTCCTTCCTGAGCGGTATGACGGCTGCGTAGTCCCATGATATTTATACTTGTGTACTATTGTTTGTACAGATGAACATGGTACCTTCAGGCGTTTGGAAATTGCTCCGAAGGATGAACCAGACTTGTGGAGGTCTACAATTTTTTTTCTGAGGTCTTGGCTGATTTCTTTTGATTTTCCCATGATGTCAAGCAAAGAGGCACTGAGTTTTGAAGGTAGGCCTTGAAATACATTCACAGGTACACCTCCAATTGACTCAAATTATGTCAATTAGCCTATCAGAAGCTTCTAAAGCAATGACATCATTTTCTGGACTTTTCCAAGCTGTTTAAAGGCACAGTCACTTAGTGTATGTAAACTTCTGACCCACTGGAATTGTAATACAGTGAATTATAAGTGAAATAATCTGTCTGTAAATAACTGTTGGAAAAATTACTTGTGTCATGCACACAGTAGATGTCCTAACTGACTTGACAAAACTATAGTTTGTTAACAAGAAATTTGTGGAGTGGTTGGAGAACGAGTTTTAATGACTCCAACCTAAGTGTATGTAAACTTCCGACTTCAACTGTATGTACATGAAGGCAGGGTAAAGTGACTAGGCATCAGGATAGATAATAATATAAGAATAAAATAAAGAACAGAGTAGCAGCAGCAAATCATTAGTGTGTGTGTGTGTGTGTGTGTGTGTGTGTGTGTGTGTGTGTGTGTGTGTGTGTGTGTGTGTGTGTGTGTGTGTGTGTGTGTGTGTGTGTGTGTGTGTGTGTGTGTGTGGGTTTTGTGTGAGAGTGTCAGTGTAGTGTGTGTGAGAGCCCAGCCTATCAAAGCACTTCATAATTACAGATGTGAGTGCTACACGGCGATAGTCATTTAGGCAGGTTACTTTGGAGAACAGGGACAATGGGGGTCATCTTGAAACATATTGGGATTACAGACTGGGACAAGTAGAGATAAAAAATGTCAGTGAAGACACTTTCCAGCTGGTCTGCGCATTATTTGAGAACGCGCCCTGGTATTCCATCTGGCCCAGCGAGTGTTTAAAAAAATATATATATTATTTAACCAGGTTAGTTGACTGAGAACACATTCTCATTTACAGCAACGACCTTGGGAATAGTTGCAGGGGAGAGGACGGGATGAATGAGCCAATTGTAAGCTGGGGATGATTAGGTGACCGTGATGGTATGAGGGACAGATAGGGAATTTAGCCAGGACACTGGGGTTAACACCCCTACTCTTACGATAAGTGCCATGAGATCTTTAGTGACCACAGAGAGTCAGGACACCCGTTTAACGTCCCATCCAAAAGATGGCACCCTACACAGGGCAACATCCCCAATCATTGCCCTGGGGTATTTAGACCAGAGGAAAGGATGCCTCCTACTGGCCCTCGAACACCACTTCCAGCAGCATCTGTTCTCCCATCCAGGGACCAACCCTGCTTAGCTTCAGAAGCGAGCCAGCAGTGGGATGCAGGGTGGTATGCTGCTTGTTTAAAAGTTTTACTCACATCGACCATTGAGAGCAAGGAACAACAGGGGCTTTCATGCAAGTGTTGTTTTCCTCGAAGCAAGCATAAAAGGTATTTAGCTCATTTGGGAGTTCTGCATCACTGTGCATTTCACAGCTGGGTTTCCCTTTGTAATCCGTTATCATTTGCAAGCCTTGCCACATAGGACGAGCATTGAAGCCAGTGTAATAGGATTCCACTTTCCTGCTATATTGTCCTTTTGCATGTTTGATGTCTCATTCGAGGTCGTAGCGGGCTTTCTTGTATGCGTCCGTGTCCTGTTTCTTGTAAGCGGTAGCGCTAGCCTTTAGCCCAGTGAGGATATTGCCTGTAATCCATGGTTTTTGATTTGCATACATTCGTATAGTCACTGTGGGGGGATGTCATCTATGCACTTATTGATGAAGCCTGTGACTGATGTGGTAAACTCCTCAAAGCTGTCAGATGAATCCTGGAACATATCCCAGTATGTACTACAAAACCGTCTTGTAGCCTCGCGTATGCTTCATCGGACCATTTACATATTGAGCATGTCACTGGTACTTCCTGTTTGAGCTTTTGTTTTTAAACAGGAAGCAGGAGAATAGACTCGTGGTCAAATTTGCCGAAGGGAGGACAAGGGAGGGCCATGTATGCGTTTCTGTGGTTAGAAAAAAAGTGGTCTAGAGTTTTAGCGCCCCTAGTGGTGCTAGAGACGTGTTGGTAAAAGTGAGGTAGAATGGTTTTAAGTCTCCCCATGTTAAAATCTCCGCCCACCAGAAACGCTTCTTCTTGGTGAGTGGTTTATTGTTTGTTTATGGCCCTATACAGTTTGTTGAGTGCCAAAGTGGTGTTGGCTTGTGGAGGGATGTAGACAGCCGTGATAATTACAGATGAGAACTCCCTTGGTAGATAAAAGGGTCTGCAGCTCACCATGAGGTATTATACTTTAGGTGAGCAAAAGCTCAAGATTTCCTTCACTAGAAGCAGCACACTAGTTGTTTATGAAGAGGCACACCCCTCTCCCTTTGAACTTGCCTGAGGCCGCCTTGGTCCGATTGTGCCGCTGCATGGAGAAACCACTGAGTTCTATGTACATAGGGCTCTATTTGAACAAACTTAATGCAATGGTAAATCTAAGCCCAGGAGGCGCATAGGTTCAGGGGTGTGTCAGAAATATTTTGGCCATTTTCACTATCACAATTATCGGTGCACTTGCTGGCGTTGCCGTGAAAGGGCTGGATTTTGATGAATAAACAAGTTGTGGGTGACGAGGCTTGGCCCCTCACTGGCCAATCAGAACGTGTTCAATGGCGAAATAAGTGGTTGTTGCTTCAAGTTGTGTACTTACTGTCTTTTATGTATTACCTTGGAATCAACTCCAATTCCAATATTAGTCTACTATAGTTTGTTTAATGACTTACAGAAATGAAATAACAAAATGTAGACCTATTTTTGCTAAATACGTTAACTTCAACCCATTTGCAGTCCACATTGTTCTAAGTAATTGCATGGCTTCAATAGCATTCACACTGATATAGGGGCTAGGCCTACTGTAAATTGAATTATGACTGAGCATGGACATGACAAACTGTCACACTTGCTCCTCTCCCCCTCTCTGCCTTTCATTTCGCACACCTGTCACCATCATTACATGCAGCTGCGTAATATTGAACTCACCTGAACTCCATTACCTTGTTGATTACCCCCTCTATATCTGTCTGCTCCTCAGTTTGTTCCCCGTGTCAGCATTGATGTTGTTAACCCCCTGTCCAGATGCTGTTCCTGTTCTGTTTCATGTCCGTTGTTTATTAAATGTTCTCCCTGTACCTGCTTCTCGTCTCCAGCGTCGATCCTCACACAAAAATTGTCAATAAGCAAGATTAAATTCATTATTGATAAGGCCTAAAAAGAGAATGAATAGTTCTAATAAAATTCTAAACAAAACAAAACAACAACTTTTTTTAAATAGGCTATGTCACACTTACAGGCACCATCATTTCTCCCCATGGGCATATAATATTAAAACAATGCAGACTATGGAGGTTTTTACCACATCCAAACTTTTCACAGTAGCTGGACAAAGATTCAATATAAATAGAAAGGGAGAATGCCAACTCACCTTTATACAGCTCCCAAATAGGCCTATGTTTTATGAACATAATCGGAACCACTGTACAGATCAGATCCATTAAAATCTGATCGCATCGCCTGAAGTTGCATTGCAAGCGTGCTACGGACGTTGTCACCATAATACCAGGAACGTGTAATAACATTTTACGAAAAAAAATCTATCAGTTTATAAAAACAACAACAATAAATACATGTAAAATGAAATGATATCATAAAAACACCACGATAAAAAAGACACGCATTGCTGTTGAACCAGCCTTCGCTATATTAGGCCTGGGAGGGCTTGGGTTTTAAACATATGAAACGGAAAACAAGCACTTTTTACAGGTTACAGATAACTTCTAAATATGAGGTTCACCTTATTCACAGAGGTTCTCATCTCTCGTTTCATGATGGTCACAGAGGTTCCCATCTCTCGTTTCATGATGGGCATGGACACGTAGCCTACATTATGGAGGGGGGTTTACGCACGCCCAAAACGGGACCTGCACGGCCAAAATCATATGGGCCAGCCTACAATGCATAGATAAAAAGGTAATGTCAGCTCTGTTTCACTCCTCGCAAACTTGATATTGTAATAAAGCTTTGGTTATTAAGATTTTTTTGACTACCTCGCCATTGCATTGGGCATACAAAATAAGCCTTAATTGAGAGGAAGGGAGGCTATGCTTGGTTTTTAATCAAATACAATGAAATGTGAAAAGACCTGTTAGTTTTTTATGCTTCTAAATACTAAGTATACAGGCACCAAAAGCACATTAGGCTACTCTTATTCCATGGGCAAATGGGCAGTGTGCATCACTGCTGGATAGGCTGCTTTTACGCTGTGAAAATTAATGCCATAACCAACTGCATTACCGCTAAAACCTGCTTTTGATTGGTCTTAACCCTATCAGCTCTGCCTGAAATTAGCACTTTGGATCATATTTTTTAAGGACACGCCTAAAATATTTCCACCCCTCGCATCTGAGCGCAAGCGAGCAGATATAGACAGGTAAATTGCCGAACCTGGCATTACGGCTGGAAAATGCCACTGCGCCAGTTTTTAGATGACGAAATTGCAAATTAACGTGCATTTGATACTAGCACCGCCTTAACGCCAGCCGAAAATTGAGCCCAGAGAGTCATCCAGCCACGTCTCTGGAAGGCATACAATATTGCAGCTTTTCACGTCTCTCATGTAGGAGACTCTCGAACGAAGCTCATCCATCTGATTCTCAATGACTGGACATTTGCCAATGGAATGGAGAGGAGTGCCGGTTGATTTTGTCTTCGTCTCAGTCTCACCAGGATTCCACCTCATCTACCGCGTCTATGCATGCAGCGTTTTGGGTAGCCCATGAAACGTATGTATTAATACGCATGTGTGAATTGGAATGTTTTTTTGCATATCCCAACTCTCTCCGAGACACCCTCAGACAGTGGGGTCATGGCCAGGGTCTATGTCAGATACTCCAGTGAGTGTAATTTGCTCAATATTAGGAGTTGATATTATGAATGAAGATATTATCCTATTTTCTACTGTAGGTATGTAGTTCAAAATGTGTGTATTATGTTGTTGCTAGCGATTTTCAAAATACATTTTTGCAGAACCCCTGCAGTACCTCTGTGACCCCCCTATGTTGAAAATCCCTGCTTTAATATGATGCAAAACAGCTCATTGAGAACTATTATTATAGTTCAAAGTAATTAATATGATGCAAAACAGCTCATTGAGAACTATTATTATAGTTCAAAGTAAATCCACAGAGTAACTGACACAAGAAAGTCAATTATAGTTAGTTGAAAAAGTGTAACTTGTGCAGTAGTGGGTGACCTCACTGCAAGGATAATGTATTCCCCTGTGAAGTAGAGTATAATTAGTGAATAATACCCCTGAAATCAGGCCACGTATCCACTTACAAATAAAACTGGCAGCAAACTGGCAGATAAATGAATGAATGGAAATTTACTCCAATGGAGAATATGTTTTTTAGAGATCCAAAATGCACAAATCATTCTGTGGGATGTCAAAATCTGCACAATGCTGACACATATCTTTCATGTATCGAATTCAAGTGTTAATTGACGTTTCATGACCTGCACGATAACAGTAGAGGTAAAATGCCTGTAGCCAGTCCTGTAGATTTGGCCAAACTAGCAAATTCAATGAGTGGCACATTTCAGGGTGCCCTGCCCCCCATCACCACCATCACCAATTACTATTGAATCTGCAAGGGAGCCTTGCGTTCATTGTTCATTCTTCAAAGTTCCAGTCCAGACAAAATCAAGTCCAGGCCTAAATACCTTTGCACTGTTAAAATGAAAAGTGGGGCTGCCAATAGCTGAAGAGTGTCATTAATTTACCAGTCACACACAATGCCTTGGCAGGAGAATCCAGGCTGGGCAGACCAGCACTGTCTAGGAGAGCAAGACAGTCACTAAGGCTTATCCTCTTTGTGATGCTCAATGTCCACGTTAGAAGATCTAACAGACATAATAAAAGCAAACAAAGCCAACTCATGCTGGTATCTTAGGTGATTTTGAGACTCTTCACGCTTATTAGACTTTTCCTAAAAAATACCATTGACTAAACATATTACTCAAAATGCAAACTTGCGTACTTGCTACGTCTCGCACGACTTGCGGCGGACTGTTGCCCCCCTTGAAGCACGGCAGTGTAAACAGTCTCGTTGAGGCAACACTCTTACAGTATAAATGGTAATAGCAGAACAATGTTTTTGAAACAGCTGAAATGTATGTTTGAGACTTGTTTTATTGAGTTTTTACTTGTTACTTTCTGAAATTTTCGCGGTAGCTGTCGGCTGCACTGAGCCACGTAAAACTATGGAAGGCAATCCCCACCACCAAAACATGTCAAATGTAGATCATACAAATAGGATATGTCCTAGAGTGGTGGGGGGGAATTGTTTTCTTTGGGCCCAGAGTTTTTCCTAATCTGGTAGTAGGCTAACCTAACCAACTCCGGACCCTAGTTGTAGCGTATGACATAGTAATAAAAAAATGTTTTAAGTAATTTAAAAAACTCACCAATCAGGCCTTTATGATAGAGTGGCCACTCCTCAGTAAAAGGCACATGACTGCCTACTTGGAGTTTGCCAAAAGGCACCTCAAGGACTCTCAGACCATGAGAAACAAGATTCTCTGGTCTGATGAAACCAAGATTGAACTATTTGGCCTGAATGCCAAGTGTCACGTTTGGAGGAAACCTAGCACCATCCCTACGGTGAAGCATGGTGGTGGTTGCATCATGCTGTGGGGATGTTTTTCAGCGGCAGGGACAGGGAGACTAGTCAGGATCGAGGGAAAGATGAACGGAGCAAAGTACAGAGATTCTTGATGAAAACCTGCTCCAGGGCGCTCAGGCTCTCAGACTGGGGCGAAGGACAACGACCCTAAGCACACAGCCAAGACAGCTCAGTAGTGGCTTCAGGACAAGTCTCTGAATGTCCTTGAGTGGCCCAGACAGAGCTCGGACTTCAACCTAAACGAACATCTCTGGAGATACCTGAAAATAGCTGTGCAGTGACGCTCCCCATCCAACCTGACAGAGCTTGAGAGGTTCTGCAGAGAAGAATGGGAGAAATTCTTCAAATACAGGTGTGAAAAGCTTGTAGTGTCATACCCAAGAAGACTTGAGGCTGTAATCGTTGTCAAAGGTGTTTCAACAAAGTACTGAGTAAAGGGTCTGATATTTCAGTTTTGTCTAAAATGTCTAAAAACCTGTTTTTGATTTGTCATCATGGGATATTGTGTTTAGATTGATGAGGAAAAGAAACAATTGAATCAATTTTGGAATAAGGCTGTAACATATCAAAATATGGAAAAAGTGAAGGGATCTGAAAACTTATCCAAATGCACTGTATATTCGTGTGAGAGAGTTAATTGTTCATTTTTGATAGGGTGACATTACTTGATGAAGCAACATGCTGTTATAACAACTGTGCTTTTGTCTTGAAGCTAAAATGTAATGAGTGTAGCCTACAGACAGGAAAATAAACACTTTAATTGTCTGCACATACATGCTTGTGAATTGTTGCATTATTCAACAGTGTAATATGTTTTGGTTACATTATTCAATATTGTAATATGTTTTAGAAGAAAGTCTCTGTCATTGTTAAGTAGGTTGTGCTTACTGGTTAGTGGCTACTGTGATATTTACGGTCAATTTGAGCTGCGGACCAAGAATGTTGCGTTGCCAGCCACAATGAAAGATAAGGTAAGGATGTAATGTGAATTGAAAGGTAGAATTCTCTTTCGCCATCCCGCTCCTCAGATTGCTTCATATCTCATAGTGAGAATAAGGTATTTGTGTTAGTCTGTGTCATGGGCCCACAGTTTGACTGCAAGGCCATGCGCACCACACAGCTGACCAATTTTCTTTGTTTTGAGAGAAGGGTTATTATCTATGATCCCTAGTGGCCTCAAGCAGGGATGAGGTTAATTCCATAAATTCTATTCTCTCTCCCGGTAAATTCCCTATAATTCAATTCAAATTCCAGGTCAGTCTTTGAATTCTGAGATATTTAAATTCCTCTCAATTCCCACGTTAGGTAAATTCCAATGATTCAATTCCCAATTTAATATTATCCCCAACAATTCCACAAATTCAAATTCTATTCCCTCAAACTTTCATGCTGATTATGTCAGCGCTATATGGAAATATAGAAATACAAGTAGAAATGTTTTCAAACAAATCCTGCAATCCATTTTTTGATAAGGGCATTCATTCCATGAATTGGGAAATGTACAAATACTGAATTCCAACTCAATTCCAAATATATATTTCTTTACAATTACAATGAAATTACAATTTGTTCAGCCCAAACAGTCTAATTTTAATTCCATAACTTGAAAATTCAATTCAATTCAAATTTCAACAATGTAAATTATCCACTTTGAGAGAATTCAAGAATTTTATCTGAATTTCTAATTAAATTGGAATTGACCCCAACCCTGGCCTGGCGGTAGGTAGCCTAGTGGTTAGAGCGTTGGACTAGTAACCGAGAGTTTGCAAGATCGAATCCCCGAGCCGACAAGGTAAAAATCTATTGTTCTGCCCCTGAACAAGGCAGTTAACCCACTGTTCCTAGGCCATCATTGAAAATAAGAATTTGTTCTTAACTGACTTGCCTAGTTAAATAAAGGTAAAAAAATTAAAAAGCCATTTTGTCATGTCTTGAAGTTGTGTTCTCTGTTTCCAAAAAGTGGGGGACTCCACTCCACCATGCTCCATCCATCTCCCCATCCACTGCTAAAGGAGTTATAAAATGGCATCGGCTAATGACATCAGAAATTACTCACACAGAGCTAATCCATGGGGTGGGAAGAAAGTTTTCAATACAATTACTCCCACACCCCATGGTCCGGAGCTGAGAAAGTGCTTTACTGTATTTCACTCTCTCATGTACAGAGCTCGCATGTACAGGCCCTTCCGGAGCAGTGAAGACATCAACAACATGTCCTGTTGTTGACCTGTCAAAAGAGAGCTGTCTGTCATAATCCAGGTGGAATCAGGAATTCCCCAGGGCAGCTGTCTAGGCCCCTTACTTTTTCCAATCCTACAAACGACATGCCACTGGCTTTGAGTAAAGCCAGTGTGTCTATGTATGAGGATGACTCAACACTATACACGTCAGCTACTACAGCGACTGAAATTACTGCAACACTTAACAAAGAGCTACAGTTAGTTACAGAATGGGTGGCAAAGGTTAAGTTAGTCCTAAATATTTCAAAAACTAAAAGCATTGTATTTGGGACAAATTATTCACTAAACCTCAACCAAATCTTGTAATGAATAATGTGGAAATTGATCAAGTTGAGGTGACTAAACTGCTTGGAGAAACCCTGGATTGTAAACAGTCATGGTCAAAACATATTGACACAACAGTAGCTAAGATGGGGAGAAGTATGTCTATAATAAAGTGCTGCTCTGCCTTCTTAACAGCACTATCAACAAGGCAGGTCCTACAGGCCCTAGTTTTGTCACACCTGGACTACTGTTCAGTTGTGTGGTTAGGTGCCACAAAGAGGGACTTAGTAACCACAAAACACCAGTCTCAACGTCAACAGTGAAGAGGCGACTCCGGGATGCTGGCCTTCTAGGCAGAGTTGCGAAGAAAAAGCCAATCTCAGACTGGCCAATAAAAAGAAAAGATTAAGATGGGCAAAAAGAACACAGACACTGGACAGAGGAACTCTGCCTAGAAGACCAGCATCCCGGAGTCGCCTCTTCACTGTTGACGTTGAGACTGGTGTTTTGCGGGTACTATTTAATGAAGCTGCCAGTTGAGGACTTGTGAGGTGTCTGCTTCTCAAACTAGACACTCTAATGTATTTGTCCTCTTGCTCATTTGTGCACCGGGGCCTCCCACTCCTCTTTCTATTCTGGTTAGAGCCAGTTTGCGCTGTCCTGTGAAGGGAGTAGTACACAGCGTTGTACGAGATCTCCAGTTTCTTGATAATTTCTCGCATGGTATAGTCTTCATTTCGCAGAACAAGAATAGACTGACGTGTTTCAGAAGATAGTTCTTTGTTTCTGGCCATTTTGAGCCTGTAATCGAACCCACAAATGCTGACGCTCCACATACTCAACTTGTCTAAAGAAGGCCAGTTTTATTGCTTCTTTAATCAGAACGACAGTTTTCAGCTGTGCTAACATAATTGGAAAAGGGTTTTCAAACGATCAATTACCCTTTTAAAATGATAAACTTGGATTAGCTAACACAACGTGCCATTGGAACACAGGAGTGATGGTTGCTGATAATGGGCCTCTGTACGCCTGTGTAGATATTCCATTAAAAACCTGCCGTTTTCAGCTACAATAGTCATTTACAACATGAACAATGTCTACACTGTATTTCTGATACATTTTTTGTTATTTTAATGGCCAAAAATTTAGCTTTTCTTTCAAAAACAAGGACATTTCTAAGTGACCTCAAACTTTTGAACGGTAGTGCATAATAAATACAAATACAAAGTCAAGAAAGTCAAGCAGGGAGTTTTTCAACCATCTGTTCAAGTTCAGGTCCTTCTTCCTTTGCAAGGATTTGTTGTGATTGTCATTTCATATATTATATACTATACAATAAGAAACAGAAAATGGTGAGCATTTTTTATTTTATGGACAACTTCATGAGGCACTGTCATGAGGCACTGTCGAACACAAAGTCCATTGAAAGATACAAGCTGAATCCCATTGACTGATGGTTGTCTATGACTTTACCTGGTTTACCTTATGTGGTGTGAATTAGTCTTGCCTTATTCTCAGCACTTAACACTGACCTCATCTGTCAGCCCCACCTGTGGTCCAAAGGTGTGGCCCCTCCATGGGGTTTCCCTCAGTCAGATAAGGAGGGCATTGTGTGGATCTATGCTCCTTGACACAAACAGCAATAGAATACTATTATAATGCTAAGGACTTTTGGGTGTGAGCGATTTGGAATGTACAGATAACAAATCGGTTAATTATATCCCTATGACTGTGTCATAGCAATTGTCTTTCGATGTACCCAGGCTTAATTTCTCTGTTCTTTAACTGTTTTCTGTTGTTGGGAGTGCCTGCTAAAGGAATAGTGAGCATGCATGAACTTGAAATTGATATGCTAGTGTATGGCCTAAATAAGACAGGTGATTTTTTTTTATGGCGGCCTTGATTATGCAGCAAGACATTGGTGTCACCATGTGGTAAGAAGGAAGACTTGCACAACTGCATAAAAGGTGCCATATAAGAGCCTGTGCAAAACTGGGTGAAGTTACAGTTGATGTTGGAAGTTTACATACACCTTAGCCAAATACATTTAAAGTCAGTTTTTCACAACTCCTGACATTTACTCCTAGTAAAAATTCCCTGTCTTAGGTCACTGCCTGCCAGACAAGTCAAAACAAGTCTGATGGCTTGCACAACAATAAAGCTGCATTTTTTATCTTTCAGATCCATTTGGGTCTGATACAGACCTGACCCAATTTGGATCCGATTCTCCCTCATCTCTTATATATTTTGGGTCAAATCTGGTTCATGATCTGATCCACCTCGGAGCCGAATCAGATCGGTATTGATTGTTTATTTTATTTACAGGACCTGTGGGTGTCAGATGCCATCTATTTTGTGAAGTGTACCAGTCCCTCCTGCAGCAAAGCACCCCCACAACATGATGCTGCCACCCTCGTGCTTCACGGTTGGGATGGAGTTCTTCGCCAAGCCTCCCCCTTTTTCCTCCAAACATAACTATGGTCATTATGGCCAAACAGTTATATTTTGTTTCATCAGACCAGAGGACATTTCTCCAAAAAGTACCATCTTTGTCCCCATGTGCAGTTGCAAACCGTAGTCTGGCTTTTTTATGGCAGTTTTGGAGCAGTGGCTTCTTCCTTGCTGAGCGGCCTTTCAGGTTATGTCGATATAGGACTCGTTTTACTGTGGATATAGATACTTTTGTACCTGTTTCCTCCAACATCTTCACAAGGTCCTTTGCTGTTGTTCTGGGATTGATTTGCACTTTTCGCACCAAAGTACGTTCATCTCTAGGAGACAGAACGCGTCTCCTTCCTGAGCGGTATGACGGCTGCGTAGTCCCATGGTGTTCTACTTGCGTACTATTGTTTGTACAGATGAATGTGGTACCTTCAGGTGTTTGGAAATTGCTCCCAAGGATGAATGAGACTTGTGGAGGTCTACAATTTTTTTTCTGAGGACTTGGCTGATTTCTTTTGATTTTCCCATGATGTCAAGCAAAGAGGCACTGAGTTTAAAGGTAGGCCTTGAAATACATCCACAGGTACACCTCCAATTGACTCAAATGATGTCAATTAGCCTATCAGAAGCTTCTAAAGCCATGACATAATTTTCTGGAATTTTCCAAGCTGTTTAAAGGCACAGTCAACTTAGTGTATGTAAACTTCTGACCCACTGGAATTGTAATACAGTGAATTATAAGTGAAATAATCTGTCTGTAAACAATTGTTGGAAAAATTACTTGTCATGCACAAAATAGATGTCCTAACCGACTTGCCAAAACTATAGTTTCTCTGGGATATGTGAGACGCTAACGTCCCACTTGGCCAAAAGCCAGTAAAAATGCAGAGCGCCAAATTCAAATAAATTACTATAAAAATCTAACTTTCATGAAATCACACATGAAAGACACCAAATTAAAGCTACACTTGTTGTGAATCCAGCCAACATGTCTGATTTCAAAAAGGATTTACGGCGAAAGCACACCAAACGATTATGTTAGGTCATAGCCACAGAAAAACACAGCCATTTTTCCAGCCAAAGAGAGGAGTAATAAAAAGCAGAAATAGAGATAGAATTAATCACTAACCTTTGATGGTCTTCATCAGATGACACTCATAGGACTTCATGTTACACAATACATGTATGTTTTGTTCGGTAAAGTTCATATTTATATCCAAAAATCAGAGTTTAGGCGGGACGCTACTGTCTCACTTGGCCAAAAGCCAGAAAAAATGCAGAGCGCTATAAAAATCAAAATCAAACTTTCATTAAATCACACATGAAAGAAACCAAATTAAAGCTACACTGGTTGTAAATCCAGCCAACATGTCAGAATTCAAATAGGCTTTTCGGCGAAAGCAAACGATGCTATTATCTGAGGATAGCACCATAGTAAACAGAGAGAGAAGCATATTTCAACCCTGCAGGCGCGAGCCTGCAGGGTTGCAGAAAAAAAAATATATGCCTTACCTTTGACGAGCTTCTGTTGTTGGCACTCCAATATGTCCCATAAACATCACAAATGGTCCTTTTGTTCGATTAATTCCTCAATCAGAGGCAGGTGTTAGTCGGACCCTGGACACAGGCTGGTGAATATCGCCGCCCAAAGGCTGAGCTGGAGGCAGCGAAAGCGGAGAGGCGGTGGTATGAAGAGGCTGCACGAAAGCGCGGCTGGAAGCCAGAGAGGCAGCCCCAAAAATGTATTGGGGGGGGGCACACGGGGAGTGTGGCGAAGTCAGGTAGGAGACCTGCGCCAACTTCCCGTCCTTACCGTGGAGAGCGAGAGTACGGGCAGACACCGTGTTATGCGGAAGAGTGCACGGTGTCTCCTGTACGTGTGCATAGCCTGGTGCGGTACATAGCAGCACCTCGTATCGGCCGGGCTAAATTGGGCATCGAGCCAGGTGCCATGAAACCGGCTCTACGCATCTGGTCTCCAGTGCGTCTCCTCGGGCCAGGGTACATGGCACCAGCCCTACGCATGGTGTCTCCTGTACGTGTACATAGCCCAGTGCGGCTTATTCCACCTCGCTGCACTGGCATGGCTACAGTGAGCATCCAGCCAGGTAGGGTTGGGCAGGCTCGGTGCTCGAGACCTGTAGTGCGCCTCCACGGTCCGGTCTATCCGGTGCCTTCTACAAGCACCAGCCCTCCTGTGGCAGCCCCACGTACCAGCCCTCCTGTGGGAGTCCCTCGCACCAGTCCTCCGGTGCCAGCACCACGTACCAGGCCAACTGTGCGCCTCCAGGGTCCAGTATGCCCTGTTCCTGCTCCCCGCACTCGCCCAGTGGTGCGTGTCCCCAGCCCGGTACCACCAGTTCCGGCACCACGCACCAGGCCAACTGTGCGCCTCCAAGGTCCAGTATGCCCTGTTCCTGCTCCCCGCACTCGCCCAGTGGTGCGTGTCCCCAGCCCGGTACCACCAGTTCCAGCACCACGCACCAGGCCTACTGTGCGCCTCAGCAGGCCAGAGTCCTCCGTCTGTCCAGCGCCGCCTGAGCTGACCGTCTGTCCAGCGCCGCCTGAGCTGCCCGTCTGTCCAGCGCCGCCTGAGCTGCCCGTCTGTCCAGCGCCGCCTGAGCTGCCCGTCTGTCCAGCGCCGACCGAGCTGCCCGTCGGTCCAGCGCCGCCTGAGCTGCCCGTCTGGCCAGCGCCATCTGAGCCGCCCGTCTGTCCTGAGCCGTCAGAGCCGCCCGTCTGTCCTGAGCCGCTAGAGCCGTCCGTCAGTCAGGAGCTGCCGGAGCCGCCCGCCAGTCAGGAGCTGCCAGAGCCGCCCGCCAGTCAGGAGTTGCCAGAGCCGACCGCCAGTCAGGAGTTGCCAGAGCCGCCCGCCAGTCAGGAGCTGCCAGAGCCGCCCGCCAGTCAGGAGCTGCCAGAGCCGCCCTTCAGTCCGGAGCTGCCCGTCAGTCCTGAGCTGCCCCTCAGTCCTGAGCTACCCCTCAGTCCTGAGCTGCCCCTCAGTCCGGAGCTGCCCTTCAGTCCGGGGCTGCCCTTCAGTCCGGAGCTGCCTTTCAGTCCGGAGCTGCCTTTCAGTCCGGAGCTACCCCTCAGTCCGGAGCTACCCCTCAGTCCGGAGCTACCCCTCAGTCCGGAGCTGCCCCTCAGTCCGGAGCTGCCCCTCATTGCGGAGCTGCCCCTCAGTCCGGAGCTGCCCCTCAGTCCATAGGCGCTCCTCAGTCCAGTGGGGCCCTTTATTAGGGTTCCCAGGCCAAGGTCGGCGGCAAGGGTCGCCGCTCAAAGGACGTCACTGAAGCGGACAAAGACAATGGTGGAGTGGGGTCCACGTCCAGCGCCAGAGCCACCACCGCGGACAGATGCCCACCCAGACCCTCCCCTATAGGTTCAGGTTTTGCGGCCGGAGTCCGCACCTTGGGGGGGGGGGGTACTGTCACGTTCTGACCATAGTTCTTTTGTTTTTTCTTTGATTTAGTATGGTCAGGGCGTGAGTTGGGGTGGGCAGTCTATGTTTTCTGTTTCTATGTGGGGTTTCTTGTTTGGCCTGATATGGTTCTCAATCAGAGGCAGGTGTTAGTCATTGTCTCTGATTGGGAACCATATTTAGGTAGCATGTTTTGTAGTGTGTTTTGTGGATGATTGTTCCTGTTCGTGTGTTCCTGTTCTTTCTGTGTTCACTAGTTCGGGACTGTAGCTTTGTTGGTTTTCGTCAGTTCATTGTTTTTGTTCATTCTGGAAAAGTATTCTAATAAATATGGATACGTACCACGCTGCGCATTGGTCTTCCGATCCTTCCTACTACTCCTCGTCAGAGGAGGAAGACGAAAGCCGTTACAATTCCGTTGATATATATCCAAAATGTCCATTTATTTGGCGCGTTTGATGCAGAAAAACACTGGTTCCAACTTGTGAAACGTGACTACAAAATATCTCAAAAGTTACCTGTAAACTTTGCCAAAACATTTCAAACTACTTTTGTAATACAACTTTAGGTATTTTTTACGTAAATAATCGATAAAATTGAAGACGGGATGATCTGTGTTCAATACAGGATTAAAACAAACTGTAGCTAGCCTTCTGGTCATGCGCCTCTAACAAACAGGACACAACAAGTGACCCTGATTCAAAATGGCCGTACTTCTTCATCACACAAAGGAAAAACCCTCAACCAATTTCTAAAGACTGTTGACATCCAGTGGAAGCGGTAGGAACTGCAAGAAGGTCCATTAGAAATCTGTATTCCCAATGAAAATCCATTGAAAAGAGAGTGACCTCAACAACAACAAAAAATCTGAATGGTTTGTCCTCGGGGTTTTGCCTGCTAAATAAGTTCTGTTATACTCACAGACATGATTCAAACAGTTTTAGAAACTTCAGAGTGTTTTCTATCCAAATCTACTAACAATATGCATATCTTATCTTATCTTATGAGTAGCTGGCAGTTGAATTTGGGTATGCTTTTCATCCAAACGTGAAAATGCTGCCCCCTATCCTAGAGAAGTTTTAACAAGAAATTTGTGGAGTGGTTGAAAAACGAGTTTTAATGACTCCAACCTAAGTGTATGTAAACTTCCGACTTCAACTGTATATGTTTAAATCACTCCATAGGATACTGATATTGAAGTTTATTTCAGTTCGTTGTCCTGCTAGAGAGACTATGGGAAACAATTGGCATCCTAATTAATTGTAGACTACTTTAAGATCCCAACTCCTGTATGGTCAAAACTACTCTACCTCTTTAGATTCTCTACTCCTTATTCCAGGCTTCTTTTCAATTTTGTTCTTCATTTTTGGCGATGGATAGGTTGGTGTTCAGCTTCAAATGCCTATATGGGTGGTCAAGGAACATCTGCAAAGTGTTTCAGTTTTTTTTCCAATGGTGTATAAGTATTCAGGTGCAGGAATTCAGTTTGTCTGTGATTAGCTCCAAATGAAAAAAGAACGTTGAATCACTAAGGAATTTATAGCTGTGTTACTGAACCATGTATTAGCAGTCAGCAGAAAGTAACAGTAGCACAACAAAGCAAAGTACACAACATGGTATTATTATCTATCCTGATGCCTAGTCACTTTACCCTTGCCTAGATGTACATGTAACGGCAGCCTTCCCTCTCTTCACTAGAAGAGGGGGTGTAACAGGGATCAGACCAACACGCAGCGTAGCCAGTGCTCAACATGTTTAATACGAACGTTAAACGTGAACACTTAACAAATACAAAATAATAAATGTGGCAAACCGATACAGTCCTAGCTGGTGCATAGAAAACACAAAGACAGGAAACAACCACCCACAAAATCCCAACACAAAACAAGCCACCTATATATGATTCTCAATCAGGGACAACGATTGACAGCTGCCTCTGATTGAGAACCATATTAGGCCGAACACAGAAACAGACAAACTAGACACACAACATAGAATGCCCACCCAGCTCACGTCCTGACCAACACTAAAACAAGCAAAACACATAAGCACTATGGTCAGGACGTGACAGTACATACCTACCTCAACTAACATGTATCCCAATGCACATTGTTATTTTATTGGTACTCCCTGTATATAGCTGCATTCTTGTGTGTTAATTTCTCTTATGTTTTTATCTTCTTATTAATCTCTTTGGGAAAGAGCTTGTAAGCAAGTATTTCAATGTAAGGTGAATGGTGTATTCAATGCATGTGACTAATAACATTTTATTTAATTTTCTATTTGAAAAATAACATTGAGAACCTTTCACCAATAGATGGCACTGTATTAACCCAGATGTCTTGAAATATTTCACTGGCAAAATTGTCATAAACACTCCCATCCGATCCCAGGTGCACTGATTTATGAGGAGCTCACATTTTCTCCAAATGTAGTGTTTCCACTTATTTCTCCCTCAGTGCATACAGGTAAATTACTTTTTTTATTACCATAATTCATATAATGTACACATTTATAACATGACTGAATTCCCTTTCAATACTGTAATATGATGGGACTTCAGAAGATTGTGGAAGTAAAAGGTTCAGTGACATCTGTTTTATGGGTTATAATGGCCTGGTCAGACCTGAGCATTAGCAGGGTATGTTGTGGACTCACACACACACGGCTATAGTCCAATTATAGTGTTCTGTGCCAAGGTCGGTGAGAGAGAGAAAGACCTGCTGATTGTTATCAGCTGAGATAGATGAAGGGCAGAAAGGGTTGTGTAATGTGTAATGGACCTAAAAAGGAATACCCTCTGGCCCAGAGAGAGAGAGATAGTCGAGGGGGAGCCTGGCACTGAGAGTTAAAAACAAACCATGATTGTGAAATGCTCACAGTCAGAGCAAGCACATTCAGACCACACATAGACCAACACAACAAACAGACATAGAACCCCTAACATCCCCCAATGACATAAAAACATATTGTGAAAAAAAGCCATGAACTAAAAAAAAACATGAAAGAACACAAGAGCTCATACATACTGTACACACATAAACAGATACACTCATCGTCCACAGTAGTTATACCACTAAACAGATTAAGTAAAAATGAATGCACAGTTACACACAATAACACACTACAACATAACTCATGCACACAAGCAGCCCCTCTGAACAGAAAGCCTTTGCCCCCTCTATGGCTGCTGCATGGACACACAGTGGAAAATTCCTCCCGCTCCAACTGAGCATGCTCCGAAAACCAGCCCATTCCAGTCCTGCACCCTTCACTCAGAGCCTGTCCCTGTATAGTCAATGAATCACAATCACCAGCTGGGGGATCTCACATGACAACCAGGCAGGCACCAGCATGTACTGTGTGTTCTAATGCTGCTTGGCATTTTAAAATGTCTCCTGATATCACAGTAATCCTTAGCTGTCTTGGGACAATTTGTAAAAGAAACCTAATAAACAAATGTTGATTTATTTAGCTGGCAATTCATAAAACTATTCTTAATGATAGAGCTCAACGGTCCACTCCAGGTTATTAATAGCTATGGGCACTGGGCCACATTTACCATTCCTATCACCGGGTAAACTACACACTCAACAGACAAGACTAAGTTAGGATCAATAGAAAGACAGAATGCTTTATTAAATGATGAAAATTGTGATAATAAGTATAATAAGAATCAAGGCTCTGTGTCACCATATACTGTCAATAATAAATAAGTAGTGCAGCTACCATGGAATTTGGGAATAGTGGGAAGGAAGTTGCAGCACAGAGTGAAGTTGCCACTATTGTCTCTCATTAAGCAAAGGCTACACAGATTCATATCCTGTTTCTCCCTCATGATTTGGGGCAAGAATCCAACAACATTTGAATACAAGCTCACTCTGGACATTTCCCAAGTCGTCTCTCATGAGTAGAACTCAAAGTTCAAGTTAAGCATTTTGCAAAAGCCCAAGCCACAATAAGGTATTATACAGAAACAGTTGAGAAGCAGCTCAACTGCCATTCAAAAGTTGATGCAGCTGCATGTAACTCAAGTACAGTAGGCCAGGCCTGTGTAACCTACTTAGATTCAGGTGATCTTTGGGCAAAGTTCCATAAATTCCATTCCAGTGGGGATAACGCAATAACACACAGAGCATCATGCCATTGTTCATCACTGTTTGTTCTAGCACACAACCATTGGAATTCCCCGCACTGGCAAATTGAGCATATGTTGTCAAATGTTCATTTACACCTATTTCTAATCTAGAGCATGGTAGAGACATCCAATTTCTTTGTCTGGGCAGATTACTTTCATGTAGCACCCATCATGGCAGAATCTATGTTTCTTTATTATGCATTACCTACTTAATAGGTTACATCGTCTAGGCTATAGCGGGTAAATCTGTAGGATTGCGCAGAATAGCATTTATTTGTATTTTTGGGAAATGTTTTTAATGGCATAAGAGAAGAGTGAATTTAGCGCTACAAACTGATTGAGGGTGCTGCCCTGGCTAAATCACTCAAGACTTACCACGCCCACATTTCACAAGCAGCCAGGAGCCATGCTCGGTAGTAAACACGGGATATGACTGTTCATTCACACACACAGCAAAGGCTACGCGACAGACAACTGACTGGAGAGTGCCAAAATCAACAAATCAGGAGTATCAAGCTTTTGACACCAAAGGAGCAAATCACCACCTTTATCTGGATTCTTCTTTATTTTCTTGAGGTTGTGTTTATTTTACTACGGTAGTTTATCACATCTTCAGATCCGTAGAATGAGAGGGAATCTTTCCCCGAACGAAGATATTTCAGGGTATTATTCAATGATGCCTGTCTCGGACTTCCATGCAAAGCCTTCCTGTACGATGGAGCCCGCGGACAGTATGTGTGGAGCGGGAGGAGCTGTCACCGCCAGACCGCTGATGGGGAACACCTCTTCGTGGCAGCACTCGGGGGATGGAGGATGCGCGCAGGACGGACCTGAGGAGTTAAACGGTATGGTTGTCATTGCGTCTCACTTTTTTAAAGCGACTTGAACAGATCTTTACTGCTAGATAATAATATGAATAGATTTGAAGACCTTAATATAATCAAGTTTTTTTTTTTTTTTTTAGATTATGTTTTTAGTGCCATAATGCCACACATGATTAATATTCCCCATTTATTCACTCTCAATGTGACAAGCTCTTAGTAGGCCCTACTGCAAACATGAAACTCATTCACAGAAAAATATTTGGAAAAATACACAATTGTTTACCGTAGCACATGTAGATATCATTGCTCTTCTTTGCTCTTTCAGTAGTGACATCAATATTTAGTCTACACTCATAATGAACACACACACGCACATACACATACATACATACACACTGTATCCTGATGCAATATCTCTAGGGTTCTTATCTTATTTAACTACATAGAGCACACATGCACAGAAGCATGGACACAGTATATGTGGGCTCTGGACAGGTTCTTAGCTCAGGCCTGTTGATTTTCTGGAAAACAATGCAGGAGGATGAACGTATGGTTCAGTAATTGACCTGATTTAAAATACAGTTATAGCTTGGCTCTTCGTACATTTACAATACAGTTATAGCTTGGTACATTTATAATACATTTATAGCTGGGTACATCTTGGTATATTTATAATACAGTTATAGCTTGGATCTTGGTACATTTATAATACAGTTATAGTTTGATTTTGGTACATTTATAATACAGTTATAGTTTGATCTCAGTACATTTATAATACAGTTATAGTTTGATCTTGGTACATTTATAATACAGTTATAGCTTGGTACGTGTTGCTTTTGAACCAAGCCTGTAACCTTTTGCACATCCATGTCTAACCTATAGGGATGAGTTGACATTCTATGGCTGCAGGGTTGTCATCTGCAGCTCAGTGTCACCCTGGTGTAACACAGTGGGATGTGTCAGGAATCAGGGATGAAGTGAGTGCATTGGAGAAGTACTGTATGTGTAAGACATGATCAGATCTCATCCCAGGAGTAGTGGTTATTATTTACCACCCACTTGAGGTTACAGACTCCACTAATGAAAACGAGGACCAGGTCAGGCTAGCTAATACCAGTTTTCTCCACCAAGCTACCAAACTAGCTAGCTCTGGTCATGGCCAATGACTAGGCTCTTTCTCATGTTCCAGCGTGAACACTGAGATATCCCCCCTCCCTCCTCCATACCCAAACTACAGTCCCCCTCCTTCTTATAGTGTTATAGGCACCCACCTTCCCCTTTTAGATTTCCAATCACACGTCTGTTCATGTTTCAGACTGAAGTGACGAAACATACTAGATTATTCTATTGCTAGGTGGAGAAGAAGAAAAAAAAACATCTACAAGAGAAGCAGAGCAGTTGACCTGAAGTTCTGGATTTGAATGTTTTCCCAGGGGCCTTAACTAGAGCGATTTGGATGTATAGCTCTCAGTAAATTCAGAAATACTGTCTCGTTACCGGTACTTTCAATGGTAACCATGTTTAGCCCCGCTGTTTGCTGTAGGGGAAATAATAAGCAGGCTGAGATAGTGTTTAGGTCGAGTTAAGAGGCCATCGAGGTAACCAAATTATTAAAGATTAGCACAATAGCTCATCAATAAATTACAAATAATTTCTGATATTCCCAGGAAAATCAAATGCTCTTAGGACATTCAATCCGGTAAGATCTTATTTTCTCCTAGTTTCTCAGTAAAAGTCTGTTTTCGTCCAGAGCTGCAGAGCTAACAGAGATATGACAAGTGATTCATGAGGGTGTGACTGAGGCCTCAGTGAGTTAGATATGCCCGTTCCCATAGTTGGAGGTTGTTGTAAGTAGCCCGACATTCCTACAGTGGTGAAGCACCCCTTATAATAGCCTGTTAGAGGCCCAGTCTGGCTTATGGACTCAGGAGTAAGACAGCATCCAGGGGGAGCTCCGTGTGTGTGTGTGTGTGTGTGTGTGTGCTTGCGCGTGCTTGCGTGTGTGTGTTAGACCCTTTGCAGGGGGTCCTTGGCTGGAATCTGGGGCACCAGCAGAGTTAAGGTTTTCCTTTCAGCATTTCCTGTTCTACAGACGTTTTCCTAAAATGGTATCTTTGTTCATACAGTGTGAGGTCCCTATATATATTAGGAAAGCCCTCTCTTTTATCAGAAAGAGTAAGTAGGCTTGCACAAACCTTGGTACAAGGACACCCCCTGGACAGGACACTACTCTATCACAGGGCCTTACCCCCAATCTATCTCCTTAATGTTGAGTGCCAAGCAGAGACGCATCAGGTCTCAATTTTACAGCTTTGGTATGACTCAACCGGGGATCAAACTCCCAATCTTGCAATCTCAGGGCAGACACTCTAACCACAAGGCCACTGAGTTGGTTCAGGAATAGACATCGAAGCTAGTTCCGCTTTTTTTCATTATTCCCCTCAAATCAGTCCTTGATTAAAGACCTGGGACACCAGGTGGGTCCAATTAAGTATCAGGTAGAACAGAAAACCAGCAGGCTCCGGACTTCGTAGGGTAAGAGTGAATACCCCTGGTGAATTGCACTGGTGGGTGACATTTATTAGTTCAGGCTTGGGGCTGAAATTCAAACTGTAAATATTGTTTTGTTGAGTTCCCAAATCCAGAACTCACATTCTTGTATTAGAAGAATAGTGCTGTTTTTGTCGGACTGGTTTATATCAATGTCTGTAACCATCTGTCTGACCATAAGGCTGTGATGCAACTGTATGCTGGCCACGTGGTCTTTCAAGTTGTTTTGTCCTTATGTTACCCCAGCTCCCCAAATGAAGCCCAGATGTTCTGCTAGATTGAGCTATTGTTGTGTTGTTCTCGTTTGGACGATCTGAGAACGGTTGCTGGAACCACTGAAACCCCACTTGGGCCCGCAGCCAGCACGTGTGTGAATAGAGGCTGTCTTCATAACATGTGACAGTGGGTACGCTCAATTATGGGGAAGACAGGGGGAGGCAAGGCAGCGTTATGAAGGGGACGGGGCTTGGTGGGGGCTTGGAGCAAAGCATTGTCCCCCCATGTGAGTGTTGTGTGGGCAGCTGCTGCTTGTGACATGGCGGAGTGATTTTTTTTCCTGGTCCTCTGCCCCTTTAACCCCGCCCAGCCCCGGAGTAACATTCTGATTGAGACCAGAGTAACCTAGTTTGAGGCAGCTTTTAGGGGGAGTGCTCCCCGCACCAACCCACTCCTGCTCCTAACAGAGACAAGGAAATTCGAGAAAATGTGCATGCGTGCATGTGTGTTTAATGGGCTCTCCTCTGCGTCTCTTTCTCAGGGCAGCGGTTTGTGGAGCACTGCCACTGCTGGCAGTGGTGTTTATGGCATATTCAGCTTCTGCCAGAAGAGAAGCTCACTGCTTCTTTACAGGATGGTTAAGTTACCACTAGCAGAGGACAGAGAGAACAAAACATACTTCAACAAACAGTTCAATCTCTCCTCTGTGCCTTCCAAAAGCTGAAACTAGGGGACATTAAACAATTATATTTTATTCAAAATCTGTACAGAAAACAGATTCCAACCAAATGAAAGTATTACCATGGGGAAAAAAATTACATTTTACATTTTAGTCATTTAGAAGACGCTCTTATCCAGAGCGACTTACAGTAGAGACATGATTCATTCATTGACATGATTCACTTTTAGAGTAGGCCTACTGTTTTTGTAGTACATGCTGCTGAAAGGCTCTGTTGAGGTCTTCATACAATAAAGACTAGTTAGTTGTGCCTTCCTTATAAAGTCTGCAATAGAATGGTCTACCTGTGAGCATCAATTCTCTTTGAGAGGCCTCAGGAAATATTTATGATCCACTCCTGCAATGAGCATGGACAGGGCATGTGCATCTCTATTGATGTCAATCTTCATAGATCACCATTGTATGGTCCTCGTCTCTGAGTGATTGTGTCTTGCCTTAGTTTGCAGTGCTTCTCAGGTTTTTCTACCAGATACAAGCATGTTAGGGTTTTTTCTCTTTGAGAAAATAAAAATGTAAAAATGGATTAATGTATAGACAGACCTTGTCAGCAATATTCCAAGGAATGCTCTTTTAAGCTCAAAGGAAACTAGCTTAATTTATTTTTCATTTCATAAATGGCAAGCATGTCTGTTCATGAAACGTGTTTATTTAGTACTCTCCTCTCTCACTTATGTAATGACCCTTTCAATCCGTGATGTGGAAAAAGAGCGGCTGTCATAAAGAGTTGCCTGCTCTCTGGCGCTAGCCTGACAGTGTGCATCATGTCAGGATTTTCTCATGACGTCTGTTACGTATGGCCCTCAGCCGAGGTCCGGGGCTGTCTGACCTCTGGACACTCAGACCTATGGTAACTGAGACACTGTCTGCCCAGACAGATGATAGGATAAGGGGGGAGGAGGGGAGGAAGAGGAGAGAGAAGGAGAGAAGAGTAGGAAAGGTTAGTGGAGATTTGGGAAAGAAGAGTTGAGATGGAGGAGATGCAATGGGTTTAATTGTTACTGTATATTCGCGTTGTCTGGGGTGACCAAACTCAACTGTGAGTAGTACGGTACCTAACCTGTGAATAAGTATTTTCCCACAGCAGCGATGACATCACCTATGTGTCAGGGAGGATACACAGTGCTCCTATTGACACTCAGCAAAAACACTCTACCTTATACACTGATGACCACCCTTCTATGCTGTTACATTCAGAGTAATAGGCACTTGTCTCTGGCACCACTTGACTGTTGGAGTGTTGTGTAAACTAATTGCAATTCCATTTGTGGTGCCCTGCTGTTTGTCTACAGTAGGTCATGTGACTGGAAGCCCTTAGAGTTGGACTGTAGAGTTAATAAGTAGAGCTTGCTCTGATTTCCCCAGGAGGTCACAGACAGGATTACTGTGGCTTGTGGTAGAAATAGCCTCCATTGACCCATTACTGTACTTTTTAGCTTTCAAAGAAAGTTGAACAACTGCATAAATGCAAAAATCAAACACATTTCAATGTTAATCATCAGTATATAGGACACATATTAATCAGTTGCATCTGAACAGTCAGTTGTCTTTAGAATAGGCTGCTCACACCATAGACTTGGGTGACCATCTGTCACTGACTGTGAAGTGTGAACGCCATCTTTCTCCATGCCCATAGTGAACACAGTCACTGACTGACACAGCACTGGCAAATCTCAACATGTGAATTAGCACACCAAAAGACCTTACTAATTGACTCTAAGCTGAGTTGATCATATGAGGTCAGATCAGTGACAGAGTTCCTGTGTATTTATAGCCTCCATACAGGTCTGGACCAGTCTCAGTCAGTTTGACCCAGGGCCAAGTCTTGGCGTCTGGTGCATAGCTGGCTCACACCTCCACTGCTATCCCATCACTCAGCCCTGCCACGGTGGGCTTGTCCCCAGCGTCCAGGGCCTGTTGTCAGGCTGTGTGGTTACATAAGAGGCCTTGGATGTCAAAGCCTCCATTGATTAAAATAACACATTGGGGTGGGATGACGATGGACATCTCCAGTCAGAACTGTGGGCGAGCCTAGAGATCTCACCGCTCTTTGGGTCCTTGTTTAGTTGGCTGTGTGTTTTGAGGGTTAATTGAGGAATAATAAATGTAGTAGGAAATTACTCTTAAATTCAGAACAGTGCTACTGTTGATTTTCCTAACTTTGCATTTTAGTGTCTTGGCAGAACAGTGTGTACTGACAGCTCACAGTCTCAGTCATTTCCCTGGTTACGTCTTTGTGGTTTCAGTGACAAAATTAGGAAAAGTGTTTTCCTATTTGAATTTAAGTAAACGCTTTTAAACTCAGTTACGGTTTAGCTAAGATTCACTCATGGATAATGACTCAGTCGCTGTATCAAACTTCAACAAGGATAATTCTCTAACTGTGCTATAATCTGTCTTTTCACAGAGAAAACTGTGCTTGCCCCACCGGTGTTCGTCTTCCAGAAGTCTTTCACGCTTTCCATGAAGGTAATCTGAATCATATCCTGAAGGGTAACATGTTGACAGATGATGCACATGCATTATTAAAAAGTAGTTGCTAATCAAAAGGATACATTCAGAAATATGTAATGGAAGAATATGTATCATTAGTTTATATTTCTGAACTTTCTTTCTGAACTGATTTTCTACAGAGGAGAGCAGAGCGATGGGAGGAGGGATCAGGTCAGCATTATATCTGCTGCATGTCATAATGAGGAAACATTTTGATGAATCTCTGTTGCTTTCTATTGCATTGGCAGTAATGTATTTATGTGTACTTGGCTTGTTCTCCAATAGTTGTGGGAATCAGTCCAAACAAACGAGTCCGATCCTTCACATACCCTAATCCTAACAGCAGAATGAGGAAAGGTGAGTGTTCAGAAATATCAATTTGCAGAAATTGTCTGCCTACTCTATTAAAAAAATACATATATACGTATTATGGTATTATTACCACCAAACGTAAACATTTGAGGATTGAATTATAATTCCTGTTCCTCAGTGTTACTCTCCATTGGTAAAGGTGATTTTTTTTGTACAATCTCTACTGACATTTCATCTACAGTATATACACAATGCTGCTGGTTAACATTACTTACCTTTTTTCTCTGCGTCTCTGACAGGCTCCTGTGACGGCAGTAGACGAGTGCGAACAAATTCCCACTCTTTTCCCCCACCGCCTCCAGGTAAACAACCACACCCCCTACACAAGACCTGTCATCTCTCTAGTGTACTCTATTATCTCTATCCTTTCATCCATCCTTTCTATGCTGTCCCCTAGGGCATACAGCGCCCATGCAACTGAGTTTAGTTGCCTGATTCCTTGACTCGCCTGCAGATGATTGTAGCCTTAATAAAACTGGGATCTTACTGGGATAAAATACAGTATCTCCGTATCTTTGAAATGAACCGAAGCAGTGCACCATGACGTAGCCGCTGGAAGATGTTTGGCGCTACAAATGGATATTTCAGTCGGTTAATGCAGTACCAATAAAGGTCCAGTGCACTACTTTTGTGACAAATAAATAAATAGTAATAATGATTTTTCAGGGGTGCTGCAGCACCCTCAGCACCCCTACTTCCCGCGGCTAAGCATCATGATCAAACTCTCTTAAAGGGTTTCCTGTCTATATTCACTGACAGTATTTCCTCTAGGTCCATACATTCCAGTCACACCATCCATGTAAAGGGTTCTTCGGCTGTCCCCATAGAAGAACCCTTTGAAGAGACCTTTTTGGTTGCAGGTAGAACCCTTTCTACAGAGGGTTCTATATTGAAACCAAAAAGGTTCTACCTGGAACCAAAATTGCTTCTCCTATGGGGACAGCCGAAGGACCCTTTTAGAAAAAAATGTTTGTGTAGATTCCCAGCAACCACTTCAATGCAGCCCCCAGTATCTCTTTCCCCTGATCCGTTTCAGTTTCACTCTGTCACTGCAGCCCTCACCTGCTCATCACAAATCACCAACATGACCCACTATTGGCAACGCGGAACCCTCACTGCTCATTGTTGGCCAAGCATGTTGTATGTTGTCATGTGCCAAGTCTGGCGGTCACTTTGACATAAATGTGGAGCACGTTTTAACTTTAATCATGTATGATATGTCTGTCTGTGTGAACTCTTCTGACGGATCTCCTCTCCACTCTTTCCTAGTCTCAAGATCAAATGTCTTCATGCCTTCAAATCTGTGCAACCGGGCCAACATTTCCCCAAACAGAGGCAAATATCCATTCTCTGGTCTTATGTTGACCTTTTGATGTGCTAAAATACCTCTAATTATCTAATCAAATTTCAAATCAAATCAAATTTATTTATATAACCCTTACATCAGCTGATATATCAAAGTGCTGTACAGAAACCCAGCCCAAAACCCCAAACAGCAAGCAATGCAGGTGTAGGAGCACGGTGGCTAGGAAAAACTCCCTAGGAAGGCCAAACCTAGGAAGAAACCTAGAGCGGAACCAGGCTATGAGAGGTGGCCAGTCCTCTTCTGGCTGTGCCGGGTGAAGATTATAACAGAACATGGCCAAGATATCTAAACAACTAACAAACCACACTTAATCTCTATTCTACATACTAATACATTCGGTGAGTATTCAGACCCCTTGACTTTTTCCTCATTTTGTTACGTCACAGACTTATTCTAAAATTGATTCAACATTTTTACAAAAACTCATCAATCTACACACAATACCCCATAATGACAAAGCAAAACCAGGTTTAAGAAATGTTTGCTAAATTATTAAAAATTTAAAACAGAAATAAGTTTTTCCCAGTGGGTCAGAAGTTTACATACACTCAATTAGTATTTTGTAGCATTGCCTTTAAATTGTTTAACGTGGGTCAAACGTTTTGGGTAGCCTTCCACAAGCTTCCCACAATAAGTTGGGGGAATTTTGTCCCATTCCTCCTGACAGAGCTGGTGTAACTGAGTCAGGTTTGTAGGTCTCCTTGCTCGCACACGCTTTTTCAGTTCTGCCCACAAATTTTCTTTAGGGTTGAGGTCAGGGCTTTGTGATGGTCACTCCAATACCTTGACTTTGTTGTCCTTAAGCCCTTTTGCCACAACTTTGGAAGTATGCTTGGGGTTATTGTCCATTTGGAAGACCCCTTAACTTCCTGACTGATGTCTTAAGATGTTGCTTCAATATATCCACATCATTTCCCTGCCTCATGATGCCATCTAGTTTGTGAAGTGTACAAGCCACACCCCTTTTTCCTCCAAACATAACTATGGTCATTATGGCCAAATAGTTCTATTTTTGTTTCATCAGACCAGAGGACATTTCTCCAAAAAGTAAGATCTTTGTCCCCATGTGCAGTTGCAAACCGTAGTCTGACTTTTTTATGGCGGTTTTGGAACAGTGCCTTCTTCCTTGCTGAGCGGACTTTCAGGTTATGTCGATATAGGACTCGTTTTACTGTGGATATAGATACTTTTGTACCTGTTTCCTCCAACATCTTCACATGGTCCTTTGCTGTTGTTCTGGGATTGATTTGCACTTTTCGCACCAAAGTATGTTCATCTCTAGGAGACAGAACGTGTTTCCTTCCTGAGCGGTATGACGGCTTAGTGGTCCAATGGTGTTTATACTTGCGTACTATTGTTTGTACAGATGAACGTGGTACCTTCAGGCGTTTGGAAATTGCTCCGAAGGATGAACCAGGCTTGTGGAGGTCTACAAAAAAAATTTGAGGTCTTGGCTGATTTCTTTAGATTTTCCCATGATGTCAAGCAAAGAGGCACTGAGTTTGAAGGTAGGCCTTGAAATACATCCACAGGTACACCTCCAATTGACTCAAATTATGTCAATTAGCCTATCAGAAGATTCTAAAGCCATGACGTCATTTTCTGGAATTTTCCAAGCTGTTTAAAGGCAGTCAACTTATTGTATGTAAACTTTTGACCCACTGGAATTGTGATACAGTGAATTATAAGTGAAATAATCTGTCTGTAAACAATTGTTGGAAAAATGACTTGTGTCATGCACAAAGTAGATGTCCTAACCGACTTTCCAAAACTATAGTTAATTAACAAGACATTTGTGGAGTGGTTGAAAAACAAGTTAATGACTCCAACCTAAGTGTATGTAAACTTCCGACTTCAACTGTAAGTATTCAGACCTTTTGCTATGAGACTCGAAATTGAGCTCAGGTGCATCCTGTTTCCATTTATCATCCTTGAGATGTTTCTACAACTTGATTGGAGTCCACCTGTGGTAAATTAAATTGATTGGACATGATTTGGAAAGTCACACACCTGTCTATATAAGGTCCCACATGAGGTCGAAAGACTTGTCTGTAGAGCAACGAGACAGGATTGTGTCAAGACACATATATGCAGCATTGAAGGTCCCCAGGACCACAGTGGCCTCCATCATTCTTAAATGGAAGAAGTTTGGAACCACCAAGACTCTTCCTAGAGCTGGCTAATCGGACAAACTGAGCAATGGTGGGAGAAGGGCCTTGGTCAGGGAGGTGACCAAGAATCCAATGGTCACTCTGAAAGAGCTCCAGAGTTCCTCTGTGGAGATGGGACTTGGGAGAACCTTCCAGAAGGACAACCATCTCTGCAGCACTCCACCAATCAGGCCTTTATGGTAGAGTGGCCAGACTGAAGCCACTCCTCAGTAAAAGGCACATGACAGCCTGCTTGGAGTTTGCCAAAATGCACCTAAAGGACTCTCAGACCATGAGAAACAAGATTCTCTGGTCTGATGAAACCAAGATTGAACTATTTGGCCTGAATGCCAAACGTCACGTCTGGAGGAAACCTGGCACCATCCCTACGGTGAAGCATGGCGGACTGCAATAGCATCGAATAGTCCCCACGATATGCAACTGTTCAGGGAAGTCAGGAACCAATACACGCAGTCAGTCAGGAAAGCAAAGGCTAGCTTTTTCAAACAGAAATTTGCATCCTGCAGCACTAATTCCAAAAGGTTTTGGGACACAATAAAGTCCATGGAGAATAAGAGCACCTCCTCCCAGCTGCCCACTGCACTGGGGCTAGGAAACACTGTCACCACCGATAAATCCACGATAATCGAGAATTTTAATAAGCATTTCTCTACGGCTGGCCATGCTTTCCACCTGGCTACCCCAAACCCGGCCAACAGCTCTGCACCCCCCGCAGCAACTGGCCCAAGCCCCCCCTCTTCTCCTTCACCCATATCCAGACAGCTGATGTTCTGATAGAGCTGCAAAATCTGGATCCCTGCAAATCAGCTGGGCTAGACAATCTGGACCCTCTCTTCCTAAAATTATCCGCCGTCATTGTTGCAACCCCTATTACTAATCTGTTCAACCTCTCTTTCATATCGTCTGAGATTCCTAAAGATTGAAAAGCGGACGCAGTCATCCCCCTCTTCAAAGGGGGAGACACTCTAGACCCAAACTGTTACGGACCTATATCCATCCTGTCCTGCCGTTGTAAAGTCTTCGAAAGCCAAGTGAACAAACTGATCACCGACCATTTCGAATCCCACCGTACCTTCCCCACTATGCAATCCGGTTTCCGAGCTGGTCACGGGTGCACCTCAGCCACGCTCAAGGTCCTAAACGATATCATAACCGCCATCGATAAATGACAGTACTGTGCAGCCGTCTTCATCGACCTGGCCAAGGCTTTCGACTCTGTCAATCACCGTATTCTTATCGGCAGACTCAACAGCCTTGGTTTCTCTAATGACTGCCTCGTCTGGTTCACCAACTACTTGTCAGACAGAGTTCAGTGTGACAAATCAGAGGGGCTGTTGTCTGAACCTCTGGCAGTCTCTATGGGGGTGCCACAGGGTTCAATTCTCGGGCCAACTCTTTTCTCTGTATATATCAATGATGTTCTTGCTGCGGGTGATTCTCTGATCCACTTCTACACAGACGACACCATTCTGTATACATCTGGCCCTTCTTTGGACACTGTGTTAACAAACCTCCAAACGAGCTTCAATGCCATACAACCCTCCTTCCGTGGCCTCCAACTGCTCTTAAATGCTAGTAAAACTAAATGCATTCTCTTCAACCGATCGCTGCCCGCACCCTCCTGCCAAACTAGCATCATTACTCTGGACGGTTCTGACTTAGAATATGTGGACAACTATAAATACCTAGGTGTCTGGCTAGACTGTAAACTTTCCTTCCAGACTCATTAAACATCTCCAATCCAAAATTAAATCTAGAAACGGCTTCTTATTGCACACCAGTATTTCTACTTGCACATCCTCATCTGCACATCTATCACTCCAGTGTTAATTGCTAAATTGTAATTACTTCGCCACTATGGCCTATTTATTGCCTTACCTCCTTACTTCATTTGCACACACTGTATACAGATTTTCAATTATGTTATTAACTGTACGTTTGTTTATCCCATGTGTAACTCTGTGTTGTTGTTTTTGTTGCACTGCTTTACTTTATCTTGAACAGGTCGCAGTTGTAAATGAGAACTTGTTCTCAACTGGCCTACCTGGTTAAATAAAGGTGAAATTAAATAAATAAATAAGAAAATGTGGAAAAGGTCAAACGGTCTGAATACTTTCCGAATGCTCAGTATAGTATATTTTTATTCATACCTGATCGTAAGACTGACTTTGAAGGACAGAATTTGATTTAAGTCTCTTTTTACTCCCCCTTCCCTCTCCTTCCCTCCTTTTCTATTCCTCTTATCTTCTGTGTAGTGACACCTCTGAACAGGGTCAGAAGGTCATTACTTCAGCCTGCACGTCTCCTCGCCCCTCAACCCTGGAACATCTCCTTACAGCCACACCTATCTGAGGTATTCTACAACTCTCTTCGCCCCCTCACACAGAGTGAAACGAGAAAACTCTCTCAGGTAAAAAATTAAAAGAGAGAACTCTCTCAGGCCTTAAAAGTATTTCAATAATACAATTATTATTAGTTGGGGTTGTGTCATTGCCTGAGGGACCCACGTACTCTTCTCAGAGAAACCTATTCACTCACTGCCAGTTTATAAACCCAAACACCAAAACCGGTTTGAATCAGTTCTGTCTATTGGAAATTATTGTGCAATGTTTTTTGTTGTTGAAGTCTCTCTGAATGCTTAAATCGCTTTCTCTCTACTCCCAAACTTGCCACATCAACACACTCAATTATATAATAGCTTATGGCTGCAAAATGTATTTTATTTTCTATTTACACAAGCATTGTGTTGAATTATTTGACTCAAGAAAGTACCAATCCAATGTATAGTCGTGGCCAAAAGTTTTGAGAATGACACAAATATTCATTTTCACAAAGTTTGCTACTTCAGTGTCTTTAGATATTTTTGTCAGATGTTACTATGGAATACTGAAGTATAATTACAAGCATTTCATAAGTGTCAAAGGCTTTTATTGACAATTACATGAAGTTGATGCAAAGAGTCAATATTTGCAGTGTTGACCCTTCTTTTTCAAGACCTCTGCAATCCGCCCTGGCATGCTATCAATTAACTTCTGGGCCACATCCTGACTGATGGCAGCCCATTCTTGCATAATCAATGCTTGGAGTTTGTCAGAATTTGTGGGGTTTTGTTTGTCCACCCGCCTCTTGAGGATTGACCACAAGTTCTCAATGGGATTAAGGTCTGGGGAGTTTCCTGGCCATGGACCCAAAATATTGATGTTTTGTTCCCCGAGCCACTTAGTTATCACGTTTGCCTTATGGCAAGGTGCTAGATCATGCTGGAAAAGGTATTGTTCGTCAGCAAACTGTTCCTTGATGGTTGCGAGAACTTGCTCTCGGAGGATGTGTTGGTACCATTCTTTATTCATGGCTGTGTTCTTAGGCAAAATTGTGAGTGAGCCCACTCCCTTGGCTGAGAAGCAACCCGACACATGAATGGTCTCAGGATGCTTCACTGTTAGCATGACACAGGACTGATGGTAGCGCTCACCTTGTCTTCTCTGGACAAGCTTTTTTCCGGATGCCCCAAACAATCGGAAAGGGAATTCATCAGAGAAAATGACTTTACCCCAGTCCTCAGCAGTCCAATCCCTGTACCTTTTGCAGAATATCAGTCTGTCCCTGATGTTTTACCTGGAGAGAAGTGGCTTCTTTGCTGCCCTTCTTGACACCAGGCCATCCTCCAAAAGTCTTCGCCTCACTGTGCATGCAGATGCACTCACACCTGCCTGCTGCCATTCCTGAGCAAGCTTTGTACTGGTGGTGCCCCGATCCCGCAGCTGAATCAACTTTAGGAGACGGTCCTGGAGCTTGCTGGACTTTCTTGGGTGCCCTGAAGCCTTCTTCACAACAATTGAACCGCTCTCCTTGAAGTTCTTGATGATCCGATAAATGGTTGATTTAGGTGCAATCTTACTGGCAGCAATATCCTTGCCTGTGAAGCCCTTTTTGTGCAAAGCAATGATGACGGCACGTGTTTCCTTGCAGGTAACCATGGTTGACAGAGGAAGAACAATGATTCCAACACCACCCTCCTTTTGAAGCTTCCAGTCTGTTATTCGAACTCAATCAGCATGACAGAGTGATCTCCAGCCTTGTCCTCATCAACACTTACACCTGTGTTAACGAGAGAATCACTGACATGATGTTAGCTGGTCCTTTTGTGGCAGGGCTGAAATGCGGTGGAAATGTTTTTGGGGGGATTCAGTTCATTTGCATGGCAAAGAGGGACTTTGCAATTAATTGCAATTAATCTGATCACTCTTCATAGCATTCTAGAGTATATGCAAATTGCCATCATACAAACTGAGGCAGCAGACTTTGTGAAAATGTATATTTGTGTAATTCTCAAAACGTTTTGCCACGACTGTAAATTCAGAAATGTAATAGGACTGTAAAATAATAATTTGCATTGTTTTTTTGTCCCATTTCCACAGGTGAGCCACGATCCTTCAAATGATGTCTCCAGCATCTCAACTGACCGCCCCCCCACTGTTGGTGTATTACATCAAAAGAAACCCCATCAAGTTCACAGGTACGCAGAGGACCTGGTTAATGTAACAGTAAAGATGCAGGGTGTCTAGTTGGGTTAAGTCTGTACAATATTTCATTTTTATAGCCTCCCAGCCACTTTAAACTGTATATTTGACAGTTGACATTCTAATTGAGGGCTACAAACTCCAGGTCAAGGCATGGATTAGTTAAACCAGGGGGTTTGGGTTACGTGTTAACTTTCAGTCCAGACCCAGGACTGGACAGCCTTGCTTCAATCCAGAGACTTTACAGAGTTTTCCTCTGTCAGAGCTATGTGGGGTCTAGGGGTTTAGTTCCCAGCAGTGATTCTGAACCTGCTGACCTCTCTGCTGACCTCTGGTTCACCCTCCACAGATCGAAGCCAGACGGTACCACCTCAGACAGGGTCCAGTTTGTGTTTGGGGAAAACATGAGCGAAAGAGTCTTGGTGAGTTCAGCAAGCACCACTGACATACACTACATGACAAAGTATGTGGACACCTGCTAGTCGAACATCTCATTCCAAAATCATGAGCATTAATATGGAGTTGGTCCCCCCTTTGCCGCTGTAACAGCCTCCACTCGTCTGGGAAGGCTTTCCACTAGATGTTGGAACATGGCTGCGGGGACTTGCTTCCATTCAGCCACAAGAGCATCAGTGAGGTCGGGCACTGACGTTGGCCGATTTGGCCTGGTTCGCAGTCGGCGTTCCAATTCCTCCCAAAGGTGTTTGATGGGGTTGAGGTCAGGGCCCTGTGCAGGCCTGTCAAGTTCTTCCACACCGATCTCGACAAACCATTTCTGTATGGACCTCGCTTTGTGCACGGGGGCATTGTCATGCTGAAACAGGAAAGGGTCTTCCCCAAACTGTTGCCACAAAGTTAGTAGCACAGAATCGTCTAGAATGTCATTTTATGCTGTTGCGTTAAGATTTCCCTTCACTGGAACTAAGGGGCCCGAACCATGAAAAACAGCTCCAGACCATTATTCCTCCTCCACCAAACTTTACACTATGCATTGGGGCAGGTAGCGTTCTCCCGGCATCCGCCAAACCCAGATTCGTCCGTCGGACTGCCAGATGGTGAAGCGTGATTCATCACTCCAGAGAACGCGTTTCCACTGATCCAGAGTCCAATAGCGGTGAGCTTTACACCACTCCAGCCGATGCTTGGCATTGCGCATGATATTAGGCTGGTGTTCGGCCACTCGGCCATGGAAACCCATTTCATGAAGCTCCAGACAAACAGTTCTTGTGCTGATGTTGCTTCCAGAGGCCGTTTGGAACTCGGTAGTGAGTGTTTCAACCGAGGACAGATGATTTTTATGCGCTATGCGCTTCAGCACTCGGTGTTCCTGTTCTGTGAACATTTAGGCCAATAGACATTTCCATGTCATAATAACAGCACATACAGTGGACCAGGGCAGCTCTAGCAGGACAGAAATTTGATGAACTGACTTGTTGGAATCCTATGACACCATCCTATGACGGTGCCACGTTGAAAGTCAGTGAGCTCTTCAGTAAGGCCATTCTACTGCCATTGTTTGTCTATGGAGATTTCATGGCTGTGTGCTTGATTTTATACACCTGTCAGCAATAGGTGTGACTGAAATAGCCGAATCCACTATTTTGAAGGGGTGTCCACATACTTTTGTATATATATTGTACTTATACAGTAGCAATTTGCATAGGATGACTATGCAATATATGATGTCATCACATTTGAATGAGTTTAACTGTGTTACCAAACACGTCATATTTACAGAAATGCTCTCACTTTCTCACCCTCATATAGAGACCACAGAAATCCCCTAGCAGTGAAGATTCTGATTGCAGCTCTGATTCTGACTCTTCCACCTCTGATTCAAGTCATAAAGGTAAATCATTAAGCGGGTCATAGTGTTTTTACATGAGTACACAACTCTGGTCCTCGAGAGCCAGTACCTTAATGGCCACAGTGTCTGCTGATCCACCAAGACTGTGGTCCTAGGCTGCATTTATACAGGCAGCCCAATTCTGATCTTTGCCCAATTATTGGGAAAAGAGATGACCTGATCAGTCAAAAGACCAATTAGTGGAAAAATATTAGAACTGGGCCGCCTGTGTAAATCCTGCCATAGAGGACTGGAGTTGTGCACCTCTGTTCTAATAGCGATTGACTGCCTCTTAGTGGATGCCTTTCAGAACTGCAGCTGAAGTTCTGTCTGTGTTTGCTGATAGGTGCTGTGTGGAGCAGTCTGAGGGAGTCTGCTGCAGCTTACACAGCGTCATGTGGGAGGCAGCATGTGCTCAGGCTCAGGCGGGTTCAGCTGTTCACTGGGGAGGAGAAGGAAAGCAATGTGGTCCAGGTGAAGACCTATAGGGCTGACGCATGCCAGATCTTACAATGCCTGGTACCTGACGGCACAGTTGATAACGTGGCATGCAATGTCTGAGCAGGGAAATGTGACCATTATGTTGAAATAGGAAGTGACCAATGCCTTCTGATATTGCTAAAGGCAGTGGTGTACCTTTTTCATTTTTAAATATTATTTTCTTTTAGCTGACCTGCAGACTGTTTGTCCTGGAAAAAGGAACTCCGTCATGGACTGAGCGAGGGAGAGGAGTCCTGCGACTCAATGATCTAGCATCAGGGACCAAAAGAGGGCTTCAGTCCAGGATAGGTGAGTTTATCATGAGGGAGTTTATTATTCCCATCACTCTGACCAACACCTGCACGTCTTTCTGTGATTCTTAATGTTTCTCATCCTCAGTATATCTCTCACACCTGTCGCCCTCTGATCAAAACAGTGATGAGGCACCAGGGCAGTCTCAAGGTTATCCTCAACACTAAGCTCTGGCCACACACACACCTACGTCGCCCGGCCCGCCGGAACCTCCAGGTGACGGCCACTGACGTGGAGACTCAGGCCGTTCGGGTGTTCCTCATTCAGGCCAGCGCCAGGGACGTGGCACGCCTCTACGTGGCCATCCACCATCGGCTGGTAGCCCTACGGGCCAGTGCTGCTGAGAGGGAGGCAGAGGCTGCAGGGGGCAGGACCAGGGAGGGGCACTGCAACAGTGAGAATGAAGAGGAGGAGGAAGAGGAGAGACAACAGAAAGAAAGAGAAGAAAGGCTGCTATTGACACGATTGCGACCTGGTAAGAGTGAATAGCAATAGTGATAGGGATGTACTCTACAGTTGTCTGAGATGAACTTGTCTGAGATTATCCCTTGCTCTTTCACCTACACACCTGTATGTCTACGACTAAGTCCAATGTTTAGCACATTGTTTGTCCTGTGTAAAAAAACGTGTTTGGAATTTTTGCTTAGTTTGAGTAAGGGAACATTCGTCCTCCAATAGATGTCTGGTGGGAAGTCACGTTACTAATCCCCATTCCACATTCCAGAGTCAGAGGCGTTGGGTTAAATGCGGAAGACACATTTCAGTTGAATACATTCAGTTGGACAACTGACTAGATACCCCCCTTTCCCTTTTCCCTTTCCCAGAGGGAGCTGTTAGCAGGTGGTAGTCATAGACCTTCACTCTGCCACTGGCAAACCCCCCCCACATAAAAAACTGAGTAACAGATGGATCCCCATCATGGTGGATTACATTCCTAAAGGTCCCAGGCCTAAAAAGATTAGGTTATTTTTTGTACCATTATGAAAAAGAGAAGAGAACACTAGATTAGTGGTTTTTAATTGATGTACCTTGAGGAACTCTCAAGTGTGCCGCAAAACTTTTCCTAATCTTGATAATTTTTTTGAACACTCACTTCTAAACGTGACCTGTTGAATGCACATGGGATTTTGACTTGGGATCACCAGTGCTGCTCAGATAATACACGGAACCAAAATATAAAGCAACATGCAACAATTTCAGAGAATTAACTTTATTTGTAGTAACAGTAACTTTATTTGTCACATGCGCCGAATACAACAAGTGTAGACCTTACAGTGAAATGCTTACTTACAAGCCCTTGGGGGCAGTATTTCGCAGTATGGATGAGAAGTGTGCCTAAAGTAAACTGCCTGTTACTCAGGCCCAGAAGCTAGGATATGCATATAATTGGTAGATTTGGATAGAAAACACTCTAAAGTTTCCAAAACTGTTAAAATAATGTCTGTGAGTATAACAGAACTGATATGGCAGGCAAAAACCTGAGGAAAATCCATCCAGGAAGTGGGATTCTTTTGATGTGGGTATATTCAATTGAATGCCTATAGAGAATCTAAATGGTTAGGGTCCAGCTTGCAGTTCCTATGGCTTCCACTAGATGTCAACAGTCTTTAAACATTGTTTCAGGCTTGTTTTCTGAAAAATGAAGAAGAATGAGACATTTTTGTCAGTGGACTGAGAAAGAATGCAGAGCTGGTTTGTGCGCATGACCGATTGCGCGCCCTTCGTTGTTTTTCCTTTCTATTGAATACGCTATTGTCCGGTTGAAATATTATTGATTATTTAGACAACTGACAACCTGAGGATTAATTATAAACATCGTTTGACATGTTTCAACGAACTTTACCGGTACTATTAGGATGTATTCGTCTGCATGTTTTGACCGCCTTGGAGCCAGTGGATTACTGAACATAACGCACCAACAAAACTGAGTTTTTGGGATATAAAGAGGGTCTTCATCGAACAAAACAAACATTTATTGTGTAGCTGGAACACTTGTGACTGCAACCATATGAAGATCTTCAAAGGTAAGTGATTCATTTTATCGCTATTTCTGACTTTTGTAATTCCTTTACTTGGTTGTAAAATGTTTGTATGCTTTTGTAAGCGGGGCGCTGTCCTCAGATAATCGCATGGTATGCTTTCGCCGTAAAGCCTTTTTGAAATCTGACAAAGCGGCTGGATTAACAAGAAGTTAATCTTTAAGCCGATGTATAACACTTCTATTTTTTATGAATGTTTATTATGACTATTTCTGTATTTTGAATTTGGCGCTCTGCAATTTCACCGGATGTTGTCGAGGTGGGTCGCTAGCGGAACGCCTGCGCCAGAAAGGTTAAGAAAATATTTACCAAATAAAGTAAAAAATAATAAAAAGTAACACAGTAACATAACAATAACAGGGCTATATACAGTGGGTATCTGAACCGAGTCAGTGTGCGGGGGTACAGGTTTGAGGTAATTTGTACATGTAGGTAGGGGTGAAGTGACTATGCATACACTACCGTTCAAAAGTTTGGGGTTACTTAGAAATGTCCTTGTTTTTGTCCATTCAAATAACATCAAATTGATCAGAAATAGAGTGTAGACATTGTTAATGTTGTAAATGACTATTGTAGCTGGAAACGGCAGATTTTTAATGGAATATCTACACAGGCGTACAGAGGCCCATTATCAGCAACCATCACTCCTGTGTTCCAATGGCACGTTGTGTTAGCTAATCCAAGTTTATCATTTTAAAAGGCTAATTGATCGTTAGAAAACCCTTTTGAAATTATGTTATCACAGCTGAAAACTGTTGTTCTGATTAAAGAAGCAATAAAACTGGCCTTCTTTAGACTAGTTGCATATCTGGAGCATCAGCATTTGTGCGTTCGAAACAAAGAACTTTCTTCTGAAACTCATCAGTCTATTCTTGTTCTGAGAAATGAAGGCTATTCCAATGCGAGAAATTGCCAAGAAATCGAAGATTTCGTACAACACTGTCTACTACTCCCTTCACAGAACAGCGCAAACTAGCTCTAACCAGAATAGAAAAAGGAGTGGGAGGCCCCGGTGCACAACTGAGCAAGAGGACAAGTACATTAGAGTGTAGAGTGTAGTCTAGTTTGAGAAACAGACGCCTCACAAGTCCTCAACTGGCAGCTTCATTAAATAATACCCGCAAAACACCAGTCTCAACGTCAACAGTGACGAGGCGACTCCGGGATGCTGGCCTTCTAGGCAGAGTTGCAAAGAAAAAGCCATATCTCAGACTGACCAATAAAAAGAAAAGATTAAGATGGGCAAAAGAACACAGACACTGGACAGAGGGACTCTGCCTAGAAGGCCAGCATCCCGGACTAGTTTAAGGAAAAAGATTCTTCCAGTTCGTGGATGGCTGACGCTTTACATGCCGTAACCAATTGTGCTATTTTGTTTGTTTTTTTGCATTATTTTTAACTTATTTTTTAACTTATTTTGTACATAATGTTACTGCTACCGTCTCTTATGACCGAAAATAACTTCTGTACATCAGAACTGGATTACTCACCACGAACTGGAAGAAGCTTTTTCCTTTAACAAGTCCGACAAGAAAGATATACTGCTCTCCCGGGAACAGGCCCACATCCCCGTCATTTGTGTGAAGAAAAGACGGAGGAAAAGAGGACGCAGATCAGGCTGCCTTCTGAGAATCCGTAGGCGAGCAAGTAAACTCCCACTGCCATCAATTCTACTTGCTAACATGCAATCATTGGAAAATAAAATTGATGATCAATGATTATTCTACCAACAGGACATTACAAACTCATATAAGAAAATCAGTCAATTGTCCTGGGCTGGCGTGGTTACACATGGTCTGCCGTTGTGAGGCCGGTTGGACGTACTGCCAAATTCTCTAAAACGACGTGTCACCCATTGAGCATGTTAAGGATGCTCTGGATTGACATGTATGACAGCGTGTTCCAGTACCCGCCAATATCCAGCAACTTCGCACAGCCATTAAAGAGGAGTGAGACAACATTCCACAGGCCACAATCAATAGCCTGGTCAACTCTATGCAAAGGAGATTTGTGCTGCATGCGTGCATCAAAAGAGTTTTAATTAAAGTGCTACACACAAATTAATCATCAGGTGTAAGGAACTATGAAAATAGTTCAAATAAATGCTTTTTAATCTACAGTTGAAGTCGGAAGTTTACATACACTTAGGTTGGAGTCATTAAAACTTGTTTTTCAACCACTCCACAAATTTCTTGTTAACAAACTATAGTTTTGGCAAGTCGGTTAGGACATCTACTTTGTGCATGACACAAGTAATTTTCCCAACAACTGTTTACAGACAGATTATTTCACTTATAATTCACTGTATCACAATTCCAGTGGGTCAGAAGTTTACATACACTAAGTTGACTGTGCCTTTAAACAGCTCGGAAAATTCCAGAAAATATTGTCATGGCTTTAGAATCTTCTGATAGGCTAAATGACATAATTTGTGTCAATTGGAGGTGTACCTGTGGATGTATTTCAAGGCCTACCTTCAAACTCAGTGCCTCTTTGCTTGACATCATGGTAAGGCCAAGGCCTCAGAAAAAAAATTGTAGACCTCCACAAGTCTGGTTCATCCTTCTGAGAAATTTCCAAACGCCTGAAGGTACCATGTTCATCTGTACAAACAATAGTACACAAGTATAAACACCATGGGACTACGCAGCCGTCATACCGCTCAGGAAGGAGACGCGTTCTGTCTCCTAGAGATTAACTTAGTTTGGTGCGAAAAGTGCAAATCAATCCCAGAACAACAGCAAAGGGCCTTGTGAAGATGCTAGAGGAAACAGGTACAAAAGTATCTATATCCATAGTAAAACGAGTCCTATATCGACATAACCTGAAAGGCTACTCGGCAAGGAAGAAGCCACTGCTCCAAAACCGCCCTAAAAAAGCCAGACTACGGTTTGCAACTGCACATGGGGACAAAGTTTGTACTTTTTGGAGAAATGTCCTCTGGTCTGATGAAACAAAAATAGAACTGTTTGGCCATAATGACCATCGTTATGTTTGGAGGAAAAAGGGGGAGGCTTGCAAGCCGAAGAACACCATCCCAACCGTGAAGCACGGGGGTGTCAGCATCATGTTGTGAGGGTGCTTTGCTGCAGGAGGGACTGGCTACCCGAAACGTTTGAGCCAAGTTAAACAATTTAAAGGCAATGCTACCAAATACTAATTGAGTGTATGTAAACTTCTGACCCACTAGAAATGTGATGAAAGAAATAAAAGCTGAAATAAATCATTATCTCTACTATTATTCTGACCTTTCACATTCTTAAAATAAAGTGGTGATCCTAACTGACATAAAACAGGGAATTTTTTTTACCAGGATTAAATGTCAGGAATTGTGAAAAACTGAGTTTAAATGTATTTGGCTAAGGTGTATGTAAACCTCCGACTTCAACTTTATATAAAAACATTGTCACAGGAAATAGATGATTTGCTGTATGGATCAAATGAGATGGAGGTCATTACCACTAATTAAATGAATAGGGAAATGTTAGGTGTGCCGGAGGATATTTTATCCCATCAAGTTGTGGCACAGTTAAAAAAAGGTTGGGAACCACTGCACTAGAGATGAGAACTAGGTATTGCTGTTTATCTAAACAATAGTCCACTTGTTATTCCTTGCAACAACCTCTCCTTCAGCCTCCTTGAACTTGTATGTCAACTAGACACCTAAAGAAGCTAAAATTAGCCCCGTATCAGCTAACCATGCATAAATCACATTCCAGTGGAGGACAACTTATGTCCTCTGGAGCAAAACATGTGTTGTCCCTGTAGAAACTCAGTAGAGACCTACAGTGGGGAGAACAAGTATTTGATACACTGCCGATTTTGCAGGTTTTACTACTTACAAAGCATGTAGAGGTCTGTAATTTTTATCATAGGTACACTTCAACTGTGAGAGACGGAATCTAAAACAAAAATCCAGAAAATCACATTGTATGATTTTTAAGTAATTAATTTGCATTTTATTGCATGACATAAGTATTTGATACATCAGAAAAGCAGAACTTCATATTTGGTACAGAAACCTTGGTTTGCAATTACAGAGATCATACGTTTCCTGTAGTTCTTGACCAGGTTTGCACACACTGCAGCAGGGTTTTTTGGCCCACTCCTCCATACAGACCTTCTCCAGATCCTTTAGGTTTCGGGGCTGTCGCTGGGCAATATGGACTTTCAGCTCCCTCCAAAGATTTTCTATTGGGTTCAGGTCTGGAGACTAGCTAGGCCACTCCAGGACCTTGAGATGCTTCTTACGGAGCCACTCCTTAGTTGCCCTGGCTGTATGTTTCGGGTCGTTGTCATGCTGGAAGACCCAGTCACGACCCATCTTCAATCCTCTTACTGAGGGAAGGAGGTTGTTGGCCAAGATCTCGCGATACATGGCCCCATCCATCCTCCCCTCAATACGGTGCAGTCGTCCTGTCCCCTTTGCAGAAAAGCATCCCCAAAGAATGATGTTTCCACCTCCATGCTTCACGGTTGGGATGGTGTGCTTGGGGTTGTACTCATCCTTCTTCTTCCTCCAAACACGGCGAGTGGAGTTTAGACCAAAAAGCTCTATTTTTGTCTCATCAGACCACATGACCTTCTCCCATTCCTCCTCTGGATCATCCAGATGGTCATTGGCAAACTTCAGACGGGCCTGGACATGCGCTGGCTTGAGCAGGGGGACCTTGCATGCGCTGCAGGATTTTAATCCATGACGGCGTAGTGTGTTACTAATGGTTTTCTTTGAGACTGTGGTCCCAGCTCTCTTCAGGTCATTGACCAGGTCCTGTCGTGTAGTTCTGGGCTGATCCCTCACCTTCCTCATGATCATTGATGCCCCACGAGGTGAGATCTTGCATGGAGCCCCAGACCGAGGGTGATTGACTGTCATCTTCAACTTCTTCCATTTTCTAATAATTGCGCCAACAGTTGTTGCCTTCTCACCAAGCTGCTTGCCTATTGTCCTGTAGCCCATCCCAGCCTTGTGCAGGTCTACAATTTTACCCCTGATGTCCTTACACAGCTCTCTGGTCTTGGCCATTGTGGAGAGGTTGGAGTCTGTTTGATTGAGTGTGTGGACAGGTGTCTTTTATACAGGTAACGAGTTCAAACAGGTGCAGTTAATACAGGTAATGAGTGGAGAACAGGAGGGCTTCTTAAAGAAAAACTAACAGGTCTGTGAGAGCCGGAATTCTT